>NC_044033.1:313728256-314045756 GCF_901765095.1 Microcaecilia unicolor | reverse complement strand
AGAATGCCTGCTTAGGTAGTCTGCCTCCACGTTGTCTACTCCAGCCACATGTGCCGCGGAGAGCGCTAGAAGATGAACCTCCGCCCATTGACACAACAGCGCCGCCTCCTCCGCGACCGCCTGACTCTTTGTGCCCCCCTGACGGTTGACATAAGCCACGGCGGTGGCGTTGTCGCAGAACACCCGGACTGCCTTCCGCACCAGCAGACTCAAACGCCAGCAGCGCCAGCCGAATGGCCCGAGTTTCCAAACGATTGATGGACCACTGAGCTTCTACCTGAGACCAACGACCTTGAGCTACCTGACCGAGACAATGAGCTCCCCAGCCCTGAAGACTGGCGTCTGTGACGAGGACCACCCACTGTGGAGCCTCCAACGGCATTCCCTTGTCCAGATTTCCTGGGTTTAGCCACCACCGGAGACTGAGGCGTGGGCTTATCGGCAGCTGAAGACACACGTCCAACCCCTGCGACAGGGGTGACCACCGACTGAGAAGAGCTGACTGCAACTGCCGCATATGCGCCCGGGCCCACGGAACTACTTCTATGGTGGCCGCCATCAACCCCAGAACTTGCAGATACTCCCGGGCCGTCTGAGCCGCCTCCGACAGGAGCAGACGAATCTGATCCTGCAACTTGCGAATCCGAGGGCCCGGCAGGAAGACTCGACCGTTCCTGGTGTTGAAAAGCACCCCCAGATATTCCAGCGACTGTGACGGCACCAGGTGACTCTTGGCGAAGTTCACTACCCAGCCCAGAGACTGAAGAAACTGCACCACCCGAGCAGTAGACACCTCGCTCGCCGACTGGGACTTGGCCCGAATCAACCAATCGTCCAGGTACGGGTGCACCAGAATACCCTGCTTCCGCAAGGCCGCCGCCACTACAACCATGATCTTGGAAAATGTTCGAGGGGCCGTTGCTAATCCGAAAGGCAGAGCACAAAACTGAAAATGCTTTCCTAAAACCGCAAAGCGCAGAAATCGCTGATGAGCGGCCCGAATGGGAATGTGCAGATAAGCCTCCGTCAAATCCAAAGACGTGAGAAACTCCCCTTCCTGCACCGCGACAATGACCGACCTCAATGTCTCCATGCGAAAAGAGGGGACTCAGAGCTGCATTGACCGCCTTCAGATCTAGGATAGGCCGAAAAGCATCCTCCTTCTTTGGGACCACAAAATAAATTGAATAGCAGCCCAAGCGACGCTGAGCGGGGGGAACAGGGACCACCGCCCCCAGACTGATCAAACGAGCCAGAGTGTCCCGTACCGCTTTCCGCTTGAGCCTCGAATGACAAGGAGACTCTAGAAACCTTTCGGGAGGCGAGCCGTCGAACTCCAGAGCGTATCCATCTCGCACCACCTCGAGAACCCATTGATCCGCAGTGATTTGGACCCAGTCCTGGTAAAACAGACTCAGCCGAGCCCCTACCCGAACCAGAGCCTGGGCCCGCACACCTTCATTGCGAACTACGCCCCGACACCTGTCCTCCTGCGGGAAAATCACGCCCGCCGCGCCGATTGCCCCGAAAGGACTGAGTGCGCTGAAAGAACCGACCTCTAAAGGAGCCACTAGTCCTCCCAGGCCTATACCGGCGAGCCTCCTTAAACCGACCTCGGGAGGAAATACCCCTGGAAGCCGCCTTAGGACGAAAATCCGGAAGACGAGGGGCCTTGGCATCACTGAGTCCGCGCACCAACTTATCCAAATCCTCACCAAAAAGCATGGACCCCTTAAAAGGAAGCGAACAAAGCTTGGCTTTGGAAGCCGCATCTGCGACCCAACCTCGCAACCACAGTGCCCTACGTGCCCCCACCAGCATAGCCATATTCTTGGCCAAGGCACGGATCAAATCATAAAGCGCATCCGACAAAAAGGACGATCCCATTTCCAATTTGGCTAATTCCTGTACCCCGGAGGTCCCAACCTCCACCGAATCATCAAGCAGCTTCTCGGCCCAGCGGAAACACGCCCGCGCAACCAGCCCCCCACAAACCGAGGCCTGCAGGGCCAGGGCCGACAAATCGAAACTCCGCTTGAGGAAGGCCTCAAGCCTCCTATCCTGGGGATCCCGGAGGGCAGTCCCCCCGTCCACCGGAATAGCCGTGGCTTTTGTAACTGCTGTCACCACCGCATCTACTGTGGGTGCCTTAAAGGAATCTCTATCTTCCTGTGGGAGCGGGTACAATCTAGACATTGCTTTAGACACTTTACAGGGAGAATCCGGCGAATGCCACTCTTGAAACACCATATCCCGGATGTCCTTATTCATGGGAAAAGACAGCCTGCCGCTGAATCCCCTTAACCAAGGGGTCCACCTGTCTAGCCTCCCCCAAAGACGCCTCCGGCTGCTCAAACTTAAGGGTTGAAGAGACCTGCTCAATGAGCTCCGCAAGCTCCTCCCTGTGAAAAATCCGCACTACGGAGGGGTCCTCCCCAGGGACCACCAACTCCGGATCCTGAGAACCCTCAAATCCCTCAGGGTCCCCCACATCACTAAAAGCACCTTCGGATCCTACAGGAGAGAATCCCTCCTCTTCGTCCCACTCAAAACGAGGCCTCTTAGGCACTGCCGCACTAGGCCCCTCCCCTAAAGGTGTGGGTCCTGCTTTCCAGGCTTGATAGAGGGTCCATACAAAATCCGGAGGAAAACAAACGCCTCCTGTACCCTCAGGCACCCCCTTCTGTACCGATCCGGGAGCAGCAGGGCCAAAAACAGCTGATTCCGCGGGACGCGCGGAATCCAAAATGGCGGACATTCCCGCCAAAACTAAATTCGCCGAAATCGTCCCTGCCGATGCTCCTGCCGCCCCCGACACCCCCGCACTCGCTGGGACTTCCGCACTCAATACCGGGGGTGCCATCGGCGAGGCCTGCTTCGGGTCGCCACACAACCGGCACTGACCCCCCGGAGCTTCTACTCCTCGGCGCAAGCACGCGCGACAGCAAAGGAGTTTGCCTGCCATGACCCCGAAGCTCCCAACACGCTGTGCAAAACGGCGCCAAAAGAAATCTCTCACTCACCGCTTCCCCAGCACAGGCACTCGCACTGCTCTCACTCGCTACTAACAGTGAACGAACCTGCCGTCCGTTCCTATGAAGGAAAAGCTTCAGATAGCTCTTAAAGAGACATCACCCAACTTTTTTTTTTTTTTCTCTTTGGCAGCTGAGGAGTGAGGGGCTCTCAAGGCTACAATATTAGAAAAGCAGCCGAGGCACAAAGCTGCCAGAGTCTCCAAAGAGAGCAGCACAGGGGGAGGGACCTGAACACAGGTGTGACACCCCAGGGGGGAAAAACTGGGCCCCACCGGACCCAGGGCCCCGAAGCACTTAATTTTTTTTTTTTTTTCTTTTTAAACCACGTACAGGGAATAGTCAAAACACATTAAATTTGGCAATCAGAGAATAAATCCCCTAACCGTATAATCCAGCTACCTCACCGGACTATTGAAGACTGCACAGGCTGTCCATCTACCTCTGCTGAGACTGAGAAAATACTGGCTAGTGGATGTACTGCACAGGTTATATATACAGTATTCAAAAGCTCAGTGTTTCTCAGTCTCCCTCTGCTGGTAGGAGGACATAACCCACGCGTCTTGACCGGTCTGGAGGAAGACTATGTTTGTCAGCCGCGAAGCTGGAAATAGCAGCCCACTGGAAACAGAGAGTGGGCCCTACGATTGTAGATTGGAAAACGAGGCTCCGAAATATAATGGGACTTGAGCAACTGACGGACAGACGGAGGGGTAGATTTGACCCTGGCGCGGAGGAGTGGACACACTTAGAACGTTTATGGACTGCTGCTACTAATGCACAGAGTATTCAGCCTTAAAGTGAGGGAGGGGGGAGGGAGGGGAGAAAATTCATTATGTTTTCAATTGTTTATATTGCAGTTCACTCTATTTGTATCCGTTGTACAGCTGTTAGCTGATTATGTGTATGTATTTAGGAACAATGTGACTAAATAAAAATATTTTTCAAATTAAAAAAAAAAAAAGAAAAAGAAATTTGAACTCCTGTGCCTTTCTAAACCAAGGAAGGAATGCCAGCATCATCTAATACCAATCTTTTCACCAAGCATTCATTACTTATGTGATGTCCCAAAATTCAGTCTAGTGCAGGGGCTATCAACCTGTCCTCAGGACACATAGCCAAGGTGAAATTAGATCTTACCTGCTAATTTTCTTTCCTCTAGACCCTCCAGACCGGTCAAGACGCGTGGGTTATGTCCTCCTACCAGCAGAGGGAGACTGAGAAAACACTAAGCTTTTGAAGCCTGTATATATAACCTGTGCAGAACCTCCACTAGCTAGTATACCCCTGACAAAGCAGAGAAACAAAAAACACTAACAACAACTAGCAACCCTGTACGTGGTCACAGTAAACTGCAAAAACAAGAAACATCTTCCGCTTGCTCTTACGGAAACATGTTCCTTTGCCTTTGATAAAACAGTTGGGCTTCTACAGGTGGACTATCAAAGAAGAGCCCCACCTGTCCCGGACTCCTATCACAAAACAGAAATAAACAGTCTGCAATTAGAGAAACAACAATTTACAGCAGCCAAGAATTATCCAACAAATACACCTCCTGGCCTCCAATACAGACAGGGCGGGCTCTTGACCGGTCTGGAGGGTCTAGAGGAAAGAAAATTAGCAGGTAAGATCTAATTTCACCTTCCTCAGCGACCCTCCAGACCGGTCAAGACGCGTGGGACGTACCAGAGCAGTAACTAACTTATGGGAGGGACCTACTAAGGCCAGAGGTCAAAACTGCTGCCCCAAAGCGCACCTCGTCCTTTGCATGCACAGGAATCCTATAATGCTTCACAAAGGAATGCAACGAAAACCAAACCGCAGCCCGACAAATATCTAACAGAGAAATCATACTATTCTCCGCCCACGAGGCTGCCATTCCCCTAGTGGAATGAGCAGACCAGCCCCTAGGCACCACAGGACCCTTCACCAAGTAAGCAGATGCAACCGCCTCCTTCAACCACCGTGCTATGGTCACCTTAGGAGCCGCTGCACCCTTCTTTGTGCCACCATGAAGAACGAACAAACGGTCAGAGGCTCTAAAGTCCTGAGTTCCAGAGAGATAACTCAAAACTCTCCTGACATCCAGCTTGGCAATACCACGCTGCTCCGAATCTCCAGCCATATCACCCAACACTGGCAGAGAGATGACCTGATTAACATGGAACTCGGAAACCACCTTGGGCAAAAAAGGAAAGCACCGTCCGCAACGAAACCTTTCCCTCAGAAAGGACAAAAATGGTTCCCTAAAAGACAAAGCCTGAAGCTCTGAAACACTCCCTGCTGAAGTAATCGCCACCAACAAGACCGCCTTTAAAGATAAATCCTTACAAGATGCCGATACCAGAGGCACAAACGGAGGCCTGATCAAAGCATCCAAAACTAGCTTCAAATCCCACGGAGGCACCATCCGTCACTGAGGCGGACGCAGCAACTTAACACCCTTCAAAAAACGCACTACCTCAGGCACAGACGCGAAGGACTTTCACTGAAGCTTCCCACGAAAACATGACAAAGCTGCCACCTGAACCTTCAGTGTAGACAAGGCCAGACCTCTATCAACACCATCGTGCAAAAATTCCAAAACTTCCGCCACCGAAGAGTGAAACGGCCGAACTCGATGGTCTTCACACCAGTGCTCAAAGATTCTCCAAACCCGGACATACACCAAGGAAGTGGATCGTCTACGGCAACTCAACATCGTAGCAAAGCCACTGGACGAAAGCCCCTTCAACTTGTGCCGCTCAAGAGCCAAACCATAAGCGAAAACCGAGCCGGATCCGGCATGATTATCGGGCCTTGACACAGAACTGATCCCAACAAAGGCAGGGCCGCCGCCCCTGCCAACCGCACCAGGTCTCCATACCATGGTCGACGCTGCCAATCCGAAGCTACCAGAATCACCCGACCGGAGTGATGTTCGATGCGCTATATTACTCGACCGACTAACAGCCACAGAGGAAACACATACAGTCACTCCCGAAGCCAAGGCAACAGAAGAGTGTCGATTTCCTCCGCTCAAGGGTCTCTTCAGCGACTGAAAAAAAAAAATCTCTGAACTTGCGCATAGCGAGCCGTTGCCCTAAGATCACCGAAAGTCCCCAGACCGACACAACTCACTGGAACACTGACCGAAGAAAAGACCACTCTCTGGAATCTAGAGTGTGCCTGCTGAGATAATCTGCATCTATGTGACCTACCCCGGCCACATGCGCTGCCAAGAGAGCCTGAAGATGAGTTCAACTGCGCCGCCAAGGCTCTTTGTTCCCCCCTTGACGGTTGACATATGCTACTGCCATGGCATTGTCACAGAGCACTCGGACTGCCTTGTGGCGAACCACCGACGTCAAGGCCTGGCGCGCCACCCGAATGGCCCGAGTTTCCAGCCGGTTGATGGACCACTCTGCTTCTGCGCGAGACCACCGGCCTTGAGCTACCTGACAGACAATGTGCCCCCCAACCTTGCAGACTGGCATCCGTGACCATTACCAGCCCCTGTGGGGACTCCAACGGCATTCCTTTCCCAAATTGCGCGGACTGAGCCACCAGCGGAGACTGAGACGAGTGGCCACCGACAGCGGACAACACATTTCCAAGTCCTGCGACAGAGGGGACCAACGACTGAGCAGAGCTGACTGTACCTGACGCATGTGCGCCCTGGCCCACGGAACTACCTCTATGGTCGCCGCCATCAGGCCCAGGACCTGACGATAAGTACGGGCCGTCGGCGCCTTCTCTGCAAGGAACCGACGAATCGGACCCTGTAACTTGGAACCAAAAGGCTGCACAAAGGAAAGTGAAGATAAGCTTCCGTCAAATCCAGGGAAGTGAGAAACTCTCCTTTCCTGACCGCACCAGTGACCGACCGCAACGTCTCCATCCGGAAAGAGGGCACCTTGAGTGCCGCATTGACCCTTTTGAGATCTAAAATGGGACGAAAAGTGTCCTCTTTCTTGTGGACCACAAAATAGATCAAATAGCACCCTGAGCGTTGCTGATCTGAAGGAACAGGAACCACGGCTCCCAACGCGAGCAGCCACCGCAGAGTGTCCCTCACTGCTGCCCTCTTGCTCCAAGACCGACAGAGGGATTCCAGAAACACTTTGGGAGAACAGTTTTCGAATTCCAGCGCACATCCGCCTCGAAACACCTTGAGAACCCACTGATCTGACCTGATTTGGGCCCAACTCTAGTAAAACAGACTCAGCCGAGCCCCAACATGCACCAGAGCCTGAGCCCGCACACCTTCATTGGGAATTGTGGCCTGAATACTAACCTCCCGCGGAAAAGCCACGCCCTCCGCGACGACTCTCACAAAAGAACTGTGTGCGCTGGAAAAACCGACCCCTAGAGGTCCTACTACTATTAAACATTTCTACAGCACTACTAGACTTATGCAGCACTGTACAAATTAACATGAAAAGACAGTCCCTGCTCAACAGAGCTTACAATCTAAATTGGACAAACAGACAGCTAGGGGTAGGTCCCACTCGATCTGCCCGGCCTATACCGCTGAGCCTCCCTAAACCGTCCCAGAGAGGAACTAGTTCTGGCCCCTGCCTTGAACCGAAAATCTGGAAGCCATAGAACCTTGGTATCACTAAGACCTCACACTAACTTGTCCAAATCTTCTCCAAAGAGCATAGCTCCCTTAAGTGGCAGAGACCCACAACCATAGCCATATTTTTTGTCTGAAGTAGGCAACAAATCATAAAAGCCTCAGACAAAAAGGATGAACCCATGTCCAAGTCGGCTAACTCCTGACCCCCAGAAGAACCAACATCTACCGAATCATCCAGGAGCTTCTCGGCCCAACGAAAACATGCCCGAGCTACCAGACCCCCACAAACCGAGGCCTGCAGGGCTAGAGCCGACAAAACAAAACTACGCTTGAGAAAAGATCCCAACTTCCTATCCTGAGGATCACGGAGGGCCGTTCCTCCATCAACCGGGATAGCCGTAGCTATAATTACTGCCGTCACTACTGCATCTACCGTGGGAGCCTTAAAGGAATCCCTATCGTCCTGAGGGAGGGGATAAAGCCTCGCCATTGCCTTTGCCACCTTACACGGCAAATCCCATTCCTGACAAATCATCTCCCGGAGATCCTTGTTCATAGGGAAGGATCACGCCCGACGCTGAATGCCCTTCACCAACGGATCCTGGACAGTTTCCCCCAAAGCCACCTCAGGACCAAACTGAAGGGTGGACGACACCTGATCTATGAGTTCTGACAGCTCATCTCTATGGAAAATCCGCACTACTGAAGGATCCTCTCCAGGAATCCAACAATCCTGCTCCTGAGAGCCGTCAATTCCATCTGACTCCCCCAGATCACTAAGCGCAGCTTCTGCAGCTACAGGAGAAAAACATTGCCTGTCCTCTGACCACTCTAACCGTGGTCTCTCAGCCAAGACGGAAATAGCCCCCTCTTCCAATTGGGGGGGGGGGGGGGTCCCGATCTCCAGGCCTGATACCGCGTCCAGACAAAATCTGGAGGAAAGCCCACCATTCCTGGACCGTCATTAGGCCCTTTTGTGCCAAAAACGGAGGCCGCAGGCCCAAAACCAGCCGGCTCCATGGGCCGCGTCAGACTCAAGATGGCGGCTGTTCCCGCCGAAACTGTTCCCGCTGACAGCGGCCCTGCCTACGCTCCCGCTGACCCGGAGACTCCCGACACCATCGATCCCTCCGCGGTCAAGTCGGGGGGTGCCGCAGCCACCTTTATAGGTGCACCGCAAAGCTACACTGAGCGCCCGGCGCCTCTACCCCTCGCCACGAGCACGCGCGACATCAGAGGAGCTGGGCCGCCATAAACCACGAGGGAAGGGAAAAGCTGTTCCGCAAACGCGCCAAACCAAAAACTCACTCACACTGCAAAAGCACTGGAGAAAGCGCTGCTCTCTCGTTCCAGCAAGGAATCAAAACCCCCGTTCGGTCCGCTGAAAATAAAGAAATAAATGCCCTTAAAGGCACAGTACTCCAACTCTGGCAGCTGGAAATTGTAAGGCACTCAAGGCTACAATACTGAGAAAGCAGCCAAGGCACAAAGCTGCCAAGCAAAACGAAATAGAATAACTGACCTTAAAGGCACAGTACTCTAATTCTGGCATCTGGAAATTGTAAGGCACTCAAGGCTACAATACTGAGAAAGCAGCCGAGGCACAAAGCTGGCAAGCAAAATGAAATAGAATAACTGACCTTAAAGGCACAGTACTCTAATTCTGGCATCTGGAAATTGTAAGGCACTCAAGGCTACAATACTGAGAAAGCAGCCGAGGCACAAAGCTGCCAAGCAAACAGAAATAGAGAGCAGCACAGGGGGAGGGACCCAAACATAGGTGTAACACCCCAGGGGGAAAAACTGGGCCCCACCAGACCCAGGGCCCCAAAGCACTTTTTTTTTTTTTTTTTTTTTTTTTTTTACACACACACGTACAGGGTACTGCAACAGAATAAAGTTTGGAAGGAAAAAATCCTACGACCCAATGACAAACTACCTCACCAGATTATTGGAGACTGCACAGGCTGTCAACTGCTACCTCTGCTGAGACTGAGAAAATACTGGCTAATGGAGGTTCTGCACAGGTTATATATACAGGCTTCAAAAGCTTAGTGTTTTCTCAGTCTCCCTCTGCTGGTAGGAGGACATAACCCACGCGTCTTGACCGGTCTGGAGGGTCGCTGAGGAAGTCAGGTTTTTGAGGATACCCACAATGAATAAGCATGAGATAAATTTGCATACCTTGGAGGTATTCATTGTGGGTATCCTGAAAATTTGACTGGCTAGGTGTGTCCCTAGGACTGGGACCCCTGGTCTAGTGATTCCTTGAATTTAGGTCTCAGGTACTATGGTGTGCAACACTGCCAATTCAAGTGCTAACTCCAAACTCAGATATGTAGCTAATCTCCAGTACAAGAGCGTTGTGCTTATTCCTATGTGACACCGAGACCCTGAAGCAGCTTTGCGAAACGCTGGCCACCGTCAGTGAAGACAGCACAGCATCGGTTGTAGCAACGCGGTCCAAGAATACCACCTTTAAAAGGTAAGTGTTGGTAGGTTACATCACATGTAATGTGGGTAAGTATAGAATTGATTAAAAAATACAGTTATTTAGATACTATCAATACTATACACATCATAAAAGGTTTTGGTCGATGATGAAGGCAAGATCCGTGTCATCTGTTTCAGCTCCGATAGATTTATCATGATCTAGGAGCTCTGAGGCCTTTTTTCCTGCAAAAGGCATAATTGTTCTGAATAGAGTTTAGTCATTTCCTAGGCAGCGGATATTTTTGTGACTGGTTTCTAGGATACTAGCATACCCGCATCCGTGTTGTATTATTTTAGTGGCTAATCTCCAGTAACCACTTTACCTTCACTCTATAGAATAAAATCAATTTATTTGTCTGAGAAACAATGCAATAAAATGGACAAACCAATATGCATTGCACTCCTGCCTTGCAGTTTCATCTTTGCATGCTTTATTCTCCTACATATTTTTGGTGGTATTCTGATTCTTCTAGCTCTTACATCAGACCCACTCCCCCCCCCCCCTCACTGAAACGCCCACAAAGGAAAACTCCTCACCATTTCATTAGGAACATCAGATCGCCACAGGAATCCGTAGCACCAATTATCTTTTCTGGCTCCAGGCCCCTCTCAAAGCCCCTGGCAATGTCGCTGCTCTGATACAAAGCAGAAAACAAAACCCAAGCATTAGACCATGATCCTAACATGACCTAACTGTACAATTCTCATGCATTGAGTAAACATGATTTCCCCTAATATTAATATAATTTAATTTTTTTTTTTTTTTTAAACTGCTCTGTGCTAAAAAAAGTCCATCATTTATTGACTTAGATTTCACTCTCCAACTGAGCTTCCAATTTTGCTCTCATTTTTAGAGTTTCAGGCAGCTTTCTGGGAACAGGTTTAAAGCTAAACTGTACTACATTGCCATGGTTGATTAATCACTCTTTTCTGTGCAACTATTTTAGCTTATTCCAGCAGTGGTCATTTGTCAAGGACAACATGTCCAAGGTAAAATTTTCACATGTCCTACATTTAGGCCATAAATTGAAGTAAATTTCTTTCTGAAGTCAAGGCACACAATGCAGCTACAACACTGCTCTGGTCTACCAATAAATGAAATAGCAGTTTGCAAGTGGTTACAGCACTGAACTGATATGGGAGAAGGCTGGGGATAAAAGTTCAAAAACTTGTCTTTACCTCAAGTTTATTCAGGGTTTACCATCCCGCACATCAAAAAGCATGTCTACGGCTTAGTCTAAAAATTACAGAAAAGGAAGAAAATAAAATATGAAGGAGGGGGGACAGGATAGAACTATTTTTGAGAGGAAAGGAAGGGGTCCAACTGGTCTGTCAGGCCCAACAGGCTCAATTTCCATGGATTACAATGGAGGGATTAGGAATATGCACCAGAGAAAAGAAACATTTTGAGCTCCGTTTAAAGATTTGGGAGAGATGACTCATGCCAGAGAGGCTGAGGTAGTTTTCCAGTGTTCAGGACCTTGAACTGAAAATAAATTGCCTTCCTATTATGTTGATGATTTGTCGAAAAGATGGTACTATAAATAGATTCAAGAACATTGTGATCATCATTACAAAACCCGAGTATGGGGTTAACATACAAGAGAGACGTAATGGTTCATCAGGCAGATGAATTTTATAGACCAAGAATAAAATTTTATAGATAATACGGTGGAGCAAAGGGAGCCAATGGGCTGTTTTCAATAGTGGGGTAACGTGATCAAAGTTCTTTTTCCAGTAACAAGTTTGATAGAGGTATTCTGGACTATTTGTAGGAACCTAAATATCGGTTGTTTTGAGACCCTTGTAAAGTAAAGTGAGTTACAGTAGTCAATTTTGCTAACGACAAAGGAGTCAATAAAAGGACAAACTCAGCAAATTTGCCAACGTCTATGGAAACAATCCTTAATTACATTAGTAATCTGTGGTCAAAAAAGTGATTCATCTACAATGACACTTAATTTTTAAACTAGGTAATTGAGGAATAACAGTTGCACAGAGAAGAATGGGCCGGAATAGGCAGGCATTAAGACAGTTTGAAAAGAGAACACAGCTGAATTTAATTGGTTTAAGCCTCACTTTGTTATGTTGTAGTAGTCTAGTTGTTAAGGGACTGATCACTCAATGGATGTATCCAGCTCTGTTTCCTGGGCTGCAAGAATTTTTTCACTAGTACTACAAACCTGGTTTATCAGCTGAGCATAATCAAGATCACCACTCAGGGCTCTCATTGAGCAGGGATCATCAATAGCCATTGGGTCAATAGGCTGGCAAACCTGTTCACAACTGGTAATCAGGGGAGGGAGGAGAAAAATTGTCAAAGTATACAAACCTCTCGCTTCCTTTTGGATCTGATCTCATCACCACTATTAGATAGGCTGGATTTCCTCTTGGTGGTCTCAGATTTGTCCTTGGCTTTATCACCTTCCTTGAGTTTCTTGTACTTCTTCATAAATTCTGAGATTAGTTCTGGACAATCCAAGTTTTTTTCCGGTTCCCACGTATTGTGCTCTCTGGATACAGAGGGATGGAAAACTATTAGAAGTGCTCCATTTCTAGTTTACAATTTCACTCCTGATAGAAGCAACACACTAAAAACAGAAGCTTTCTGGTACCTGTGGCATAACAGAAGCCATTTTACATCATGCAAAGGTGCAGTCAACCCCCACTGTGATTTCGTGAGAGAATATATGGTCTTGGACTGTTACAATTAGAGCAACGATGGATAAACAGATTAAATACTATAGAACCTTTAGGACTTAGTATCTCCATATAATAGAAAGCATTCTGGTAACAGTATTATTCAAATTATATGCAAGAAGATCTTCTAGTCATCCTTGTTATGTTGAGACAATATTATCAATCTTGATAACAGCAGTTTTTGGTTACTAGAGTTCAACTGGCACAAAGTCTACTTTTGGGTAGGCAGCATTTTAATTTTAGCTTTGAAAAAAAAATCAGACAAGAAGACTGGCACTATAAAAGACTGATTCTGCTAAAGGACTTAACGTTATTGGAAGCCTGATAAAAAAAAAAAAATCACTTCTTCCTTTCTAAATAAAGAAGTGCTTGTCAGTACAGGAATTTTAATAGTTGCACTTAAGCACAGATGAAACAAAAAGTGGAGCACACAATTAATAATGGGAACCAGATGATTCTTTGCCGGCATATGAAAAATGACCCGACACAGCTATGTTTCAGCCATAAGCGTGCATCAGGGGTCTCAAGAAAATCTAAAAATCATAAAATTACATAAAATACCAGAATTACACTTAAACAATGCACTTATGAAGTGAATGGTGAGGCTCTTGAAACTGAACTCAGTGAAATGGGCGGCTCTGTTGAGCCGAAGACTGAAAGACGTTATAAGTAGTTTTTCAGATTTCAAATTCTGAAGGTGCGAGCAGCCAAAACAAAAGACTTAATTATAATACTGAAAAAAGTAAAGAAAGAAAAAAATATATATAGAAGTATTAAAGTGATTAAAAATAGGGTTTTATAAATTGACCTATGATGCTAAACCGGCATTGCCGGGTTACCGGAGGTTTTTGCAACGAGCAGTTTTGATGGGCAAGAAAGTGATTTTGAATAGTTGGATGGATCAGACAGGCCCAACTTTCAGCCACTGGAGAATCCTTATGATTGATTTGTCAAAGGTGGAGCGATGTGGAGTCCGAACGCTGGACTCGGAAAAAGGGAGACGTTTGACTTGGAGTACCTTCTGGAACACTTTACACACGTCAGCGAGAAGAAAATTGCTTGCCACTTAATTTCTGTATCCCTATTGATACTATCAGTGAATTAGTTAACATGGAGGTGGGAGGGTAGGGATCAACTAAATTACATAATGTATGACAGCGCAAGAAATAATATGTAACCATGTTGCATAGTTCTGCTGGTAGTCTCTTGTGAGACTTTTTAATGTGTCTAAATTTTGGCCATTGAAGCCACCAAGGTCTTTCTCCCCATAAAATAAGAATCTGATATAATGAAAGTAATGAATAAATAAATCAATAAATGAACATTTGAAGTGGGGAATTGGTGTGCTACATGTTTATAAATTCTGAAGATGCATCCAATGGAGTTTCTAGGACAGTCAAGCCAGTCCTGGAGTACCCTCTGGATCAGTGTGGGTTTTAGGATATTAACAATTAACATGCATTCTCTCTACAGCATGTAACTCTCATGCTTGATATCCTGAAAACCAGACAAGCTAGACGGTATATCAGATCTGCTTGAGAGAAAAAAAACTGGTCAAAGAGTTACAGCTATTTAGAATCAAGCATTCTTAACTATACAAATCAGCTCTGCCACTGACATATTATGACCAGCAGCAAAACCAATACACATACTGTCCACAAGTGGTAGCTGTACATGACTTCTGAAGTAATGAGACTGTAAAGAGCCATCATTTAAATGAAAGGTACAATACTTCTAACTTGGGAAAAGGGTGTTTTTAAGCAGGTTGTCTCTCAAAGTCTGGCCAGAAACTTCACAATTCTGTGCAAAATTTAGGTACCCCTGTCAAATGTTGTGCGTCAATGAACCCCAAAAGTGAACAGAAACCAACTAACCAACCACCTCTACATGGTGCAGAGTTAAATATAAACAGCTTTCTGCTTATTGATAATGCATAATCACTATTTGTTGATCTTAAAGTGCTTCCCAAACCTTTTTTCCAATGACCCCATTTAACACTTAAAAAACAAAAATTCACATGACCCCAGATGAAAAATAGGCCTCCATTTTCCTCCCCTCCCTCATCCAGTTCCTCTTCCTTTCACTTACCCAAAAGCTTGAAAGCAGCAGCAGTCAAAGGGCCCTGTGCGTCACTGTGCATTCAGAGCCCAGTACTCTGCTCTGGTTTCCAGATGAACAGGAAGTCTGCATGAGATAAGGGGGCAGAGCATGTGAACATTCAACCACTCACAGACTCTACACTGATTGTAACTATTGGGTATAGGTCACAGCAAACATCCAGGAGTGGGAATATCCAAATTCTGTGATACCACTACTGGTGTCAACTCAGTTTGGGAACTGCAGATTTAACAGATTTAAAATAAAGCAAAATGGCAATGCAAAAGTTTGGACACCTTTCCAATTTGATTCACTATTACAGTTTTATTTTTATATAAAGTTAAACAGGCCCAAGATGTTTACTAACTTGTTAGGCCTCCAATTAGTCAGGTAAAGACAATTCTACAATTGAACAAATACCCTGACTCATCTAACCTCTTAACTTACAGTGCTTCAGTCATAGGCTGTCTAATCAGTAATCTGGTCATTTAAAATGAAGGCAATTCACCCTTATGAAACAGGGGAAAGCAAAAAATTTCCAACTAGCAATTTCAACAAACACTGAAAATATGGAAGTGAAGTGGAATTATTGAAGGCAGGCAAAATCTGGAAGACCAAGAAAACCTAAACTGAATTTCCACCACAAAAACTGGTCAGATCTCCTAAAATGACCAGCAGAAAAGGTTACCTGTCACGAGCAAATGTCAACATGCCTTCGAAACTAATGTCTCACAGTTAGTGAAGGTCGTGGTCTTAAGGGGCTGGATATTTCAGCAAGACAATCCATAACTTCAGAATCATCCATACTTACAGAAAATAAAGATCAAAGTCTTGAAATTGCCTTCAAAAATCCTTAGACGTTAATAAAAATCTGTGGGGAGATCTCAAAACACATAGTATTCATAAAATGTTTTTCTGAAGCTGTCTACAAGAAATGTTTGGACGATGCTATTTCTGATAAAGAAGGTGTTAAAGACTGAAAGGGTGTCTCAACTAGTTATATTTTGAATCTGTTAAAACTGCAATAGTATTTATGCATTAAAATTTGCAGAAAGGCTTCCACCTTGGGGAGTCAAAATCTCTCCAGTTGCTCCTGGGGAACAGGATACAAGCAGGATGTGGCCCGAGTCACGCTCAGGCCTAGCGTTGGGTGAAGACACTGCGCCAAAATTAATTCCTGCATAGTCTCATGGACCAGGAAAAACCTATGGGAAGGGGGCTTCTTGGTGCTAGTCATCAGCGTATTGGCCGCAGTGGCAGGTTGCAGTTCCACAGTGGAGATGTGAAGCGCCTCCATGGGCTTCAGTGTGAGAGAAGGGAGCTCCACCTGACGAAATAACCACACCGCAATGGGGTCATCAGACTCATCCAGAGCAAGTTCCCCCTCCTCCAGAGCTGCTGGAACTCCAGTCAGGTCTGAAGCTGAAGAGAGCCCCCCCCTCCCCAACTCAGAGGGCCCAAGGGATGGGGGAAAACCAGGGAACCCTTCTGGCTCCAAGTCCACACATTGCCACTTGACGGAATCTTGCCACTTGCAGGCAAGCAATTCTCCACTGGAGAGCACACTGCCGCTTGACGAAATCTTGCAATTCTCGAGTGCCCCTTTTTAGCAGGAAGGCCTGATGCATGATGAGCACAAAACTCTGGGGAGGAGATAGCAGACCTGACTTCCAAGGACGCAGTAGAGGTAGATGACCCCCACCCCCCCCCCCCCCCCAGGCATCCAAACTAGTAGCAGCAATCCCCCTAGGACAGAGGCAGAGCTCTCATGCGGAGGAAGGAGAAAAATGTGAGCATCCAAGATGGCCGCCAAAATAGCAGAACAGTGTCCGAGGGCCGTAGCGGCAAAAAGGAGCTGCCAGTATCAGCACCAGAAGAGCCTTGGCCCCGCCGTCCCATCGATTCCACCCCCCTGGCAGGCAAGACAGAGCCCCAACATTGCCTTGAATGCTCCACACCAGGAGCACCTTTTTACCAGATCTGCAGCCATCCCGCTGCAGTGAAAAAAGAGCCATGACTGAAAAAACCCGACTGGAAGAAGAGCAGTACTCATCCTAAAAACAAGTGCAGCAGACCTGGGTGTAGTCAGAACCTTTCCTCTGTGCTAAATTACAGACACTCAATCTCCTTCTCTGACAGCAGAACTGACCACCAAACAGTGGTACAAAACCATTTATTCTTGTGGACTTTTTTTTTTTGCCAATGTGGTAAAGCAGAAGAAAGCGACAGGAGGTTATGGAATGGGGAGGAGGTCTGGTACCACCAAGTGTACCCCAAGACCTGCCCAAAGGAACGGGAGCTGGGTCCAAGCAAGAATCCAGGAGCCGACATGAGACTGTCCACCGCCTGCTGGAAATAAGAGCAATATAGACTGTCCAGGAGCCTTACCGCCCTATATGAAGGAGTTCAGTTTTGCACTCTCACCTCCACCTGCATGGTCACAACCCATCAGTTCCTGCATTCATCTGCTTGACACTAAAAAAGTGCAACTTTGCATCATGTTGAGGTATTTGCTTCTGTTCATGTAGGGATTCAATGAATATACAATTAGACCAGGGGTGCATAGAACTTTAAATGAGACAACCAACCATATGACTCGGAAGCTCATTACTCTGTCCAAATTAATTTTTAAAGACCAAATCAAGTGCAAGTAAGCAGCGACAATAAAGAAATAATGCAACAGGTACTTACTCTGAGAACCCTTTCCATTTCAGCAGATACTCTACTTGTCCTCTCATAACACGTCTATCTAGCACTTTCTCCACAACATATTCCTCCTCTTCCTCAGAAGATGCATCATCTAATGACCTCTTGTTTTTCTTCCCCATGGTGCACTGGACAATGTGTTACAAATACACAGACACTGTCTTGGTCCTGCAAATTCAAGAACACAGCATACCCTATTGACCTTCCATTCAGCAGGAACCATAAGCACTAGAAAAAAAAAATTCAGAGTAGACACCCCTCTGATTAAAGAAGAGATCAGAACACACATCTCCTTTAGTTTTTCTTACTGTTTATCTGAATTGTATCAGTTCCATTTATGGCTTATGAACAGCTGATGGCCACTTACTCCTGTTCCATCATTCAACTTATTTATACGCTCAAAGCTAGTCTCCAGGATTATGGAGCTCTAGATGTATGCAAGAGGTAGCGCTGCACTCCTTGGGGAATTCTGTGCAATTGTGCAATGCAGAATTTGTACAGAATTCTCCCCATAGCGCAGATTTTACTTTTTCTCAATAGAAAAATCAATCTGAAGCTAGAGCCAGGTGGCAGGGAGACCCAGAAACCAACTGCAATCATTGTGAGTCGTCACAGCAAATCTGTGGTAAGAGGAACAGCCAAACCCACAGGAGGCACTGGAGTTTATTAAGCTCAGGCAGCCCATAGGAGCACAGGTTCAACCAAATCTGTGGGAGAAGCAACAGATCGAACTCTTGACACCTACAGGAGCAGCAGAAGCTGAGGATTAGTCTAGTCTGCTGCTAAACTTCAAAGAGCCCACTCTCTAGTAATATGCAAGGAGGCACAGAAACAGCTTTGCAAGTGTAGGGAAAGGAGGCCAACACTGTTAGAAGAGCCCATCAGCAGAAATAGTTCTTCCTCGCCATCACATGTAGGTGACCTCGGAAAGGGGAAGAGTCAGTGCTACCTGCCAACAGAAAAGCCAGCAATAGCAGCCTACAGGAGGCTGGCATTTAAGGTCCTCAGCCTGGTTGCTACCTAGGCTCGTCTTCCAAATCTATCTGTCCTCCCCCCAAAAACAAATTTTGAAACTACACCTACTTTAATATTTTGTAAGTGCAATATTATTTCTAGGCCCCAATTCCTCTCTTTTTTTTCTCCATATCCCTCTGTCTCTCTCCAATTCTGAGTACACTCCCTCCCCACCCCCCCATTTAATTCCATGTATTCTTCTCCATCCAATTTTCCCATCCCAAATTTAGGGATATGGGACTTGATATACCGCCTTTCTGTGGTATTTTGCAACTGCCTTCTTATCCACCACACAACAGATTTTTTTTGCATCACTATCCACCCCTTCCTCCTGGTTTCAGCCAAAGACAAAATGTGTGGCCAAAGTTTGCTGCTCACCCAGCCCCCACTCCCTACTCTGCTAACCCCTCAAACTAAAGGAGCTCAACTTCCTCCCTTGTCCCAAAAAGAAGCCCCCTGGACCTACCATACCACCATGGTGGTTTAGTGGCTTGTAGAGGAAGGAGCAATCTGCAGTTGCTCCTACCCATGCTGTTTCCAATCCCAAAATATCACTGAAGGTTGCGGCAGCCAAACTTGAGACTGCCACTGAAGTTGTGGCAGTAATTCTGTGTTGACAGCATGGGCAAGTGCAACTGGGGATCGCTCTTGCCCCTACAAGCTGGTATGGTAGGCCCGGGAAAGGGGGGAGATAAGCCACGAGGCTGAAAAATGCATTGACCAAACCTCGGGTAGCACAAAGTGAGGCCAACACTGTTTAGATTGTAAGCTCTTTGAGCAGGGACTGTCCTATGTTAAATTGTACAGCGCTGCGTAACCCTAGTAGCGCTTTAGAAAAGTTAAGTAGTAGTAGTACATCACTAAAAGTTGCTGCTCCACATTCTGAACTTATTCTTCAGTAATCCTGTCCGGCCCAGCAGCAGCAGAAGGGCTTAAAAGCATCACCTGCTGCCATGAGGTAATCCCTCAATATGAGTTGCAAAAATCCCGTGACTCATATATTTGGTCCTGCAGAAGTAGATACACTCAAGCCATTCTCCTGCTGCCAGACCAGATGGGGTTAAACTTGGAGTCAGTGCAATATTAGTGTGAAGTGCTACAATTTAAAAACGTACAATGGAATGTACTGAAATTCAGGATAATCAGCAAAAATATATTTTAGATATATTAAGAATAGAGAAATTATGTTTGCAGATCACTAAAGTCTGGACTTGCCTGTTGAGTCTTGCCAGACCAGTACCAGGTTAACATATTATGTCCCCCAGTAAGAGAAAATAGCTCAGACTAATCCCCTTTTATAGGGGCTGGTGCTGCCTTCAGGTCCTCAGTACCCCATAGCAAAGCTATGACAATGTTTTTTTGGTTTCCAAGTCACCACTAGAACTCATCCTAATGCAGGATAACATTTCATTGTCACTAACCCAGGAATGAGATGAGATGTACATCAAGATACTTTCAGAGTGAGCTACAACTTACTAACTGCTAGCTTTCTGAATTTGACATACAGAGCCCATGGCTTCTATGGGTGGGTTCAGGATTCTTTGGCAGGACTCAAGGAAAGGAAATTAAACAGGTTAGGACCAGATTTCACCCTCATTGACCATGTCAGATCAATCCAGTTGAGCAGGATGTACCCAGGTGAGAGGCAGTCACAATAGCTCTCAGGACTACCACACAAGATGTAGATTAGGGGTGTCCAACCTCAGCCATTGCCAGGTCAGGTTTTCCTCAATGAATATGCATGAGGTGTATATATATATATATATACACACACACACACTGGTTTCTGACCACCACCACCCTGTATCATTTGCCAATATGGCAGCAAGCTCCACCCACTGGCTTGATAGGCTCATACTGTTTCCTGTTATCAAACCTCCTTGCGTCAAATACTAGAAATTTTAGAGTTGGAGTCCAAGGTTTGGTGTATGTAGAATTATGAGCACAGTCATGCACTATGGAATGGGTCAAAAGGTCAGAAATTGATAAGTCTGTGCGACTCTGGAATTTATGATCTATTATGATTATGTGTAAACAAACGGAAGAATGTGGTTTAACAGGTTTAGCAAAGCAGATGGTGAGAACCAGATAATCTATGAGAAGGATAATTTGCAGAAAAAGTCATGTAAATCATTGTCTGAAATAAATGATTTAAGCCGCCATCTCAGAACAGTATTTCAGAGACGAAGTCGCAGTGAACATCTTTTTATGTAACTGTACTGAACTCTCATGAGAAACTATAATTGTAGCTGTATTTGGTAAGTAAATGAACAATTGACTCTCTCATATGCAAGCAGCCCTGGTTTCTTTTATCCCCCCCCCCCCAAGTTGCTGATGGCTGCTAATTTGGGAGGGGTACAAGGGGCCTAAAAACATGTACCAACTGCAGAGCCCTAAAGTCCAAAATAAGGAATTGGCCTCTCACTATAAATCGTGTACACAAAGGTGAGTATTTATTAAACCATGTTAGCAGTTTAGCACAGGTTTAACACACAGTAAAGCCATAATGCACATGGGTGGGGTGGGGTGGGGGGGAACAAAACTTGAAACATTCACTGACGACATTAACCTAGGAGAAAAAAAAATTCTATCTAAACACTGGTAAGACCCACAAGTTTAAGGGCTTCCACTATAGAAACTAGCACATTAATCCGTTAGTTCAGTGGTTCCCAAACCTGGTCCTGGAGGCACCTCTGCCAGTCAGGTTTTTTGGGGATGGCCACAATGACTATTCATAATTCAAAACCACAGGGTTATTATATATAATCTCATATCAATTATTGATATAATTAACTTGCTATTTTACATAACTTATTTGCTTTATTATAAATATATGCGCACAATTAAAAATAGCCCTCTCAAAACCATTGAATTACATGCATAACCACCGAAATTCTCTGGCATTTTTCAACTACTTCTCTTGATGCTAGCATGTACTTCAATTGCATCAACTATAACTTACCTAGCTCAAGTTACTATCTCGAGTACATAAGTACATAAGTATTGCCATACTGGGAAAGACCAAAGGTCCATAAAGCCCAGCATCTTGTTTCCAACAGTGGCCAATCCAGTGTGCTGCTGCAGCTAAGAAAGCAAATAGAATGTGATTAAACTTTGTTACATTAATAAAAGGCTACCTATCAGAACAAAGATCGAATATACCAAAACCTACCCTATAACTTATGTAGCCATAATTTAAAGTTCTTTCCCTGCTCCACAGGTAACAAGCATTATATTTGATTTGAATAGCCATGTGGGATGAATGGACATAGCTATGATACACTGTCTTCATTTTGTGGCTCACTAGTGTGCAGAAGAACTGAGCTGAGATATTCAATAAAACTGACTGCAAGCACATGATTCACAACTCATATCTAACCTGTGTATGAAGCTGTGTGGAGCAGGAAAAGAACTTTAAATTATGGCTACACAGAAATTATAGGGCAGCTTTTGGTATACTTGAACTCTTTGTTCAAATATACCAAACAGGAGGTCTTATTAATATAACAAGGTTTAATCACTCTTGAAATAGTATACTTACTCAAGTTAGGTAAGAGTTACAGATATAGTTGATACAATTGAAGTGCATGTTAGCATCAAGTAGTCGAAAAATGTAACATTATACAATGGCTTTAAGAAGGCTTTTAAGAAGGCTATTTTTTATTGTTTGTATATCCTATATAATAAAACACACCTCCAACATTCTGAAGCTGAGAAAGTGAAGCCTTGAAGCATTCGTGCTCTCTCTAAAGCTGTATCCATCTCCTGAAGTGACGTCAGCGTACTTCCGGGTATGTCCACATGCAGCACAGACCAACCACAGGTGGGAGGGCGGGTGCACAGCGGTGATTGGCTCTACTGTTCAGTGGGCATGCACGCTGAGCTGTGCATGGCAGCGGAGGTTGGGCGGTTGGCGGAAGGGCAGAGATTTGGGCGGGTTGCTGCTGTAAAGGGAAGGAGACTCGCTGGATGGCTGGAGGGGGGCAAGGGAAAAAGTAGAATCGCTGGGTGGCTGGAGGGGGAGCAGGGGGGAGAGAGAATTGCTGGGTGGCTGGAGTGGGGGACAGAGGAGACACTTGCACCCAGCAGTCTCACTCTCTCTGTCACACACACACACACATTCACTCTCTCTCTCACACACAGGCAATCTCACACATACTCTCTCAAACATACACACTCCGAGGAAAACCTAGCTAGCGCCCGTTTCATTTGTGTCAGAAACGGGCCTGTTTTACTAGTATCAAACATATAAACGGCAAGTGAATGACACCTGCAAATGCGCAGTAGAGTCGGAACGCTGAGAGTGTAGAAGTCCAAGCCCCGCCTCCACCAGCAGTACAGCCCAATAGGGAGGAGGGCTTGGACATGGGCGTGGAAATCAGAGGAGGGAGCAGGGAGCGAAGGAGGGGGCAGAACTGAGGGAAACAGACACTGGGGGGGGGGGGGGGGGGGGGGGGGGGAGGGGAGAGAGCAGGGTTGGGGAGGGGGTAAGGAAATAGGAAAACAAAAAACTAGCCCGTTGTTACGGGCTTAACAGCTAGTGTATAATAAAGCATAAATTATTCTGCAGGTAAAAGCATTTAAGTAAAATAGTAAGCTCATTATACCAACAATGACTATCCATGAGATATTTTTACATGTACTGCCTCCACTGCATGCAAATCTCTCAAGAATACTCATTGAGGATATCCCAAAAACCTGATTGGTTGGGGTACCTCCAGGATCAGGTTTGGGAACCACTGTGTTAATTGTTCCTCTCCAGTTGAACAATACTCCCTTTAACATTACCACTTCTCTCCATTAACTCTCAGTACTACAAACTGATGTAAATGGCAAAATATTACAGGGTTTAAAGTGATCAACTAGCCACAGTTTCAGATATTAAATCCATTAATGCATTTCCTTTCACCTCCATGCTCTTCATCTTGCCTAATTTAACTTACACCTCAGAAAACAGCACAATTTCATAAGAAAATTATAGCAATACTGGAACAGACCAATAGTGCATTTAGCCCAGTATCCTGCCTGCCAACAGTGACCAATCCCAGATCACAAGTAATCAGCAGAAACCTAATTAGTAGCAACATTCCATGCTACCAATCCTGGGACAAGCAGTGGCTTCCCCCATGTCCATCTCAATAAAAGACTATGGACTTTTCCTCTAGGAACTGAAAAACTTTTTTTAAACCCAGATACCCTAGTCACAGTTACCATATCCTCCTGCAGCAAGTTCCAGAGCTTAACTATTCTTTGAGTGAAAAGATATATCCCCCTAGTCTTTGTACCTTTTGAAAGAGTAAAAAAATTGATTCACTTTTTCCTGTTCTACACCAAGAGTTTTGTAGACCCCAATCATATCCCTCCTCAGCCTACACTTTTCCAAGCTGAAGAGCCCTAACTTCTTTAGCCTTTCCTCATATGGAAGGTGTTCCATCCCCTTTATCATTTTGGTCTTCTTTGAACCTTTTCTAATTCCATGTTTTCTGAGATAAAGTGAAAAGAACGCAATACTCAAAGTGAGGTCGCAAGATGAAGCAACACAGAGGCATTATAATATTGTTTTTTCCATCCCTCTTCTAAGAATTCCTAGCATCCTATTTGCTTTTTTGGCCACCACCACACACTAGGCAGAAAATTTCAGTCTATTGACAACAATGACACCTACATCTTTTTCTTAAGTGCTGACTCTTAAGGTGGACCCTAGAATCAGGTAGCCATGATTTCTACATATATCAACCCACAGGTATTTTGCTAAAAACTTGTACAAGTAAAAAAGTAGGAAACACTTCTCTACATGTCTTGGAACATGGGTCTTACTTACATACTCTGCAAGCAACCATGTGAGCAAGCCATAAGAAACCACTAAATTGAAGCTCCCATATCTTCTCAAGTACATATATAAATGCCTTGCTTTCAAAATTTGAAAGCTGCAAGAAATCACACATTAGACAACAGCACTCTTACTGACAAGCAAGTTATTTTGCCCGATCCACCCCCCCCCTCCCCGACATAAATAAAAAGTAAGGCACATACCAACTAGGCCTTCACAGAATTGACCATAAAAAGAAACACTTTAAAAAAAATCGAGTTCACCTAGGGACAAGACAAGAAACGTGGCGTATTATAAGAACATTTTTATTACATGGGTCTAATGCAGCGCTTTTAAACTGCTCATTTAATTTAAATCCCAGGCATATACCTTTTTGTTTCTATCCTAAAAAAGGCTGTACATTTTGAAGGCAGAAAAGCCAAGGAACAAATGGAGTTTAGAACACGAGTTACTTCATACAAACCTAGCTACAAAAACTCTAGAGAAAGATAGCGGCAAGAAAAAGCTATACAACATATCACATTAAAAGTTGCACAATATATTTATGTTGACTCTTCCACACCCCCCCCCCCCCAAAAAAAAAAAATTGTGGGCAAACAAAAAAAAAAAAATGAGCACTCCAATACCACACAACTGTCCTTAGGCTAGCAAATATTATTGCCTTAGGCATTTTACATACATCCGAGAGCCTCAACAGGCCTAATCACCCCATCCCGTTGGCAGGGAAGGAGAAAGGCAGGCTTTTCCCCGAGTCCCCTAACACAGACATACTCATGCCTCCTACCTGGCACCAGCCGCCGCGCCGGGTCCAGCCCTCCGCTCCCCACGTTACGCCCATTGGTTACCGCTACCGCACACTTTTCAGGATGTAAGCTCCACGCGCTCTCCCATTGGCTAACTACGACTGTCCATCAGGGGCTCTTTTCCCCATCCTCACCTTCACTCGTACCCCTCCTCCACAACCGCACCCCCATCCCCCACCACCAGACTTACTGCTTCACACAATGAAACCAATCGTCTCCTTCCCCACCATCGACTCCATCCCAGACCACAAAAACAATAAGTCATTTTCTGCCCTCTTTTTCTTTGAATCACTTACCTGAAACGAACAAAAAGGCTTCGGTGCTGGACACCGGCCCGTCCCTTCAGCAAACAGCAC
This sequence comes from Microcaecilia unicolor, assembly GCF_901765095.1. Taxonomy (NCBI): domain Eukaryota; kingdom Metazoa; phylum Chordata; class Amphibia; order Gymnophiona; family Siphonopidae; genus Microcaecilia; species Microcaecilia unicolor. Next base: position 314,020,164 of record NC_044033.1, on the reverse strand, counting down.
TGAAAGAGCGCAAAACCCCTTTGCGCAGCAGCACCAAAGCCCCGCCAAAACAACTAATAGCGCGCATGCGCGCCACTTCACCGCACCGTCCCCTTTTTATTAAACTCCCCCCACCCATGAATTCTTCCTATCCACAAATATTTTCTTCTGTTTTAAAATCACTCATAAGTGAGACAACTTTTATTTGTGTTTAAGGCAATGCATTTTGTTTGAAAGAAATACAATTTAAACATACATCTTTATCCTAGCTTAAATCACCCTAGCCATCTGAATGGCCGTTTAAGGGTGCGGATTCAAAACAGATAATTGACAGAAGTATAGGCCAATCGAATACGGAGTTTCGAAGTAAGGGGGCATGTCCGCACAGTTTTACGTACACACAGGTTGGAAAAAGAAATTTCTGGGACGTCACAGCAGGAAGAGAGAAACGTGTTCAAAAAGCAGGACTGTTGGCCAATGAAAAGAAAAAAGTCTACCTACCCTACTCTTATGGACCAATAGGAGCAGAGAGTGGGTGTGTAGGCGCATAATCCGTAGGTTTGCCCTGAATTACACTGTCTGGCTCAACTCAACGTCGTTCTTTCTGGTGTTCGGTGTCAGAAAGCGAGGATCGTAGTAGATTGTGGTCATGTCTGAGGTAAGTAGATTAAAAAAAATAAACACAAAAAGTTAAAGAAGATTATGGATGAGCGAAATTTTCTAAAATAACACGGTAACCTTTTCGATATAGTTACTATTCATTATTTTGTATGTAGTGTTTGATTCAGGAGAAGAAAATAAGGAATGTGGTTAGTGTATTTAATTTTTTTTGGGATGGGGTGGTTGAGGTCTGTCTCTCTCTCTATATATATATATATATATAGCTGTACTCCATATGTATTCCACCTCCCATTGCTGCGCCGTTATTGAGCGCCATTTTCTTTTCGTTTTTTTGGACCGCCATATCTTGTGACGCAGGGCGAATTTTTTTTTCTTTTGGTGCTGAAAAGCTTTAAGCTTGCTATATGTTTTGAATTTTCCAACGACCTCGTGCATGCGTACAAGATAAAAACTTTTTTTTTTATCCAAGCCCAGCGAAAATGTGTTCTATTTTGGTAGCTCTCTTTGTTTTCCGGCTGATAAGCCGCCATCTTGCTACGAGACCGTGCCTTTCCAATTTTTCATTTTTGTGGGTTTGCTGTCTGTAATACGTCAGTTCGTTAGTCTTGGATGTACCTATACTCAATATTTCGTTTTTTGCCGTTGCTTTTTTTTTTATTAAGGTGTAATGTATATGCATCAGGCGGGAAGAATAGAGGGTAATGCAAACGGGGGTTGGCGCATGCGCACTTGTTTAGTGTCGCCTCGTGGAGCAGATGTTCATTTTACTGGGTGTGAAATACTAATGTCTAGACAGCAGCAGTTATGATAAACTTACTGTATGTGTTATTTTTGTTCTCTGGCTGTTATTGTGTGATGTTGGCGTGCACGGTCGTTTTTGGTTGTAGATCGTTAAAAGTACCTTAGGGTAGGAGTACTAAGGATGACAAGGTCGCGTTGTTATATTAAACGGCTACGCTTAAAAACGATGTTTTATGTCATTTAAATTGCTCTTTCATAATCTGAAAATTTGGTCTTGACTCTCTTCCTGTTTGCTTTTAAGTCACCGAAAGAGCCTGAACAGCTGCGTAAGCTCTTTATTGGTGGGCTGAGTTTTGAAACTACAGATGAAAGTCTCCGTGGCCATTTTGAACAATGGGGTGTGCTTACAGATTGCGTGGTAAGTGCATTTCACCTTTCATGTGACACTTGCAGAATTTATAACTTTCTAGTAATAACTATTAATATTTTTAAATTTGTATATTTTAATGGTTTTTCATATGTTATAACTTAACAGGTAATGAGAGACCCAAATACAAAGCGCTCAAGAGGGTTTGGGTTTGTTACTTATTCGACAGTGGAAGAAGTTGATGCTTGTATGAATGCAAGGCCCCACAGAGTTGATGGAAGAGTGGTTGAACCAAAGAGAGCAGTTTCCAGAGAGGTATATTATAGCTTTTGTATGAATGTACTATTTCAGAGTAATTCAGTCAGTAGTATAAATAATATAAGACCAGCATTTAGCCCTGTATCCTGTGACCTATCCAGGGCACAAGTCTCTGGCAGAAAACTAAATAGTACCAACATTCAATGTTATACCGGGGGGGGGGGGGGGCAAGCAGTGGTTTCCCCCAAGTCTCTCTCAACAGGATTTTTTCTCTAGGAACTAGTCCAATTTTGTTTTTTTAAACCCATATACACATTCTGTAATCTAGGAAAATGGTTACATGTACATAAGTAATGCCACACTGGGAAAAGACCAAGGGTCCATCGAGCCCAGCATCCTGTCCACGACAGTGGCCAATCCAGGCCAAGGGCACCTGGCAAGCTTCCCAAACGTACATTCTATGCATGTTATTCCTGGAATTGTGGATTTTTCCCAAGTCCATTTAGTAGTGGTTTATGGATTTGTCTTTTAGGAAACCGTCTAACCCCTTTTTAAACTCTGTCAAGCTAACCGCCTTCACCACGTTCTCCGGCATCAAATTCCAGAGTTTAATTACGCGTTCGGTGACGAAAAATTCTCAGATGTTTTAAATTTACTACACTGTAGTTTCATCGCATGCCCCCTAGTCAAACATATAAATGGCGAGTGACCGTACTCACTCGCAAATGTGCAGTAGAGACTTTCCTCTCTTTCCCGTCCCCACGTCAATACGTGATGACGGGGGCGGGACAGAGGGAAACTGCACGAAGCCGCCGGCCCTCCCCCTGGCCCGAGCAGTCTCTTCGGTATTGAACTTACATCGACGAAACGCAGAACAGCTGAGCTCCCGTCGCCCTTTCTTCCCTGCCTGTGTCCCACCCTCGCCGACGTTACGTCACACGAGGGCGGGACACAGGCAGAGAAGGAAGGCCGACGGGAGCTCAGCTGATCTGCGTGCTGCGATGTAAGTTCAGTACCGAAGAGAGGGGCCGGGTGCAGGGGTGGTGGTGGCGAGGGGAAGGGGCCTTGCCAAAACCCCATACTAGCCCGTTTTATCGGGCTCAACAGCTAGTATTTTTGGAAAGCGTGAACAGACACTTCACATCCACCTGTTCCACTCCACTTGTTACAAGAAATGTTAGTTCCAAAATGATATTTAAGAACAGGGGGAATTAGAGCATTTGGTAATATTTCTAGTTTTTAAGAACATTTGCTGTATTTATAAGTTTTGATAACATATTTTGATTTTTATTCTCCACCAATTACCTATAAGGTAATAAGATTTACAATTGCAAGATTAAAGAGGAATCAAATACACTAAACTGCACTGCAAGGTTTAAGAACTTGTGCTCAGAACATAAAGACCATATATTTAGCTTCAAAAAGGGTTTATTTATAATACAGTTAATGTAATCAATGTTGCAAGCAAGAGGTAGCCTTTTTAAAAGGATCTTGGTACAGGAGAATTTATGCTTTAACACAAGATAACAGGTTTAAATCAAAAGTTAACTTACAAAAGTCTTTGTTGTTGAAGCAAAGAGAGAATCTGCAGGGAGGTGTCTGCCATTCAGCTGAGCGATGAGCACATGGTGACAGGAGGAGAGATCCTCACAGCAGTCAGGGGAGAAGAGTCTGTGTCTGTGGGGAACAGCTCTTGTTTTTATACTGTTAGTTTGCAGGGAAACATGATCACATGTCCTGATCATTTGCTTCCTGGTTGCACTGGGCCCTGGGTAATTGCAAAGCATTATGGTCTTAGGGACCACTGAGTTGTGGGTAATTTGCAAAGGATCATGGTCCCAGGTGCACTGGGTAATGTAGTTCCTAGAAGAACATGATTACATCATATGCTAAAAAGCCTTCTTCCTACACATAAGCTGGCGTCCAGTTGTCTGGGGTTGATGGTTTATTGTAGCAAAGCCTAGGTCTGGATTTCTACTGGCAAATGGTCTTGTTTATGCTTTACTCTGAGTCCTTTTGTCAATAGGTGTGTAGGTTCACACCTTTTCCAGCCTTTGTCTGCTGGTGTCTTTGAACTTTTATTCTTTGGAGATGTCATGAGCCCCCACCCAGCCTAGCTTTTATCATCAGTCTTTCAGGTGGGAGGGAGAGGAAGTTTCTCTGAAGCAGTTCTGAATAGTCTTTTGTTCTCAGAAGTTTCCCAGGGGGAGGGGTTATCAATAGAAATCAAACAAAATAAAACACGGAAAAGAAAATAAGATACCTTTTTTATTGGACATAACTTAATACATTTCTTGATTGGCTTTCGAAGGTTGCCCTTAGTCAGATCGGAAATCTCCCCGGGGGATGGGGAAAGAGGGACTTGGAATTCAGATTAGTTTCTCTGCTTCTGTCTCACTAAGTCTTTCTTTAAAGCTGTATTTTTTTTTTTTTATATTGGTATATATTTGTATCTGATCCAGCACAATCAATAATTCTGACAGTTAACTCATATCATGCTACACACTCATTATTTTCTGTGCCTCTATCATGTCTCCCCTCAGCCGTCTCTTCTCCAAACTGAGAAGCCCTGGTCTCCTTAGTCTTTCATTACATGTAATCTCATGTAATGCCAGTATTTGTCTTATGGGCCCCTTTACACGAAATGGAACCTGTAGGTACTTCCGTGTCATAACACGTGCTGTATCGGGCTCATTGTCCTTTTAAAATATCAATACAGTCTTTTTTTTTTTTTTTTCATTTTTGTGCAGGATTCTCAGAGACCTGGAGCACATCTGACAGTTAAGAAAATTTTTGTTGGTGGAATTAAGGAAGACACAGAAGAACATCACTTAAGAGATTACTTTGAACAATATGGAAAAATTGAAGTGATTGAAATCATGACAGACCGTGGTAGTGGGAAAAAAAGGGGGTTTGCATTTGTCACATTTGATGACCATGATTCTGTGGATAAAATAGTCAGTAAGTGATTTAACATTTCAATTACCAAATCTGAATTTCCTTGCCATTTCAGTTGTAGCTGCTTTTGGATTGGGAAAGAAATTATTGCAAAATGGCAAGCTTATAAAATTATTACGGTGGAATAGTTTGATAGTTCACAGTTTTAACCATTCAAAAAATATGAACATATGGCACGAAATTTAGTAAGACCTGAAAAGAAATCATAGAAAGTGTTCACTAAGCACAGCAAGTAATTAAGCTGTGGAATCTAAAGGTAACTGACATAGGGCTCAGAAGAGGTTTGGATGAGTGTGTGGAGGAAAGGCCAGTAAGTTACAAATTAAGTAGAATTGAGAAAACTATTGCTTATCCCTTTTGAAGTAAGTTGTAACAAATTGGATCTTTTTTGGGGATCCATTAGGTACTTGCAACTCAGACTGGCCACTGTTAAGATTTTGGGCTTGATGGACCTTGGTTTGACTTAATTAACATGGTTTTCTTATTTTTAGTTCAGAAGTACCATACAGTGAATGGCCACAATTGTGAAGTAAGAAAAGCACTCTCAAAGCAAGAAATGGCAAGTGCCTCTGCCAGCCAGAGAGGTATGCTCTTATTTGCCCATGCTGACTTATAAAAAATTTAAATTCAGTTCCCACCTTTGCCTTCTCTCAGCCATTATTGTACAGAAGCCATCTTAAGCCACGTAGACATGCATGTAAAAATCCAGTTGTAGAAATGCAGTAGGAGTATTAATCCTTGTTCTTTGCAATAATAGACATCAATCTAGGCTTTTTTAGCAGTTTCGAAAGGTGAATTGGGATAATGTACATGCTAGTACTAATGAAGATTGATTTAATCTGTATTTCTATAATCTTGTGGCCTTGATCCATTTCCTGTCCTATTAGCATATCTTGATCTGATGATCAAAATACTTAGGCATTCCTCCTGCTTTCTTGAAATCTGGCACTTTTATTTTTTTTCTGTGTGGTGGGGGAGTTGAGTATCCACTGGAGCAGAGGGAGCATTTAATAAGATTCAAAGTTTCCATCTTTTCAGAAAGAAATATTGCAATTTTTGCTCTAATTTCTCCAGGGTGTACATATTGTGATTTGAATTTGTGCTTTTGTTTATTTTTAGGTCGTAGTGGCTCTTTTGGTGGTCGCGGAGGGAGTTTTGGTGGTAATGATAACTTCAGTCGTGGTGGAAGCTTTGGTGGCCGTGGTGGAGGTTGTAGCTTTAAAAACCTTTAGATTTTTGTTTTTCGGGGGTTTCTTCTTTTTTTTTTTTGTAACTGATGGAAGTTACTGATGAGACTTTGTCTTTGCAGGAGGATTCAGTGGTGGCCGTGGCGGCGGAAGTGGTGGTGGTTATGGCAGTGGAGATGGCTACAATGGATTTGGCAATGAGGGTATGTTTGAACCTATACTGAACTAGTATTACTCCTTCTCCTTCCCCCCCCCCCCCCCCCCCCCCCCCCCCCCCCCTCAAGGGCCTTAAAGTGTTGTCCACTTTTTAAGAGTGTATATCTTTCAACACTGGTAATTTAGAATATATTCCAATTTGTGTTGCACCATTTGAATTGGTAGTTTTGTAAGTAGCAGTTAATCCAATCTTTAGTTCTGTACCTATTACTACTTGATTCTATGGTGCTACTTGATAGCATTTCATTTATTGAGAGAAGCATGAGTATTAAATGGGTAAATAAGATTTAGTAACAAGCATATAGGCATAGCTGTAAGACCTTGTTTGTTCTCTTCAAGCATGCTGTCTAAGTGGATAAGCAAGATATAATCAGCCCGTTGGCTCCAAGTTGGATCCATTGTTTTTGCCCAACAAGACAGGAATGGATCTGTTCACTTTTTCACTCATATTCAGCAACAGCCTTCACCTATCAGTATAAGCTTCCACCACAGGCATGGAGTGCAGTAATCTCTTTAACTGATCCAAAGGGCCATGCATGGACACAAAGAGGTAGAATGAGGAATAGTGGTAGAACCGTGCCCTCCATGTCTCTTCTGGAAGCACACATTTTTAGGCAGCAGCTGGATCTCCTTTTTGTTTTGGTGACTTTTCTTATAAAGGTCTGGATGAATTTCTATTGACAAGATTTCCTTCAGTTTTAATTTATGAATTGAACAATGGTTTGTATAAAATTTTAACTTAATTCTTTTCACAGGGGGATATGGAGGAAGCCCACCATATTCTGGTGGCAACAGAGGTTATGGAGGTGGACAAGGTGGTTATGGAGGGAACCAGGGTGGTGGTTATGGTGGCAGTAGCGGCTATGACAATTACAACAACGGCGCTGGTGGTGGTGGAAGCAGTTTTGGTGGCAGTGGTATGTAAACTTTTTGATTTAATATAGTATCTTCCTATTAGTGGCACATCTTGATCACAAAATATTTTCATTTGATGTAGAATGTTTAGAAGGTCTGTATGGTTTTTAAGTTGTCTGTAAACAAAATTAAGCGATTTTCTTTGAACCTCTTAAAGCAGTGCTTCTCAACCCAGTCTTTTGGGGCACACCAAGCCACTCAGGTTTTCAAGATATCCACAATGCATATAAGAAATTTGCATGCACTGCTTCCTTGATATGTAAATCTATCTCATACATATACATTGTAGATATCGTGAAAACCTGACTGGCAAGGTATACCGAGAACTGAATTGAGATCTGACTTGGAGTACTCTATAATGGGAAATTTTATAGCTGTCCTGTTGACTAGTTGGACTGACTTTCCGTATGCTGCATTTCAGGTAGCTTTGGAGGTAGCGGAAACTACAATGACTTTGGAAACTATAACAGCCAGTCATCTTCTAACTTTGGTCCCATGAAAGGAGGAGGAAACTTTGGAAGTGGAAGCAGATCTGGGCCATATGGTGGTGGTGGTGCTGCTGCTGGTGCTGGTGGTGGAGGTGGTAAGTAGCTTTTAGCAATATCTGCCAGATTCTATATTGCGTGCCTAGAGATCCGAAAGTCCATAAGCCATTAATAAGATGGACTTCGGGAAAATCTACTGCATATTCTAGAATAAGCAGCTTAAAATCTGTTTTGTTCTGGGATCTTGCCAGGTACTTGTGACCTGGATTGGCCACCATTGGAAACGGGGTACTGGGCTTGATGGACCTTTTCTTGTCCCAGTATGGCAGATGTTAAGCGTAATCTGTAATGACCTGCACCTAAATTCTAATGCACTCAGTTCAAAGGGGTGGGAAAATTTACACGTAGTTACAGAATATGACCCAGTATCTTCGCACAGGAATTTACAGCACATTTTTGTTGGTGTAAACAGAGGCATGTAGCTTTAAGCACTGGGGTGTCAACTAAGTGTGTTCTATATACTGTGAATAAATCCTAGGCGCCGCTTATTGAATATGCTTAAAACAGAAATGTTTACCATACTTGGGGGTTTTTTTTGCGTCTTTATATAGAATCAAAATGTTTAATGTACTGATTTTTTAGGTGCCTATAGAATCTGGCTTTATGTTTAAGGATTTGTATTCCATTAAATCCCAACAAATCAGGTTCAAAGCAGGTAACAATGCAAAGAAGTTACAGCCCCAAATTCAGTAAATTATAAAATGAAGAATTGATACACTTGATGTCTTCAGTTTCTTTTGGAACTTAGCATAATTGGAGAGTTGAAGCTCACTGATGCATCCCCCATTCAGAGTCTGAAATGTCAGACAACATAATTAAAATACGCATGTCTACGGGGGAGCCAATGAAGATTCATAAACAAAGGAGTCAAATGATCTTATTTTTTCTTCTCAGTTTTATGACTGTTTTGAATCAAATCCCCCCAACCCCCTTCCCATTTCCTTAAGTTCCAAGGAAAGACCAGAATAAGGGAAATAAAGTAATCTGCTTGAGAGAAAATTGATTGGATAAAAGTTTGGATTGTCATTATATGGAGAACACAGTATAGATTGTAACATCTCAATTTAGGTGGATATGGTGGATCAAGTGGAGGTGGTGGAAGCAGCAGTTATGGAAGTGGAAGAAGATTCTAAACCGATTTGGTAAGGTTGATCTTTACTGTATTTACTATAAAAACTAATCATAGTAATTGTTTTACTACCAGGTAACTGTTAAATTCAACGTAACTGTTAATGTATTAAATGTATGGGAGCAAAACATATTGCTATTATAGCCTTGAGTTGATGACTAGATTAACAATTTTATTCCATATTATTCAACAGGAAACAAAGCTTAGCAGGAGAGGCGAGCCAGAGAAGTGACAGGGAGCTACAGGTTACTACAAAAGTTGTGAACTCAGCCAAGCACAGTTGTGGCAGGGCGTAGCTGCTACATGAAGACATGTTTTAGAAAATTATTTGGGCAAATACAAGGACTGTATGTGTGAAATTAATTGTATAACAGGTTATTTTAGTTTCTGTAATGTGGAAAGTGTAAAGCATTCCGAAAAGGGGTTTTAAATGTAGATTTTTTTATTTTATTTTATTTTGGACCCATGCCATTGATAATTGTAATAGTCTGATCATGATGATGAATAAATACGTGTCTTTTTTTTTTTTTATAAATGTACTGTGTAGTTTAGTCATTCTAGGTTCTTATTTAAAAACATGCAAGGATTTTAGTACTCCATATGGAAAAGGTGCTTAAGATAAGTTTCTACCTGAATTTTATTCATTTTATATATAAAATGTAGGTGGCTTAATCTCACTTTGAGATTTTGAACTTAAGCATTTCATCCATCATATTTCAGGATGAATGGCCAAAATATTTTATTAGCTCCTTCACCTTATTTGGTGTACAGTTTACTAAAACCACAAACTTAAAAAGATAGGTCTTTATCTGAACACTTAGGGCTTCCTTTACTACGCTATGCTAGTAATTCCCATACTGCAACTGAGAGGAAGCCATAGAAACTGGGCATTCTTTCATTTGCTGTGCTGGTAATTGCTGACATAGCTTAGTAAAAGGCTCTTTAATTCTGGTATTTGGATAGTGATTGAGCACCCCCCCCCCCCCCAAAAAAAAAAAAAAAAATTGGTAAAAAAATCCCAAGTGATCTTATGACTTTAGACTGCCACACAGCTGAAAGTTTTGAGTAACTATAATACCATATTTCATTTTTATTAAAACCAACCCTGTAAACTTGACTGACTAAGCAGGGGGGTTAATTTTTATAGTGTGCTTCCTTTTGCTCAGACTTCTAAATTTTTCACTCCTTTCATGGCAGATTTAGACTGATCATTTATTTTTAAGTTCACATCAAAATTCAAAGACACAACTAGCATATATACTGTGAAATTTGATTAACTTGATTTTTCAATGTTACTGAAAAGTAGTAACACAAGAAAGAAAAGATACCTTTGCCACCAATAGCCAACATAAAATGTGTTCGCCTAGATGTGCAATCATGGTTACTAATGTAGATTTTCATGGGGATGGCAAACTACAAAATGGTGATCAGGCTGGTTGTCTAAAGTAGGTCTTAAAGATAGCTTTTCAATTATATTTAATGGGGATGGATAACAGTTACTGCTGATCTTTTTATGTAATAAGGCATGCAGTGGCTTAGTCCAGTATGATTTTATGCTGTGGCCCATGCTAACACTATTTAGCAAATCTGAAGCAACTCTTAATGTGGCTGTTTCATTACCTTTTTGGTTTCCTTGATCAACCTAAGCAAACCTGTTAAACATAAATTCCATTACAATTTATGGTGGTTTACTTCCAACATTGCAGTTATTAAAAGGTGATGTTATATGCAAAACACATTGCATACTTAAGCTTTGACTTGTTAAACTACATCTTGGGTCCACCAGAATCATCGGGTAAATCCATCTTGAAGTCACTTTAAATGTTAACTAACAGATCTTTTCAGTTGGCGTATCCTGCTCTTAGATTGTGAATATCCTGAAGTTTAGTCCCATGAGTGTGTAACAGTGCTGAGCTTGAAATATCAGGTGGATCCTAAACTATTGAGGGGAATCTACAGATATCCTGCGTACTCTGGCATACTTTAACATTCAGCACATGATAGCATACCCCACAACAGGAAGATAAGAGGAAAGATCGCCAGGAATCGAGAAATAGCTATAAAGATCCAGGAGACATACAGATGGTTCAGCTGCTAGCAAGCATAGCCAGCACGAATGGCCTTCAGCTCAAACACCGACAGCTGAGAGTAGACACTTGTGTGGAGTCCAGTATGACAGATAAGCAAGTGCAGACAGACGGCTAGCAAGATAAGCAGAGCCTTCTGCACTCGCCATGAAAGCTAGGAGGAAGGTTACAATGCTCATCGGAAGGAAGGAGGCAGACGAGAGTAAGGAACCTTGCTCTTAGGACTAGCAGTCAGATCCAGAAGGCAAGGTTTTGTTACTGTGCTTGTAGGTAAGAACAGATTTTACTTACATCCGTAATGGAATTTATCTGACACTAATTGATAAATGTGAAACGTGCTACAGTCAGATTAGCTGAACTGGAAGGCAGTTTATTTAATCAATTTCGTTCCAGTGCTATAGTCAACATAGGGTCAAAACAGAGCCCTTTGTTCAATATGCAACATAAATATTATTTAACTTTAATATTTGTGCAGTTAAGGATCTGATCTATAAGCATTGTATTGCAGTTGCTGTTCAAAGCAGCCTGATTTCTAACACTACTGTATTGATAGGCACTGGATGCCCCTTCGTAGGGCACACCAAGTTTTGTGAACTTTTTTTTAACTCAAAATTTGGGCTTAGGTTTGGTTTTGAACAGGTTTATAGCAACAATTTTGATAATTCATAATACTCTAATCTTACAGGATAATTTGGGCTGTGGTACCTTCTAATCTTCAGAACCAGAGGGAGGTCTGTCTTCACTAACTGCCAGGAAGGTAAGTAGACTGCTGCCCCATAAATTCTAGAAAGCCAATATGTTACATTTGTATTACATTGACAAATAATGGGGAAAGATGTTCTAGAGTGTTTTTATATGGATAAGGAGGAGAAATTTGCCACCTAGAACATTAGATGCTGCTGCCTAATAACTTGGCAGAGTCGTCATAATAGCCTTTTGGTGTAGTGAAATGTAGCACAGAATTCAGTTTGTCCTAGAGAAAGTTGACATCTCACTGGACCTGTATACAGATATTAGTTCTATTTCTCTTTTGAGAATTAATGAGGCTAAGTCTTGGCAAATTATGAGATATTCATCAGAGTTTGGTTTTATACCTCTTTCTGTTGACATTTAAAATGCTGATTAGTGTTTTTTCTTTTCCTCACTATATAGGTTTATGTATGGTGAGCATTTAACTGGATTTCTTTGCCTGTGTTGCTGATCAGAGATGACAAAAACCAGCTAAATATAGCTTTTTAACCAGAAGCATGACTCAACTTGCTACTGTGTAGCTAATCAGTTCAAAACCTGCTTTTTTAATAAAACTTGTTCTGTTTTGGTTGTCTTTTATAAGCTTGTTTTGAAATTTCATTACTGTGTTTTTTTTTTTAAACCCTGTTAACAATGAAATGACCACAAACAAGATTTCTGCTCTGTTGTACTTCTATTTGTGTTGAGAGCCAGTCTCACTTCTATGACATTTTTTTTTCTCCCTTTAGGATGCCTGTTGCATTGTGCTCCATTACCTTGTGACAGCTGACTGTGAAGTCATCTGGCATACCTTAACGTTGTGTTGGCCTAGAGATTGACAACAGATGCTTGTTAGTGTTTGAGTTTTTGGACATTGGCCTATAACCTTTTTTTTTTTAATATAAATAGTTATAAATTTGTAGTATCTACCCATGTACTGTGATGGAAAATCACTACTTGATACTGGGGTTGCTATAGAGCCATGGGTGTTTGTATAGCACAGGGGAGAAAGAGAAGGTCTAGTATATTCAGGTAATACACCTAGTGGTCTGTTCCCTGACCCTTCAAGCCCAGATGTTTATATTTTAACTGTATGGTGTATTAGCCACTGCAGGATAGACATTCATGGCCAAAGAAGAACCATAAGTGTGCTGAAAGCCCCACTATTACAATGCTTAAAATGGATTTGACCTGTGCAGTGAAGGATTGATGTGCTTGTGTCATGGTTAGGATCAGTAGCTGCCCCACATCACTAAGCAGTTGTGTGATTGTATGTACACATGCAGATAAATTCAGCCTGTGCATTGGATTTTTTTTCCATGCCTTTCTGACACTGGAGGCTGATCTTTATATTGGCCCTGTTACTTTTGGGTAAGAACTGGCAATGATTTATGTGTTAGTGAGGATCTGTTAAAGGCTTCTGACCCATATGGTAGTGAGTGGGCTGCTCTTGACTAGAAAGGTTGCTTCCCATTGCCTTGTATTTTTTTTCTCCCTAGGTGCTTTTTACTTTTCATGCTAACGATTAAGTGACTTGTGTTGTCTTCTTACTTTATCTCTTGGGATTAGTGTGTGTTTCTGAGTAGACTTTGAGTACTGCTACTGAGCCTGTTTTGTAGTGTAGTGCATAGTCACTGCATTTGCCAGATCTTTGAAGTGAGCGGACCTCAATATATAAGTGCTGGGGGGGGGGAGAAATTCTTTAGCATGGGCAGCTAGCTTATTCATCTAGGCTTCCAGAGGATGCAAGTGATTGTCTTATTGATAGCTAATGTTTTAGGGTGCACTACAGCTCCCATTTTATATAGTGGGACTGGTTGTTAATTTGCTGGTGCCATACTTCAGTAAATCTAGACCTGACTCGGTAAGAGGGTGAAACTTGTTTAGGAAGTGCAAAGTGAGTACTACACACACAGTTGACGGACTGCTCTGTGTACTGCTTGCTTGTACTATTGAAATGTAGTTGCAGCTGGAAAGTTGTGTACAGTTTAATTTTTGAGTATGTTGTAATATGAGAACAGAGTTTAGGTGCAGATATGGCCATGTCATCATCCATGAGAAGTAAGTTGCTACTTCAAGGGTCTGTGACGGCAGAGTTCTGGAAGTAGCCCTTTTCTGTGACTGTTCAATTAGACTTTGTATGTCCCCTCTTCCCTAACATACAAACACAAAATAATTTCCAGATAGATCCTAGTCCTGGTGGAAAGGGTACAGGGTCTTTAACAGAAAGTGGTTTTCTTGTGTCAGTTCAAGGGTTGGTTTTAAGAGTTGGAACATTTTTATAAACATATCTATTTACATTTGTAAGGTTTTTTTTTTTTAATTTTATTGGAAATAAATTATTTTTATATTTCTTACATAGCTTGAGTTCAGTTATTTGGCCTTTAAATGGGTCTTTGTTATGGATGCTGATTCTTTGCGGTGCTGTGCTTCCCCACCACATACACCAGGAGAAAAGAGCACTGAAAGTGTGTTGAGCAACATATTCATTCTCTGCCCTGGGCTCAGCTGCCTTGAATCCTGAAGTTCAAAGCTATTGCATTAGGGGTGACACTGTCCACTGTATCTCACCCTGCTGTAGAGAGGTGAACGGGGACAGAAATCTTACCCATACATCCCTGCAAAAATTTAACCCATCCCCACCCATCACTGTAAGAATTTAATGGTACATAAAAGAAAATTCCAGTCAGCTCCCTCCGTCTCTCTCTGGATTTGAGCCACAATACTGCAGGCAAGGAAGGAATGGAAGCTGAAACTTGGAACACTCTGGTGTGCACATGCAAGATTTGTCTCTGATTTACTGGCGCTGCATGCTGAGAGGTCACCACATGCACGCGCCAGTAGGTCAGGTAACATCGGATGCTCATGCCTGTGTCAGAGCTGAGGTGTGCTCATCAGCCCGGGAGCAAAGAGGATTAATTGTAACAGTAAGTGACAGCAAATAAAGACCTGAATGGTCCATCCAGTCTGCCCAATAGTCACTCATTATCAATTCATGATTAAATCAACGTGATATTCCCTATCATCAAGCCGATCAATCCATAGACTGGTGGGTTGTGTCCATCTACCAGCAGATGGAGATAGAGAGCAATCTTTTGCGTCCCTATATGTGGTCATGTGCTGCCGGAAATTCCCCAGTATGTTCTCTATCTCAGCAGGTGTGTGGTCACACAGCAGCAACTCTGGCTAGGTCTCCAAGCCTAATTGTTTAGGTTTTGTTGAGTACCTGGGGTTGAGGGCTCTTCCTGAGCAAGTGCAAACCTGGCGTTCCTGCAAGAGGGGCTGGAGAAAGGCCTGACGCTCAGTTCGCTGAAAGTCCAGGTGGCGGCTCTAGCTTGCTTCAGGGGTCGTCTGAAGGGGGCTTCCCTGGCTTCACAGCCGGATGTGGTACACTTTCTCAAAGGAGTTAATCACCTGCGCCCCCCCCCCCCCTCCGCACTCAATAGTGCCTACATCAAATCTCAATCTGGTACTACGGACCTTGCAGAAGCCGCCCTTCGAGCCCTTGCCAAGGGCATCGCTGAAGGACCTGACTGTTGAAAGCAGTCTTCCTGGTGGCTATCACATCAGCCAGAAGAGTTTCCGAGCTCCAGGCGCTCTCGTGTAGAGAACCGTTCCTGCGATTCACTGAGGCAGGAGTATCGATTTGCCCAGTGCCTTCCTTCCTGCCCAAGATTGTTCCTTGATTCCATGTGAATCAGCAGCTTTACCTACCCTCCTTTCGTAGGGAGGATTACCCAGAGGAGTACCCTGCGCTCAAATACCTGGATGTTAGACGGGTCATCATCAGATACTTGGAAGTGACCAATGATTTCCGGAAGTCTGATCATCTGTTCGTGCTTTTTGCAGGCTCTCGTAAGGGTCTGCAGGCATCTAAGCCTACAGTGGCACGTTGGGTCAAGGAGACGATCGCGTCAGCTTATGTGGCGGCGGGGAAGATTCCGCCTATTCAGCTGAAGGCACACTACTAGAGCACAATCAGCCTCGATGGCGGAGTCCAGATCTGTCTCCTTGGAAAAGATTTGCAGAGCGGCTACTTGGTCGTCGGCTCATACCTTCTCATGACATTACCACTTGGATGTGGCTGCTCGGGCCGCGGCCCAGTTTGGGGCGTCAGTGTTGCGTTCAGGGATTTCCATGTCCCGCCCTGGGTGAGTACTGCTTCGGTACATCCCACCAGTCTATGGATTGATCGGCTTGATGATAGGGAAGGTAAAATTATGTATCATACCTGATAATTTTCTTTCCCTTAATCATAGCTGATCAATCCATAGCCCCTCCCAGATATATGTATTGTTTCTGTTCTGGTTATATTTCAGGTTCAAGTTCAGTCTTCATTTCCTGGTCATGAGGACTTCGTGTTCAAGTTCTTCCAATTGAAGTCTCTTCGAGTTGAGATGATTTTGTGTTACAGTGATCTGCGTCTTCCTCTCCCCCCATTTCGGCGGTGGCTGGATTGATACCTAAATTATGCCGGCGCTCCCTCCCGCTTCGTGCGGCTGTAGGGTAACTTTGTATCCCTCCCGCTTCGGCGGTGGTGGTAGGGTAAGCCAGCTCCTCCCGCGGTTGCGGTAGCAGGATAAGCCAGTTCCCCCCGCGTCGGCAGGTGTGGTTTCCCACCGCACCGGTGGTGGTGCGCTGGAATATTTCCCCTCCCCCGCTTCGGTGGTGGTGAGCTGGGCAGAGTGTCCCTTTGTGGGTGTAATTCTCTAAGTGCTGAGTCCTGCGGATGGAGCTTTGATATCGACATACTGGGGAATTTCCGGCAGCACATGACCACAGATAGGGAGGCAAAAGATTGCTCTCTATCTCCACCTGCTGGTAGATGGACACAACCCACCAGTCTATGGATTGATCGGCTATGATTAAGGGAAAGAAAATTATCAGGTATAATACATAATTTTACCTTGTATACTTGATTATGGTCTTTCTTTTGTGTTTCTGGAACATAGACCATGGAAGTCTATCTGGCCCTATCTTTATGTTCCAACTGCTGGAGTTGTCGTTGTCTATGTGTCTTCTCATTTGTAAAAAACTGTCCAGAACTGTCCTTACGTTCCTGCCACTGAAGTTGCTGTCTAAGCCCTTTCCAGCCCATCCTAAACCAGACTTCCATATATTAGACACAGACCATACAAAGCTGCCCGGTATTGGCCCTAGTTAATCACAGCCAGAGTCTCCATCTAAGCATTACTTCACACATCCACACACACATGCAGCCATTTAAGGTTAGGTTTTTTTATAACTTGCATGTTCTAATTAAAGATCCTCTGTGTTAATCCTACGCCTTTTTGAATTCCATCATTTGTGTCTATACCACATTTGTGCTGTTAAAAGTAAAGAGGAGGAGGAGACTGCAGTCAAAGAACTTGGTACTCAGTAGATGAGAGGCTGGTGCAGGTGCAGCTCTCTACCCTGTTGCTCAATCAGCAGGGGACGTGACCCTTTGTGACCTGGATTGGCCACTGGTTGAAATTGGACACTCGGTCCTTACTGATAGCCTTCCTCTTACAGGCTGATTGTGTTGTGGCAGGTTGTTTCTTTTCCTCAATTTTTTCTTTGTGTCTCAGGCTGTAATCCTTGGTCATGTAGTGTTGTACAGCTGGTATTGTTTTCAGGTATATAGCTGAGATACTGAGGTTGGTGCTGCCTCATTAAAAGGGAAATAAAGGAGTTTGCAGTTGGACACAGACTGGACAGTGGGTTGTATGGTCATTTTCTGAGTGCTAAGCGATGATCTCTTACAAATGTATCTTTTTCCTCCTAATATGTTCTCTCTCAAACAGGGTGTATCTGTTAATTGGTCACGCATGTCCTCACAAAAGCCAGGTTCTCTGACCAATGCTGTCCTGTGTGCTCCTAGTGCTCTTGCCACAGAGCTAGAGACTGTAGGATAATATAAAATGAAATTGACATCCAGCTCTTTTAGAATTAGCCTTTTCCCTGAAAATTCTGGAGGAAAGGCTTTAGCCACCACGAGAGATCTGCAGCCTTCCATCTGGGGAGTGTCAAAGTCTCTTGTGGCACAATGACATGTTCCTTAGCGTCCCTCCGGACCGGCCCAGAATGTGACTGATGGGTTGTCTACGCCTTCCAGCAGGTGGAGACTGAGAAAGAAACTAACTAGAGAGAGCCAATAAGAGCCCTTGGCAACAAGAGAGAGATCCAGTAATCTCAGTCTCCAGCAGGTGGAAGGTGGTGAGCCCTTCAGTCTCATTTTATATTATATTTATGTTATTCTTTATATTTTTTCTATTTCTTGGGGTAATTCTTTTAGATTTACTGATGAAAGGTATTCATAGGCCAGGTAAGATTTTTCTAATGCATCAGGATATTAGGAACATTATTCAAGCACAGTGGAAGGTGCCGGATTCTGCCTTTCATCTTGCCAGATCCATGCTCAGGCTTTATCCTGTTCCGGATTCAGAGAAGGATCTTTTACACCCTCCAGTGGTGGATGCCGTAGTGTCAGCAGTCACTAAACGAAATACCGTTCCCGTGGATGGCGGGATAGCTTTGAGGGATGTCCAGGATCGCTGTATAGAATCCTTGTTAAAGAATAGTTTTGATGTTTCTGCTCTGGCAGTGCAGGCTGCTATCTGTGGTTCTCTGGTAGCGAGAGCCTGTTTTCGTTGGTCTGAAAAGGTCTTGGACCGTTTTTCTGATGATTTTTCAGTGATAGATGCTGAAGTGGCAAAGTTGGAAATGGGTTTGGCCTTTTTGGCAGATGCTCTTTACAACTTGCTTTGGGCCTCTTCTAAGTCTATGGCTCTTTGCGTGGCGGCCCGTCGCTCTCTTTGGCTTTGTGGCTGGTCTGTGGGTGTTGGGCCCTAAGTCCAAGTTTAGTAAATTTCCTTTTAAGGGTTCTTTTCTCTTTGGCGATGAATTGGATAAGCTGCTGTGTAGTCTAGGTGAGACTAAAGTTCTGAGACTTCCTGAGGATCGTCCCAGGGGGGGCCTGGATGTGGTGTTTTTTTTCCGGCCGTGGTAGGGGCCGTGATTTTCGGTATAGACCAGGCAGAGTAGTTCCGTTTCAACGATCCAAGTTTTTTTCAGAGGACCCTCTCCTTTTGGGGTGGTCGTAGAGGCGGTCAGGAAACGGGAAATTGTTTCTCGTCTTCCTCCCGTCCTCAGCAATGAAGGTTTGCGGGCCCAGCCTCTGGTTCAGGTAGGAGCTCGGTTGGTGCAGTTTTATGGGACATGGGCCTAAATTACTTCAGACCAGTGGGTTCTAGAGGTTATTCACAATGGGGTTCGCCTTAGAGTTTGCTCGTCCTTTCTCAGACGCTTTCGTGGAGTCTCCCTGCCATTCTGTGCTCAAAACCAGGGCTGTCGGACATTCTATGCAGACTTCTCAACCTTCAGACTATTTGTCCAGTTCTTTTGGTAGAGCAGCATTTAGGACGTTACTCCATACCCTTTCTGGTTCCCAAACAAAAGGGTTCCTTCAGGACGATTTTATATCTCCAGGTGGTCAATTGAGCCCTCAGGATGCCCTCGTTTCGTATGAAGACTTTGCGGTCGGTCATTGTGGCAGTGCAGACCAGGGAGTTTCTGATGTCGCTCGACCTCAGAAACCTTCTTGCATATCCCTATTCGACCGGCACACCAACGTTTCCTTCAGTTTCCAGTGCTCGGCCAGCATTTTCATTTTCGGGCTCTTCCCTTCGGATTTGTTACTGCTCGGGCGTTTACCAAAGTCATGTTCATAGTAGCCGCAGCACTCAGAATGGAAGGCATTCTAGTCCATCCTTATTTAGATGATTGGTTGATCAGAGCAAAGTCTTACCAGGAGAGTGTTCAGGTGACAGCTCGAGTAGTAGACTTCTTGAAGTCCCTAGGTTGGGAGGTCAGTGCACAAAAGATCCGTCTGCAGCCATCTCAGTCATTGGAGTACCTGGGAGTCTGTTTTGACACATTACAAGGCCGTGTTTTTCTTCCGCTGGCTCATGTCCTCAAACTACAGTCTTAGATTCATCACTTATTGCAGTTACCAAGGCCAGCGGCCAAAGATTATTGTCAGGTCCTGGGTTCCATGGTGGTGGTGATTGAGGCTAGCCCTTGGCCAGTGCTCACATGAGGCCGCTTCGGAGGTTGCTTCTTTCTCAGTTGTCACAGCAGGACTCTACATCAGAAATTGTAACTTCCGGCTCAGGTGAAGTGCAGCCTACGTTGGTGGCTGCAAGATGCCAGTATGACCAAGGGAATGCCTGTGGATCAGCCCAGCTGGAGGGTGGTTGCAACAGATGCCAGTCTTCAGGGACGGGGAGCTCACTGTCAGGGACAGTATGCTCAAAGCCTGTGGTCTCCTCAGGAGAGATCTTGCTCAATAAATCTATTAGAGACCAGGACAGTTAGACTAGCAATCCAGACCTTTGTCCATCTGTTGAGGGGTGAGGCAGTCTGCTTGATGTCCGAAAGTGCCACCGCGGTGGCTTACATCAGTTGGCAAGGAGGAACGAGGAGTCGGCAGTTGGAGCAAGAAGCGTCACAACTGTTACAGTGGTCGGAGGTGTGGCGCTGTCAGCGGCTCATGTGGCAGGAGTTCAAAATGTTCAGGCAGACTTTCTCAGTTGAAACATGCTAGATCCCGGGGAGTGGGTTCTAAGCGATGTGGCTTATCAGGCGGTGGTGAATCGTTGGGGGTTCCCCAAGATGGACCTGTTTGCTCCCTGGCTGACCGGTCTTCTTTATGCCTTTCCTTCCTGACCATTGATAGGGTGTCTATTTCATAGATTCGAGATGCATGTGGGACGATCTTGGTGGTGCCGGATTGGTACACCGATCTTCAGCGGCTTCTAGTAGAGGACCCATTCAAGCTCATGGTCAGGCAGGATCTTTTGGCTCAGGGCCTGGTTGTTTCATCTGGATCTGGGTCAATTCTGTCTTACGGCGGGCGAAGCTGCTACTATGCTTCGCGCTCATTGGTGTTCTACCTCTTTGAATTATGTTCAGACCTTGAGGATTTTTGAGGCCTGGTGTGAGGAGCTCGGGATAGCTCCCTTTCGCGCGTCCGTCTTGCACATTTTGGGTTTTCTGCAGCGTGGTTTTGACAAAGGTCTTGTTTTGGCTTCTCTTAAAGTGCAGTTTGCAGCTCTGTCGTGTTTTTGAGGTCGTGTTCAAGGAAGATCGCTGTCAAGCCACCTGGATGTGTTCTGTTTTTACTGACTTCGATGCCTGACTCTCTGTTTTTCTTGAACCCTCATCTCCGTCCCTCATTCTTGGAGACTTTAACATACACGCTGACGACCCATCCAACTCTTATGCTTCTCAGTTCCTCACTCTGACATTCTCCTTCAACCTCCAGCTGAGCTCCACCACCCCTACTCACCAAACTGGCCATTGTCTTGACCTCGTCCTCTCCTCTACCTGCTCACCCTCCAGTTTCTGTGCCTCTGCTCTTCCTCTCTCAGATCATCACCTGATCACCTTCACACTTCATCACCCTCCCCCTCAGTAGTGTGGAGTGTTGCCACGATTTGGATTTCTGCCAGGTACTTGTGATCTGGTTTGGCCACTGGCAAACAGGATTCTGGGCTAGATAAGACCATTGGTCTGACCAAGTATGGCTACTCTTATGTTCTTTTAATATGCTGCAGACTAACTCTTACAGACCTGATGGAGAAAGGGGGGGGGGGCAACTTGCCTACCATGCACAGAGAAGAAAAGCCAATAGAAAGAGACCTATAAGACACAGGCAGCTGGACATGTGCTCTGAAAGAGCCTATTACAGGAAACTATGTGATTACAAGGCTTTATGGTCTTATCTTTTCATCAGCTTTCATGCAAATGGGTCAGAACCTCTGGATTTATGTGGCCAGCTATCTCATAGGCAATTCATTCAGCAGTTAACTGCCTAAGCAATGCTGCATATAAATAAGACTATGTTTTATGTAATTCAATTGGCACTTAACTGCATAAGTTCAAACTCCAGCCCCAGACCACTCACAAAATAGCTGGCTCTTAGTTTAGTCAGTGCTGATAACAAAGTGCCGCTGAATATCAGTGTTTAGCACCACACAGGTGATTGGCCAGGAGCCACTCCTGGCTATTTAAATTGTTTTGAATATTGATTCCTTGGTTTCTTAGATTTTGTTTTAATCAAGTTGTGCAGAGCTGCTTTGTTTCAAAAGAATTTGATTTGGTTGAGTTACCCAACTGTTTGAAAAGTGCTATGATTGTTGGAGTGTAAATGCCTTGTAGTTTTTATTTTATTTTTTTTAATTAGAAGTCTGTTGGCTTCCCCAAAGAAGAAGAGGAACATGATGGTTAAAGCCCAGAAGGTCTGCAGTTTTTACCACATTTAAAACATGTCCTATCAGTATCCCTATGGTATCCTTAAGGAGGATGGATGGTTTTTTTTTTTTTTACTGCAGAACCCCAACTAGCTAGTATTTTCTCTGTCTCCAGCAAAAGTAGAGGTGCAGCCTGTGCAGTCTTACTAGTCTGGTGAGGTATAAAAAAAAAAGGATTATAATTTGGGAATTTATTTTCCCGTTTCTTCCTTAGAACCCCGTACGTGATTTTTTTTTTTTAAAGTGTTTCAGGGGTCTGAGTGGTGGGGCCCAGTCTTCCCCTTGGAGTGTCAAACCTGCTTAGTTGGGTCCCTCACCCTCTGCTGCTCGCTCTCTCCGGTTTTGGCAGCTTTGTGCCTCGGCTCCCGTGTCTGGCGGGAGCCTTGAGCGCCCTTACAATTTGCAGCTGTTAGGATTCATTTTACTTGTTGAAAAATAAATAAATAAATGATTCTCGTAGTGAAAGTTCAGCTCCGTGTTAGCTGCATATCGTTCTTGTGTGACCGGAGGAGCAGGGCTGTTACTTTTAGTGAGAGGCAGTTCTGCAGTTTAGTGCAGGCTTTTACCTGGGGTTGTCATGTCCACGGCTAAGCTTTGTTGCTGCACGTGCTTGCGCTGGGGGATCGGTGTCGAAGCAGGTATCCGCGGCTCCCCCGGAGTTGACGGTGGAGGTCCCGGTAGCGTTGGGAGTTTGGGGAGGCTGATATTTTTGAGGGGTCTCAGGAGCAGGATTGTGTGATCCCTGGGGAGGGCCCCTCAGTGGTACGGATATTTCATAGTGAGGAGCTTATAGATCAAGTGACTTCTACGCTTAAGTTTGAGCAGGCAGACATTCCTGTGGGAGAGGTGAAGCAGGTGGACCCTTTGGTTAAGGGTATTCAGCATAAGGCGCGATCCTTTCCCATTAATAAGGATCTCTGGGAGATGATTTCTCAGGAGTGGGTGTCTCCTGACTCATCCTGTGGGGTGACTCAGGCAATGGCGAGGCTTTATCCCCTGCCTCAGGAGGATAAGGACTCTCAAGGCCCCCCACAGCGGATGCGCTGGTTACAGTGGTCCCTAAGGCTACGGCTATTCCTGTAGATGGTGGCGCCGCTCTTTGTGATCCCCAGGATAGGAAGTTGGAATCTTTTCTGAAACGTAGTTTTGATTTGTCGGCTTTGGCCCTCCAGGCTTCTGTGTGTGGGGGTTTGGTAGCTCGAGCTTGTTTTCGCTGGTCAGAGAAGCTCCTTGATTCGGGGGATATCAGCGTTTTCTTTTTTGCCGTCTTAGGGAAGCATTTTCAGTTTTGTGCCCTGCCTTTCAGTCTTGCGACAGCTCCTCGCATCTTTTCCAAGGTTATGGTAGTGGTGGCGGCAGCGTTGCGGAAGCAGGGCATTTTAGTGTACCCTTACCTCAACGATTGGTTGATTCGAGCCAAGTCAAAGAGGGAGGGAGAACGAGGCTGCTACTGCGCGAGTGGTGAGTTTCTTGGAGTCCCTTGGTTGGGTGGTGAACCTGGCCAAGAGTCATCTCAGTCCGTTGCAGTCTTTGGAGTACCTGGGGGTCCTTTTCGATACGGTAAAGGTCTGGGTGTATTTACCGCCGCTTCGGATACTTAAGTTGCAGGATCAGATTCGGCGGCTTCTTGCGGTGAGATCTCAGACAGCCCGTGCTTATTTTAAAGTACTGGGGATGATGGCGGCGACCATAGAGGTAGTTCCTTGGGCCAGGGCGCACATGCATCAGTTGCAGTCAGCTCTTCTGAGCCGTTGACCGGACTTCCCCGTCTCAGCCTGCGGTGGTGGCTCCACACGTCCAACCTGGAAAAAAGAATGCCTTTGGAATCCCCGGAATGGATAGCTCTCTCAACAGATGCCAGCTTGGGAGGCTGGGGAGCTCATTGTCTCAGCCAAGTAGCCCAAGGCCGGTGGTCTCGGGAGGAAGCACAGTGGTCCATCACTCCTCATAGATCAACCCAATATTATCCGTTTTTACTTTTTTTTTTCTTTTCTTTCCTTTAAATCATCATCTGCTCTGCAACTATAGCAAAAATGGCCATTTTTGCTATAGTTGCAGAGCAGATTATGAAGTGCCAACCTCTACACTGACGAAGAACTTCAAAACCTGGCCATGTTGGCAGAGGTTTGGCTCGTTTGCAAAAATTGCTGTTAAAAAGCTAAGTACTTTGATAAGTAAAAGTGAAAAGTTTAGTACTTGTTTAAATTATTAAGTGAAAATTATGAAGATTTAAAGGAAAGAAAAAAAAAAAAAAGTAAAAACGGATAATATTGGGTTGATCTATGAGGAGTTACATAGCGCCCTAAGTATGAGGGACGCTGTGCCCGTAAGGGATTGCTGATGAAGATTCTGATGATCCCCATAAAGAAAAAGTCTCTCTAACATATTTTTGGAAGCAGATTGAATATACTTATAGAATGTAATAGAGTGAATGTTTGGGAGCTGATAGTGATATATATACAGTATAGTCCTAGGGGATAAGGCAGGAGATTCGGAGCAGCGTCGGTTGACTAAACTAGATGTTTGGCGGGTGTTATGTTTTTACCTGACGAGAACTCAGGAGTTCCGGTGTTTCAAGAAATGATTTATCATAAAAATGTTACAAGAAATGATTTATCTTGGGGGAAAGAGCTCTAGAGCACTCGCTACTGTTTATAATCCAAGCGCAGGCGCTGTACCCATAAGTTTTAGGATATCAATTTCTCCACCAATCACCAAAGGTGATAATTGCAATAAATTAAATAAAGTATATATAAAAGATACCATATACTCAGAACACAAAGAGACCGTATTTTTAGCTTCAAAAAGGTTGATTTAATATACAATTGCACACGAGAGGTAGGTTTCAAAAGATCTTTACAGATAATCTGTGCTTAAGTAAGGTAAAGTAGAGTAGCAGGTCTAGATCAAAAGTTATAACTTACAAAGCAGTCTGTTGCAAAGCATTTTGTGGTCCATTGAAGAGCCATGAGGCAGGTGAACTGCAGATCAGGAGCAAGGCATCTGGATTGGTGCTGAAGAAAGAATCTCCTGGAGGGAGAGTCTTGAAGAGAGAAGAGAGAGAGTCTCCTTCTTTGGGGGAACAGCTTGTCCTTTTATACTCTTATTTTGCAGGGAAGCAGGCCATGTGCATCTGGTTGCTGGCTTCCTGGTTTTTTGCACACGACCCTTGAGTCCTGGTCTCATGTTTGCACACGACCCCTGAGTCTTGGTCTCATGTCTTATGACATCACGAGACTTGCTGTCTGGATTTTGCTGGCAAATGGTCTTTTGATGTGCAGGGCTTCCTGCTTGATTCTCTGTGATAGATAAGATTTGTCTGGGGCAGCCAGCAGGTGCCCTTTGTCTTTAAGTTGGATTTCACACCTTTCCCACCTGCTTGTCTCCTTGCCTCTACTGGTTAGGTCCAATCTTTGTTGTGTTGATCAGAGGAATAGAGTCAATTTAAAACTTTAAAGCAGTCTTAAGTCTTTTGTTTAAGGAATGAGAAAAGGCAAGGTGAGGTCCCTGCAACTGCAGCAGTACCTTTGTCTTAAATATTCCCCAAAGGGAGAGGGAAGAGGGCTTTTGGAATGAAAGCCAGTTCTGCTGCAGTGTATTTTTAAAAGCTGCACAAATATATTGGTGTTGTTACAAGAAATTATTTATTTTGGGGAAAATAGCTCGAGAGCAACTCGCCACTGCTTATAATTTAAGAGCAGGTGCTGTATTTATATTGATTTCTCCACCAATCACCAAAGGTGATAATTGCAATAAATTAAATAAATTAAGTATACTCAGAACACAAAGAGACCGGATTTTTAGCTTCAAAAAAGGTTGATTTAATATACAATTGCACACGAGAGGTAGGTTTTAAGAGATCTTTACAGGTAATCTGTGCATAAAAATAGAACAAAGTAGCAGGTAGGTTAACTTACAAGTCCTTGTTACAAGCATGCTGTGGTCCAGCTAATTGATGAGCACATGTTTCAGGAGCAAGGCATCAGCAGACCCCAAAGAGAGCAGCAGGTCTGAAGAGGAGGCAGGTCCGAAGAGGAGGCAGGTTCCAAGAGAGCTGGAGGAGGCAGGTTCCAAGAGGACGAGCTGGGCTGTTTCCAGGCCTTTTATAATGTTAGCAGAGAAGCATGGTGTGTGCATGTCTTGGATATTTTGCAAGGCATTATGATTAATGTAGTCTGTTCACATGACCACATTATAAGTCCTTCCTTTCTGCACATGTCTGAAAGCTGATGGGAGGGGCAGGTATACCTTTGACAAGCAAATGTCCTATTTATGGTCTCCCCTCTGAAGTCTTTGTCTTCAATGGGCTCTTCACACCTTTCCCACCTGTCTGTCTCTTTGCATCCTCTGGTTAGGTCCAATCTTTGTTGTGTTGATCAGAGGAATAGAGTCAATTTAAAACTTTAAAGCAGTCTTAAGTCTTTTGTTTTGAGGAATGAGAAAAGGCAAGGTGAGGCCCCAAATGGAGAGGGAAGAGGGCTTTTGGAATGAGACTATTTTCTCTGCTGCAGTGTCAAATATATATTTTTAAAAGATACACAAATATATTGGTGTATATATAATCCAGCAAATACGCTACATATTTCAGTAATAAACTGATACCATTACATTCCCTCTCTTGGCTCCGAATGAAAATAAATTTTTAATATATTGGAATGAGGAGCCATAAAATGAACTATAAAAGCTAAAATTAAAAAAACAACTCTAACCTCGTACAGTAGCATAATTTCAAAAGAACAATAGCAAAGGTACTGAACTGTTTACATGGGCATGTGTACTGGAAGAGGTGAATCTTTTAATAATGGACATTGAACAGACTGGACCGTGCAGGTCTTTTCCTGCCGTCATCTACTATGTCACATCACTATGAATCTTGGAGTATGTCCTTAGCTGGAATATGACTGTTATAAGCAAAAAGACTCATCATTATTACTTTTGTTTACTCATGACTTACATTTAAGTAGCTAGGGTTAAGTTTTCTGTGGTCAGTTTCATTAGGCTTCCATTCAGTCAGGTGGCAGAGTATGGCTTTGCTCTGGTTTAAAATAGGATTGCAAGTACACTTTATATGACTTCAGCCACCAAGCGTCATTTTGCTCTATTTCCAGAGACCACCTTTTTTTTGTGTCAACTGCTCAGGGGCATAGGCTGCTCCCAAATTTATGCCACAGGATATCTTACCCAGTATGCTAGCCAAATCAATAGCATGAGAGTGCGCAATTGACCAATTTATACCACCACAATGGGGTGGAACAATCTATTCAGTCATATTTTCAGCGTTTGACATTCCAAGGAAAAATATTCTATGAATGTTTCCTAACACTGTGAATGTTTCCCTATATTCTCTATTTCAGAGGCTAACTGAGGTATTCACATCAGTGATCTAATACATAAGCAAGAGTGTAAATGTGGAGCTATTATACTACTGTTTCATTAGAAACAAGAAAGACATACGTATGCAATTATAATAATTTCCTAGGTTACTATTACACACAAAATAATTATTCCTACTTAATCATTGACCAAATAAACAAAAACACAGTCATGGTATAGTGCCATGAACTACCTTTCAGAGAGAAACTTTTTATTCTTCAGAGAGAAACCTTTTATGGGTAATGAGTGTGGTAAAAGGTTACCATATTTATCTGCTTTAGCAGTGTTTAATGTAGCACTTTAATAGGCAATACTCATGTATTTAATGTTGTAAAGAATTTAGAAAAGATATGTTAATTGTGCTTTGCACACAGCCAATATTTCATTTCAGAGAGAGCATTTTGCACGTACTGGCTGTGATGTAGAATAAACTAAAAAGGTCAGAAACATTCCCTGTACTGATTGTACCTGATAGATCATGTAAAAAGAAACCTTTGCTCATAATTTCAAATATACACATGTGAATATATAGCCTTAGATAGCAATTGGTAGAACTTAATATATATATATCTGTAGCCATAGCTTCAATAATAGTGAACATGGTTTTCTTTTCTATAGCTCGCCTGCCAGTGAAAATGGTCTCTTTTTTTTTTTTTTCTTTCTAGGACAATGTGAACTAATGGAGGGACTGTTAGTAGGGAGGGTCTATGAATGTCTGTGTCTATTTTCATGGTACCCCATAACATAAAACAAACATGTAACATGGAGACCACATGACAAACAAACAAAGAACTCTATTAGGCCTTTAGGTCTCCGATCGTCCATTCCAGATCCAGGATTGAGCTTAACCTGCAAATAAAGCACAAGAACACAAAAGCAACGTATGCGGCATCCATCTTGGATTTGCCAAAGCATTTTCATTCATTTAGAACTAAGAAAGCACAAAAGCAATATCTGTGGCATCCATCTTGGATTACCACAGCAGTTTCATTTACTATCTCATAAGTAGAACAGCATAGATCTATTCATTTAAAAATGTAGAAGAGGCATAGATCTATTTTAAAATGTAGAACAGGTATCTGAGATAGCCATATATATATATATTAATTACTAGCACCATAAAAATATTAATATCTCATAAGTAGAACTCGAACTCTGAAAAAGACAGAAAGACACTTTCACATTAATTTTAGCAGGTCACATGGCTGGTTCTGGTGTCGGATCCCTCTCTTGTTCACAGTTCCTTCCCATAATCTTAGACCATTGTATGCGAGCAGCGTGCAGTGCAGACAGGCTTTATTTTCTTAAGCTTTAGTTTCTTTTCTATAAAAATAGCATATCTTGTTAATTCACATTAAAGCACAATATTAAGTTTCAGCTCCAGCGGGAGTTACCTATTATAAGGAGGCATTTTTAAAACTTCTTACCTAGTATTTTAGTTTCAACTCCAGTGGGAGTCACTCATCAGAAAAAAGACATTTCTAAATCCTTATTATATCAAAAACAAATTACAACAGCATGGTATCATAGAGAGACATTTTAAATCTGACTTATTGCAAAGAGACATTACTAAATCTTATACATTCAAAAGAATAATAGAAGCTACATTTTAAATTCTTTACAGTGTTACAAAGAGCCATTGCAAAAAACGTTTTCTATATTCCTGTCCAACCTATTCTAAAATCAACCACCTGGATCCCACTGCCATCTGCAGAGCGGGTCATGCTGTGGAGAAGTCCAGTCCAGGCTGGACGCGTCTCCTCATGTTTCATTGAAATACATTTCAGGGAGGCCTGAGAATATGTCAGTATCTGGCACGGTAGGACCTGCGGTTTTAAGTTTCTGCTTATCTGGTGGCAAATTTCTCTTTTTATAAGGTTTGCATGCTTGCTGGTGGTTTTCAGTAGCTACATACTTAGGAGCTGATTTCTTTATTAGAGATTCCCTTCTATGGGAGCTTAGATCAGAATGCAGCCCAGTGTGCTGAGGAGCTGAATCATGAGCATTTAAATTAGACTGCAGAACAGGTTGTGCATATATGTGCTGAGGTTTTGGATGCTGTGAGGGGGTCTGAGAACTAATGGTTCTAGTTGAACCTCCTGCTACGGGTGTGGACTGTGATACTGTTACCATAGCTGAATCAGGCATGGCTGCAGCTGTATTTGGGTCTGGAGGAGCACATGGGAGACCCGTAATGGCTGACCCCTGCAAATGTGAATCCTGTACATGATCAATGTTCTCATCTATATGTGGCTTCTGCAGTGTTAATTCCCTGATTAAATGCTTCAAGTCTGGAACCTGGCTGGCTTGTATTTCTAAGGCTGAAATTTGGGTCTGCATCTGATTTTCTTGGGCTACCTGCTGTTGGACTTGCTGTTTAAGATAATCTACTTGATAACTTAAGCAACTAGTCATTGTGATTAAGAACTCCTTTTCATTCTCTATCTGCATACAGTCTCTCTCTTTGGCTAGTAATTTCTCATTCAATTCTGCATGTTCCCTTAAGGCTTTCTTATATATGGTCCACATTAACCAAGTACATGCAGAAATTCTCTTGCTCCCTTCCTTAATTGAATATAAATTACAATGTTTTTCGAATTTGCTCTCCATATCAGAGATGCTACTAATGTCCTGCACTACGCTAGGGGTCCATGGATTGGGGCCCGAGGATTCTACGCAAAATTGTTTTTTATTTTATGCCAGAGCATGCCTAAAGATTTGATTATGAGATACATAAAGTACATGAGTGCATAAGTACCTAAATAAGACCAAACATCCATCCAGGACAGCATTCTGAATACCTGAAAACCTTATCAGTTTATCAATCGGAAATTTAATTAATGAAACCTGATACTCAGTTCTCTATAAAGCAGCAAAATACAAAAATATAATTTACCTATTTACCTCATTCTATTTGCACAGAATACCTGCCCACGTTCTGCACCAATTAATATGTTACAAGAAATTATTTATTTTGGGGAAAATAGCTCGAGAGCAACTCGCCACTGCTTATAATTTAAGAGCAGGTGCTGTATTTATATTGATTTCTCCACCAATCACCAAAGGTGATAATTGCAATAAATTAAATAAATTAAGTATACTCAGAACACAAAGAGACCGGATTTTTAGCTTCAAAAAAGGTTGATTTAATATACAATTGCACACGAGAGGTAGGTTTTAAGAGATCTTTACAGGTAATCTGTGCATAAAAATAGAACAAAGTAGCAGGTAGGTTAACTTACAAGTCCTTGTTACAAGCATGCTGTGGTCCAGCTGATTGATGAGCACATGTTTCAGGAGCAAGGCATCAGCAGACCCCAAAGAGAGCAGCAGGTCCGAAGAGGAGGCAGGTCCGAAGAGGAGGCAGGTTCCAAGAGAGCTGGAGGAGGCAGGTTCCAAGAGGGCTGGAGGAGGCAGGTTCCAAGAGGACGAGCTGGGCTGTTTCCAGGCCTTTTATAATGTTAGCAGAGAAGCATGGTGTGTACATGTCTTGGATATTTTGCAAGGCATTATGGTTAATGTAGTCTGTTCACCTGACCACATTATAAGTCCTTCCTTTCTGCACATGTCTGAAAGCTGATGGGAGGGGCAGGTATACCTTTGACAAGCAAATGTCCTGTTTATGGTCTCCCCTCTGAAGTCTTTGTCTTCAATGGGCTCTTCACACCTTTCCCACCTGTCTGTCTCTTTGCATCCTCTGGTTAGGTCCAATCTTTGTTGTGTTGATCAGAGGAATAGAGTCAATTTAAAACTTTAAAGCAGTCTTAAGTCTTTTGTTTTGAGGAATGAGAAAAGGCAAGGTGAGGCCCCAAAGGGAGAGGGAAGAGGGCTTTTGGAATGAGACTATTTTCTCTGCTGCAGTGTCAAATATATATTTTTAAAAGATACACAAATATATTGGTGTATATATAATCCAGCAAATATGCTACATATTTCAGTAATAAACTGATACCATTACAGTGTATATATATGTATCTGATCCAACACAACATCATGCTACACATTTAATTCTGATGATTGGCTTATACCATAACACCGGGTCTCGGATCGCTTGTCCGTTCTCCATGGTGGAGCTAAGAAGGGCGCAGCTGCTTCTAAGGCAACTATAGCCCAGTGGTTGAAGAAGGCTATTGCATCTCCCTATTTACTGAACGGCCATAAGGTGCCTCTGGCGTTTTCAGCTCATTCCACTAGGGGAGTGGCAGCCTCTTGGGCGGAAAATAGTATGATCCCTTCACTGGATATTTGTTGGGCAGCAGTTTGGTCTTCCTTATATTCCTTTGTGAAGCATTATAGGATTGACATTCATGAGAATGAAGAGGCCAGTTTTGGTGTGGCAGTTTTGACCTCTGGCCTTCGGGGGTCCCGCCCATAGATGTTTACTGCTTTGGTACATCCCAAGCGTCTTGACCAGTCTGGAGGGTCGCTGAGGAAGGTGAAATTAGGTCTTACCTGCTAATTTTCTTTCCTCTAGACCCTCCAGACCGGTCAAGAGCCCGCCCTGTATATAGGTAGGTCAGGAGGTCTTCTTTTGAGCCTAGTTATTTTTGCTGCAACTGATAATTGTTGCGATAATTGTTGCTTAGGTTTATTCAGGCTTCGGTTGCCAGGTGCTGTTGCTGGTACGAGTCTGGTACAGGTTGATTGCTCTTGTGGCCAGCCTGTGGAAGCACAAACATTCTTGGTTTTGGGTTACCACGTACAGGGTTCTGTTCTCTGCTTTTGTATTGATATACTGGCTAGTTGGGGTTCTGCACAGGTTATATGTACAGTGTTCAAAGTTCAGTGTTTCTCAGTCTCCCTCTACTGGTAGGAGTGCATAACCCAAGCATTTTGACTGGTCTGGAGGGTCTAGAGGAAAGAAAATTAGCAGGTAAGACCTAATTTCATCTTTTTCTAAAGAGAGCAGAACTGAATGGAGGAGCTAGAAAATGGAAGAAAACTGACTAATTGGGTGGCTACTAACGTATGACCATTTGTGTATACTAAAGATGCCCCCCATACAGGCTTTCTTGAGTTTCAAGAAGAAAGCTGCAGTCTGGTGTGGGATCTGTCGTTGATGACATCACCCATGCGTGTTGCAGCATATCCCATATTTGTTCATGTTGATTTACTGGTAAAGCTATGCTTCCCTAGAATTGTCCTTGAGGACAGCTAAGAGGTTGGACTTTTAGTAAACTCCTAGTGATTAAACTTGGGATATATGTGCATTTAGTGAAGGTAGTATGCTTACAGATCTACCTAATACATATTCATTTGGAATATTCTGAAAACCCCACTCATTTGTGACCTTTGAGAGGACTAAACTTGATGGAAATCAACAGTAGACGAGATCAGTACAATCTAAAGTAAAATATTTGTGCCAGCTGAACAAGCCTGGCAGCCTCCAGCTGAATCAGAGTTTATTCTGAGTAGACTATGATGCCATCAATCTTCATTTGTGGCTGCCTAAATGGGCTCTTTCCCACGGATAAAGGAAACATCCTACTTACTCCGCTGCCAAAAGATGCTAAGAAAAGCACAATGGACCTAACCAACTATCGCCCAGTAGCATCCATTCCACTCATAACCAAACTCATGGAAGGCATAGTGACGAAACAACTTACTGAATACCTAAATAAACACTCAATTCTGCACAAGTCTCAATCAGGATTTCGGTCAAACCACAGCACCGAAACGGTCCTAGTGTCCGCAATGAACTCATTCAAACAAGCAACTGCAACTGGTAACAACATCCTCCTACAATTTGACATGTCCAGTGCCTTCGACATGGTTAATCATGGAATACTATTACACATACTAGAATACTTCGGAGTAGGAGGCATAGTTCTCAAATGGTTCAAAGGATTCCTGACCACAAGATCATACCAAGTAACAACAAACGTGGACATATCACCCCCATGGATACCTGAATGCGGAGTTTCTCAAGGATCCCCCCCTCTCACCAACCTTATTTAACCTAATCATGATACCTTTAGCCAAACTTCTAGCCAATCAAAACCTCAACCCCTACATATATACAGATGACGTCACAATTTACATCCCGTTCAAACATGATCTGAATGAAATCTCCGAGATCAACCAAAGCCTCCAAATCGTGCACACCTGGGCGGATGCATTCCAACTAAAACTTAAGGCAGAAAAAACACAATGTCTTGTACTCACCTCTCAACATAACACAAAAAACTTCTCCACCATAATCACACCATACTGCTCTCTTCCTCTCTCACAAAACTTGAAAATTCTTGGAGTTACCATTGATCGAAACCTCACTCTCAATGCCCACGTGAAGAACACGACGAAAAAGATGTTCCACGCCATGTGGAAACTCAAATGAGTAAAACCCTTCTTCCGAGATACATCTTCCGTACCCTGGTACAGTCGATGGTAATAAGCCATCTGGACTACTGCAACGCACTGTACGCTGGCTGCAAAGAACAGATTATCAAAAAACTCCAAACAGCCCAGAACACTGCCGCCAGACTCGTATTTGGAAAAACTAAGTATGAAAGTGCAAAACCCCTAAGAGAGAAACTTCACTGGCTCCCACTTAAGGAACGCACTGCGTTCAAGATCTGTACGATTGTACACAAAATCATTCACGCAGACGCCCCAATCTACATGCTAAACCTCGTGGACCTACCTCCCAGAAACGTCACAAGATCATCCCGCAAATTTCTCAATCTGCACTTCCCCAGCTGTAAAGGACTAAAATACAAGCTGATGCATGCTACTACCTTCTCTTACATGAACACGTAGTTATGGAATGCACTACCTACAGACTTGAAAACAATCGACGAAATAACTAACTTTTGCAAATCTCTGAAGACATATTTCTTCAACAAGGCCTACAAAGAGAACCTATATAACCTCACTAATCCACTTCACTAACCCACCCAGTTATGAAAGTCCACCTTCTATACTTAACCCCTAATCATTTCCTTCTTTCTTCCCTTACTTAATCTCTGCACATTACTAATTGTATCTGAAATCCTGGAACGACAATGTCATAATAAAACTATGTAAGCCACATTGAGCCTGCAAATAGGTGGGAAAATGTGGGACACATGCAATAAATAATAAAGTTATTTTCCATTCCTGCTTATCTCCTTGAATATCAAGATACTACATCAATTTTTCTCCAGTGACAGGCAGGATAATTCAGTCACACTCTTGGTGATAAAATCTGCTGGCTCCCTGGATGGAGATTTGCACTGCCATAGCCAGAAGGTTCTGTAAAGTTCAATGGACATGTGTGAGACTTCTGATGTCAATACACCTACCCTTCTCACCTTGATTTCTTCAATTCATTTGGCACTACAAGATATATAGCAGCTCTCCTCTTAAAAAAAAAACTAACTAACTGAAAAGACTTCCTAAAGTGGACGGGGGACATGTAGGATGAAACTACACCACCTCATGCAAATGGCCCTGTAGAGGTACTGGATGCAGTGACTTAAAATCACACTCAGCCCAATAGGATCAGTAGCAATAAAAATGGGTACTGATTCAAAGAATTGTGGATTTTTATGCAGTAAAAGATGTATGATCACACTACATTGGCTACATGTTGAACAGTGGATAAAATGTAGGGTGTTTTGTCTTTACTTCCATTCGGCTTGAGGGGCTTAAATATTTTAAAAGACAGTTTTGCATGTCTGTCATCTCCATTATATGCAAAACTCTCTCATGCATATTCATTGTGGATATCCTGAAAACTTGTCTGGTTGGTGGTTCCTCAGGACAGGTTTGAGAACCACTGCACTAGAGCATACACTAAAAGTGCAATGGGAGAGAGAAGAAGAAAGCCAAGATAAAACAGAGCCCCTAAATCTAAATGACAGTGTGACAGGGAGTAGGCAGTGATCAACGATGTCAAAAGAAGGATGAGAATTGATTAAAAGACATTGGATCTGGCAAGAAACAGGTCACTGGAGACTTTGGCAAGGCTGTTCCTGCAGAATGTAGCTTGAGATGAAAGAAAATCACCATTAAGCAAAAGTCATATTTGTGCCCCTCACAATCCTTGGAGTTCATAGGGGCAGAAATAGAACTGGACAAATGGAAGCATTCATTCTCCGAGAACAAGCAGGCTTGTTCTCACAAGTGGGTCGACATCCGCGTCGGCCCAGGAAGCGGCAAAATTTTTCCAGCAAAAATATATAACTTTGGCAGAGTCTTCTGACTTGAGAGCAGCGCATGAGCGGACGACTTCCCACCCTTCGCGAGCGTGTCTCCTCAGTTCTCATTTTTTTTTCTGCTCTCCTCGTTTTTTGTCCCAGGAACAAGGTCTGACGACTTTTTTCGCTATTTTTTCTATTTCTTTTAAATTTTTTACTCCTGTAGTTTCCCTTAGTGTTTTTTGGCCTGTTTGTTTTTATTTATAATTTTTATTATTTTTAAATATACTCATACAGAAACAATACTGCAAAGTGTAATACAGCCGTTAATAGAAAACAAATAATAATACAGAAAAACATTTTTCTTTCTTTCAACAATCCAAAATCAAGTGGCTTCCTTAGACCTCTATAAGGGAGGGGGGTAGGAATTAGTTAAGATTATACCATATTCAAGTCATATAAGAAATTATGTCGCCATTATTACCATATTATTAATAATCTCTAATGTTGTTTTACTTCTAAGAAAGTCTTAAGCTGATCAGGCAAATAGTAAACATATTTTGTTTGATTCAATCTAATCACATACACATTTGCAAGGGTATGCAAGAAGGAGTGATCCTCCTATTTCCAAAATCTTCGACTTCATAGATAGAAACTTTTTCCT
The DNA here is from genome assembly GCF_901765095.1 of Microcaecilia unicolor. NCBI lineage: Eukaryota > Metazoa > Chordata > Amphibia > Gymnophiona > Siphonopidae > Microcaecilia > Microcaecilia unicolor. The sequence goes on along the minus strand of NC_044033.1, from coordinate 313,983,980 downwards.
CTTTTCCTGTGTGGTTTTAGTCACATTGGGGTAAAACCAGATTTTCTGGCCAGCAAACATACGGTTAGTTGATTTAAAATACAATCTCATTATTGCATTTAAATCCTGGTAGAAAAAAGGAAACTATCAACGTCCCTCTTTCAGTAGCATCCACAATTGATTGTTCCAAAATAGCTGTTACATTTTGTAAGTCAATTGAAGATTCTCCTTCTACTTTTCTCATTGTGCTTGGAATATAGTAAATTTTATTCAGAGGAGGAAACATTTCTTGTGAAAAATTCAAAGTTTCTTTCAAAAATCTCTGAAACAAGTCATTTTGGGAAATCCCCAATAATCTAGGAAAATTTAATATATGGAGATTTAGAGGCATATTTTCAAAGCACTTTGGGAGGCTAAGTTCCATAGGTTTCTATGGAACTTTGGGAGGCTAAGTGCTTTGAAAATATGCCTCCAAATCTCCTATTATAGTTCTCCATTTGTTCTATCTTCCTCCTAATCTCAGCATTGTCTTTAATTACAGCTACTTTAAATTCTTCCGTTTGTTTAGACTCTATCTGCAAGGCCTCTATTTTAGAGGAAAAATCTTGTTTAACAACATCTATGGAGTTCTTCACTTCCTGCACACTTAAATTTAGTATCTTTACCTCCTCCGAAGATTGCCTCAAAGTTTTTTCAATGTCCAACAGCTTTAACCAGATCTGACTTAGATTCGCCTCCGTCTCTCCTGCAGCTTCAGATTTCCCAGCTACGTCAAGCTCCCCACTGGGCTCTTCAATTTCGCCCCTTACGGGCTCAGAAGTAATCCCCGTTCGACTAGCTTGAGCTGCAGGGCAAGGAGGGGCCATAGAGCTTGGCGGGGAAAGTGATGTTTCTACATCCAGCGTGGGAACCTCTTCATCTGTTCCAAACGCTAAGGACTCCGCTCCACCTCTTCGGGGAATCGCGGGGAAGAAGCGTTCCAAACCCTTTCTTGTCAGAGTAGACGTCCCTGGAGGTAGGGGAGCTCCACGGATAGTCCCTTTACACTTAGTATGCGGCATTATTTGCAGGGAAATGTTCAAATTCGGCAAGGGAGGCAGGAGCTCGCTTCAAACACGTCCGCTCACGGCGCCATCTTGACACGCCCCCTTTTTGGCCTGTTTTTAAGTTTACTTTCTTTTCGACGCAGCCGGCCTTTAGGCCGTGCAGTCTGTTTTTGCCCTTCACTTTTTTAGCACAATCGCGTTGTTTGATTTTGCCGAAGCTGTTTTTCCTTCCATGTCATCAAAGACACTCAGCAGCTTCAAACATTGTACTCTATGCAACCGGACCATCTCAGGTACCGATATCCACGCCTGGTGTATCCAGTTCCTTGGGCCCGACCATAGCCCAGCTGCTTGTAGTTTGTGTCTTTGTATGAAGAAAACTCAAGCGTCTTGAGAAGCCCAGCGCGAAAAGCTTTCTGGGGCTCGGTCCTGTCCCTCGACGTCAACAACGACATCGGTACTGAGGTTGGCAGCATCAGAGTCGACATTGAGAGGAGCATCGACGTCGGAAGGAGAGGTAATGGCCCGAGACCAACTCATGCTGGGAGCAGTGAGGCGTCGAGTGGGTCTCCACCTGCCTCAAGGTCTCCTGTTATGCAGGCCCCCCGGGATTGACCTTTGTCGGACCCGGCCCCGAGGAGACGTGAGGATTCCACGTCCTTATCGGTATTGAGGAGTCTCGATGACTGGCATTGCGCGAAGGCTAAGAAGCACCGTCATCGTTCTCATTTGACACATGGTGCCGGGAGCTCCGGGGCATCGAGAGAGTCTGCACCTGAGAAGCGTAAAGAGGACCGCTTCCCCTCTATACAGAAGGTGCCAATGCGTCGATCTCTTGGCAGTTCGATACCTCCTTCTGAGCCTCGACAGATTCTGCCACTGGCTGCTCCACCGACCCCGAAGCCTTCTCCGATGGCGGCTCTCAACGAACTCATCCGGTCCCTGCTTCCAGAGCTTCTGGAGGGATTGCTGCGCCAGTCTGCTTTGGTGTTGGGGGTGCTTGCATCTTCCGTGCCGCTGCGTCAGCGCCCGGCCCTTCTCCTGCAGTGAGGTCACCAGCCTCGGTGCCGCCTGCGGCATCGTCACCTGCCACCCAGGTTGACTCTCCTTCGACGTCGGTGAAGGAAGCTTCACCGCAGTCTAGGTGGGCGTCGACTTCTCGACATCGCCATAGAAGACCTTGTTCCTCGGCGTCGAGGCAGGCTCAGTCTCAAGAGTGCCTGAGGGAGGTCTTATCCAATACTGAAGAGGAGCGTTCGTGGGAGTCAGAGGAAGACCCCAGGTACTTTTCTTCCGATGCGTTGATTCCCTCTGAACCTTCCCCTCCACCAGAAAGGAGACTATCTCCACCGGAGAGTCTGTCCTTTACATCTTTTGTCCGGGAAATGGCTACGGCTATTCCTTTCCCTATGGAAGTTGAGGATGAGCCCAAGGCTGAGATGCTCGAGGTCCTGGATTATCCTTCTCCACCTAGAGAGGCTGTGACGGCTCCTCTACATAAGGTACTGAAGGAAGTCCTTACGCGGAACTGGTCATTCCCTCTGTCTGGCCCCGTGATCCAAAGAATCCCAGTATAGGATCCACGGTGAACCTGGATTGATGAGGTCTCAGTTACCCCACAATTCCATGGTGGTGGACTCCGCCCTCAAGAGAGCCAAGAGTACTAGGGATTATGCCTCGGCACCCCCAGACAGGGAAGCTAGGACTCTTGACTCTTTTGGGGCCGCTATGCTCGCCGCCAGAATTCAATCTTACCAGCTCTTCACGAGCATCCACTTGCAGAACTCAGTGAGGCAACTGTCCAGCTTAGTTGATGCACTCCCTCCGGAGCAGGCCGAGCCTTTTCACCAGGTGGTCAGGCAGCAGAAGGTGTGTCGAAAATTCCTGGCCAGGGGTACGTTCAACACTTTTGATGTAGCATCCAGGATCGCTGCCCAAGGTATAGTGATGCGCAGACTCTCATGGCTGTGTTACAAGAAATGATTTACTTGGGGGAAAGAGCTCTAGAGCACTCGCTACTTTTTATAATTTAAGAGCAGGTGCTGTATTTATAAGTTTTAGGATATTAATTTCTCCACCAATCACCAAAGGTGATAATTGCAATAAATTAAGTATATATAAAAGATACCATATACTCAGAACACAAAGAGACCGTATTTTTAGCTTCAAAAAGGTTGATTTAATATACAATTGCACATGAGAGGTAGGTTTTAAGAGATCTTTACAGATAATCTGTGCTTAAGTAAGGCAAGGTAGCAGGTCTAGATCAAAGGTTATGTTACTTACAAAGCAGTCTGTTGCAAAGCATTTTGTGGTCCATTGAAGAGCCATGAGGCAGGTGGACTGCAGATCAGGAGCAAGGCCATCTGGATTGGAGCTGAAGAGAGAATCTCCTGGAGGGAGAGTCCTGAAGAGAGAAGAGAGTCCCTCTTGGGGAAACAGCTTGTCCTTTTATACTCTTATTTTGCAGGGAAGTAGGCCATGTGCATCTGGTTGCTGGCTTCCTGGGTTTTTTGCACACGACCCCTGAGTCCTGGTCTCATGTTTGCACACGACCCCTGAGTCTTGGTCTCATGTCTTATGACATCACGAGACTTGCTGTCTGGATTTTGCTGACAAATGGTCTTTTGATGTACAGGGCTTCCTGCTTGATTCTCTGTGATAGATATTCCTGATAAGATTTGTCTGGGGAAGCCAGCAGGTGTCCTTTGTTTTTAGTAGCTGTATTTCATACCTTTCCCACCTGCTTGTCTCCTTGCCTCTACTGGATACCTTTTATATTTGTTGTGTTGATCAGCCAGGCTTTTTTGATCAGAGGAAGAGAGTCAATGTAGCCTTGAGGCAGTCTCTTACTTGAGGAGTCTTTTGTTAAAGGGGGAGGTGAGGTCAGTAGTACCTTTGTCTTTTAAATATTCCCCAAAGGGAGAGGGAAGAGGGCTTTTGGAATGAAAGCCAGTTCTGCTGCAGTGTATTTTTAAAAGCTGCACAAATATATTGGTGTATATATATGTATCTGATACAACACAACATCATGCTACACATTTAATTTTGATGATTGGCTTATACCATAACAGCTGCGTGTCTCTGACCTGGATCATTCAGTCCAGCAGCGGATGGCGGATGTTCCTTGCCGGGGGGATAACCTTTTTAGTGAGAAAGTAGAGGATCTAGTTGACCACATCAAGAAACATAATGATTCTATTGATTCTCTCTCCCACTGGGTGTCTTCTGCTACTACCTCATCTAGGAAGTTTTTTGGAGGGAAGAGGAGTGCTCCCTATTCCTATGCTAGGTGTAGGTGCACTCCTGCTTCTCAGCAGCCTGCCCAGGCTCAGTCCCAGCAAGCTCGTTCTCATCAACAGCGTGCGCCTTAGGCCACTGCGGCTCCCCAGCAAAAGCAAGGGATGGGCTTTTGACTGGCTCCAGTTCAGCATAGCCTCAATAAACTTGTCCATTCCGGACAACTTGCCGGTTGGGGGGGGGGGGGGGGGAGGTTAATGTTTTTCACCAAAGGTGGCCTCTTACAACCTCCGACCGGTGGGTTCTTCAAATAGTCTGGTTAGAATACACCCGCAGTCTGGAATCCAAGCCTCCAAATTGCCCATCAGGAGCTCAGTCCTACAGCTCCCAGCACAAGCAGGTACTTGCAGAGGAACTCTCCGCCCTTCTAAAGGCCCAAGCGGTTGATCCCGTTCCACCAGGGGAAGAAGGGCTGGGATTCTATTCCAGGTATTTCCTTGTGCAAAAGAAAACATGGGATGTGTCCCATCCTAGACCTAAGGGCCCTGAAGAAATTTCTTATCTGAGAAAAGTTCAGGATGGTTTCCCTAGGCAACTTTCTTCCCATGATTCAGGAAAACGATTGGTTATGCTCTCTGGACTTAAGGATGCTTACACACACATCTCAATACTCCCAGCTCACAATCTTCGATTTCGGCTGGGAACACAGCACTTTCAGTACAGTGTACTGCCCTTTGGCCTGGCGTCTGCGCCCAGTGTGTTTACAAAATGCCTAGCTGTAGTCGCAGCGTCGCTATGCAGACTGGGAGTGCATGTATTTCCTTATCTCGACGATTGGCTGGTGAAGAGTACCTTGAAGGAAGGTGCTCTAGAGTCCATGCGAATGACTATTCTGGTGCTGGAGCTACTGGGGTTCGTCATAAATTATCCCAAGTCCCATCTCACCCCAGTCCAAAAATTGGAACTCATTGGAGCTCTGCTGAACACTCAGACAGCTCGAGCTTATCTCCCCGAGGCAAGGGCAGACAACCTTCTGTTCCTGGTGTCCATGGTTCGAGCATCTCAGCAGGTCATGACTTGGTAGATGTTGAGACTTCTGGGGCACATGGCCTCCACAGTTCATGTAACACCCATGGCACGTCTACATATGAGATCAGCTCAATGGACCCTAGCTTCCCAGTGGTTTCAAGCTGCGGGGGGGGGATCTAGAGGATGTAATCCAACTGTCCACCGACTTTCGGAATTCTCTGCAGTGGTGGACGATTCGATCCAATTTGACCATGGGCGACCATTTCAAATTTCTCAGCCACGAAAAGTGCTGACGACGGATGCATCTCTCCTGGGCTGGGGAGCATATGTAGATGGGCTCCACACTCAGGGAGCCTGGTCCTTTCAGGAAAAAGGTCTGCAGATCAACCTCCTGGAATTAAGAGCGATCTGGAACGCTCTAAAGGCTTTCAGAGATCGGCTATCCAACCAAGTAATCTTAATTCAGACAGACAACAAGCAGGGGGGCACCAGATCTCGCCCTCTCTGTCAGGAAGCCGTCCAGATGTGGCTTTGAGTTTGCCGTCACGGCATGTTTCTCCAAGCCACTTATCTGGCAGGCGTAAACAACAGTCTGGCCGACAGGCTGAGCAGGATAATACAACCTCATGAGTTGTCTCTTAACATGGGCATAGTCTGCAAGATCTTCTGAGTGTGGGGCACCCCCTCGGTGGATCTTTTTGCCACTCAGATCAATCGCAAGGTCCCTCAGTTTTGTTCCAAGCTTCACGACAGACTAGCGTCAGATGCCTTTCTCCTACATTGGGGAACAGGCCTTCTGTATGCGTATCCTCCCATACCTCTAGTAGGGAAGACTTTGTTTAAACTCAAGCAAGATCGTGGAACCATGATTCTGATTGCTCCCTTTTGGCCTCGTCAGATTTGGTTCCCTCTTCTTCTGGAGTTGTCTTCCGAAGAACTGTGGAGATTGGAGTGTTTTACGACACTCAGAACGAGGGGTCGCTTCTGCATCCCAACCTCAAGTCTCTGGCTCTCACGGCCTGGATGTTGAGAGCATAGAATTTACCTCCTTTGGGTCTTTCAGAGGGTGTCTCCCGAGTCTTGCTTGCTTCTAGGAAAGATTCCACAAAGAGGTGTTGATGTTTCAAATGGAGGAGGTTTGCCATCTGGTGTGACAGCAAGGCCCTAGATCCTCTTTCTTGTCCTACACAGACCCTGCTTGAATACCTTCTACACTTGTCAGAGTCTGGTCTAAAGACCAGTTCTGTAAGGGTTCACCTCAGTGCAATTAGAGCTTATCATCAGAGCGCCTATCTCTTGACAGCCGTTAGTTCGCTTTATGAGAGGTTTGCTTTTGTCAAAGCCCCCTGTCAAACCTCCACCAGTGTCATGGGATCTTAACGTCGTTCTCACCCAGCTGATGAAAGCTCCTTTTGAGCCACTGAAATCCTGCCATCTGAAGTACTTGACCTGGAAGGTAATTTTCTTGGTGGCTGTTACTTCAGCTCGTAGGGTCAGTGAGCTTCAAGCCTTGGTGGTGCATGCACCTTATACTAAGTTTCATCATAACAGAGTAGTCCTCTGCACTCACCCTAAGTTCCTTCCTAAAGTGGTGTCGGAGCTCCATCTGAACCAGTCAATTGTCTTGCCAACATTCTTTTCCCATCCTCATACCCACCCTGGCAAAGGCAGTTTGCACACCTTGGACTGTAAAAGAGCATTGGCCTTTTACGAGGAGCAGACAAAGCCCTTCAGACAATCCACCCAATTGTTTGTTTCTTTTGATCCCAACAGGAGGGGAGTAGCCATCGGAAAAAGCACAATCTCAAATTGGCTAGCAGACTGCATTTCCTTTACTTATGCCCAAGCTGGGCTGACTCTGGATGGCCATGTCACGGCTCATAATGTTAGAGCCATGGCTGCGTCAGTGGCTCACTTAAAGTCAGCCTCCATTGAAGAGATTTGCAAGGCTGCAACGTGGTCATCAGTCCACAAATTCACATCTCACTACTCCTCGGAGAATACCTGCTACAGGTAAGTATCTTTGCTTTTCAGAATTTTGTGCCAGTGAATTTTAACATTCAGTGCGCTCGTATCTTCAGTATGTTTCACTCTTAAGGATACTTCGCACTGGTGTGGCACATGGCAGCTACGGTCAGTATGGTTCCCTTGGTGAGTTTACACATGACAACACTTCAATGGCTTCCCAGATTGCAATGAAATCAATATCAACAATTTCTCTTGAAAAGAAAAGTCTTGGTAACCTTTCATACCTGCAAAGCCTCATTTTCACACAGCCTCAACATTAGGTCATTCTTACCACCAGTGCATTCCCGGGGACTCATCTTCTCCACATACTAACATCAGGATCCATAAAAAAAAATTTTCATTCAGATCAATAACCTGGTTGCAATGTTCTTCATCAAGAAGCAGGGCAGTTTGGGCTCCTAAAAGCTGTGCCAGGAAGTGTTACAGATTTAGAACTTTACACTCTCCAAGTTGTAGGCCAGACAAATTGCAACAAGAAAGCTGGCTCCAGATGCCTTTTCCATTCCATAGAACTAGACTCTGCTAGTTATAGTGTTTGGCTTGACACCAGTGGGGAAGCTAATTCAAATCCCACTGCTCTGCTCCTTGAGATCTTGGGCATGTCACTTAACCCTCCATTGCCTCAGGTACAAAATTAGATTGTGAGCCCTCCAGAGACAGGGAAATATCTAGTGTACCTGAATGTAACTTACCTTGGAGCTACTAATAAAAATGTGAGCAAATTCAAATATAATATCCAGGGTCATCCAAAAGATCGTATAAGATTTTGCATGTGCCATTTTGTCATCACATGTTTCTGACCTGAGCAGGCATGGTTTCCATATCTGCTTTTTCTGGCTCAGGATCAGCCAGTCCTAATGGGAACCTACTATCCTCTGTTAACACATCAGGAATGTCTTATCTTATACACTGATCTAGGCTTCCTCAGCCTAGCAGCTTGAATGTTGAAGGAAATTAATTACTAGTGTACCAGTACAGAGAGTAGTCCAGCCCATGCTCTTAGCCTCCCACAGACCTTGGTTCAAATGGACACACTTCTCTTGCTGATCTCAGACTAGAGTATGGCCCATTCACCTGTTCTGTTTCCATCTTGCTCATATAGGGGCCCTTTTACTAAGCCGCGGTAGGGTTACCACATGGGTAGCACAAGACAAATCGATCCTACCGCCAATTATGAAGTTAAATACTCATCTGTGATCTTAAAGATGGGTCAGGGAGGCAAGATGGCAGCTTGAAGGGAGAAGAGAGAAGACATAAGTACATAAGTAATGCCACACTGGGAAAAGACCAAGGGTCCATCGAGCCCAGCATCCTGTCCACGACAGCAGCCAATCCAGGCCAAGGGCACCTGGCAAGCTTCCCAAACGTACAAACAATCCATACATGTTATTCCTGGAATTGTGGATTTTTCCCAAGTCCATTTAGTAGTGGTTTATGGACTTGCCCTTTAGGAAAACGTCTAACCCCTTTTTAAACTCTGCTAAGCTAACCACCTTCACCATGTTCTCCGGCAACGAATTCCAGAGTTTAATTATGCATTAGGTGAAAAAAATTTCTCCGATTTGTTTTAAATTTACTACACTGTAGTTTCATCGCATGCCCCCTTGTCCTAGTATTTTTGGAAAGCGTGAACAGACGCTTCACATCCACCTGTTCCACTCCACTCATTATTTTATATACCTCTATCATGTCTCCCCTCAGCCGTCTCTTCTCCAAGCTGAAAAGCTCTAGCCTCCTTAGTCTTTCTTCATAGGGAAGTCGTCCCATCCCTGCTATCATTTTAGTCGCCCTTCGCTGACCTTTTCCAATTCTACTACATCTTTCTTGAGATGCCACGATCAGAATTGAACACAATACTCAAGGTGCGGTTGCACCATGGAACAATACAATGGCATTATAACATCCTCACACCCCTACCTTTCCTAATAATACCCAACATTCTATTCACATTCCTAGCCGTAGCAGCACACTGAGCAGAAGGTTTCAGTGTATTATCGACGACGACACCCAAATCCCTTTCTTGGTCTGTAACTCCTAACGTGGAACCTTGCATGACGTAGCTATAATTCGGGTTCTTTTTTCCCCACATGCATCACCTTGCACTTGCTCACATTAAACGTCATCTGCCATTTAGCCGCCCAGTCTCCCAGTCTCGTAAGGTCCTTCTGTAATTTTTCACAATCCTGTCGCAAGTTAACGACTTTGAATTACTATCCATATGTGTCATAAGCAAATTTAATTACCTCGCTAGTTACTCCCATCTCTAAATCATTTATAAATATATTAAAAAGCAGCGGTCCTAGCACAGACCCGTGAAGAACCCCACTAACTACCCTTCTCCATTGTGAATACTGCCCATTTAACCCCACTCTCTGTTTCCTATCCTTCAACCAGTTTTCCTATCCCATGACCCTCCAATTTCCTCTGTAGCCTTTCATGGGGTACCTTGTCAAACGCCTTTTGAAAATCCAGATACACAATATCAACCAGCTCCCCTTTGTCCACATGTTTGTTTACTCCTTCAAAGAATTGAAGTGTAAATTGGTCAGGCAAGATTTCCCCCCACAAAAGCCGTGCTGACTTGCAGGCTCATTTTCAAAGCACTTAGCCTCCCAAAGTTCCATAGAAACCTATGGAACTTAGCCTCCCAAAGTGCTTTGAAAATATGCGTTATAAGTCTCAGTAATCCATGTCCTTGGATGTGCTCTGTAATTTTGTTTTTGATAATAGCCTCTACCATTTTTCCCGGCACCGACGTCAGACTCACCGGTCTATAATTTCCTGGATCTTCCCTGGAACCTTTTTAAAAAATCGGCGTTACATTGGCCACCCTCCAATCTTCCGGTACCACGCTCGATTTTAAGGATAAATTGCATATCACTAACAGTAGCTCCGCAAGCTCGTTTTTCAGTTCTATCAGTACTCTAGGATGAATACCATCCGGTCCAGGAGATTGCTACTCTTCAGTTTGCTGAACTGCCCCAATATGTCCTCCAGGTTTACCGTGAAGTCAGTAAGTTTCTCCGACTCGTCCGCTTGAAATACCATTTCCGACACCGGTATCCCACCCAAATCTTCCTCGGTGAAGACCGAAGCAAGGAATTCATTCAATCTCTCCACTACGTCTTTATCTTCCTTGATCGCCCCGTTTACCCCTCGGTCATCCAGTGGCCCAACCGATTCTTTTGCCGGCTTCCTGCTTTTAATATACCGAAAAAAAATTTTGCTATGTTTTTTTTGCCTCTAATGCTATCTTTTTTTTGTAATCCCTCTTGGCCTTCTTTATCTTCGCCTTGCATTTGCTTTGACACTCTTTATGCTGCTTCTTGTTATTTTCAGACGGTTCCTTCTTCCATTTTCTGAAGGCGTTTCTTTTAGCCCTAATAGCTTCCTTCACCTCACTTTTCAACCACGCCGGCTGTCTTTTGGACTTCCGTCTTTCTTTTCTAATTCATGGAATATGTTTGGCCTGGGCCTCAAGGATGGTATTTTTGAACAGCGTCCATGCATGTTGTATAGTTTTTACCCTCTCATTTGCCCCCCTAAGTTTTTTTTTAACAGTTCTTCTCATTTTATCATAGTCTCGTTTTTTAAAGTTAAACGCTAACGTACTTGACTTCCTGTGTATAGTTACTTAAAGGTTGATATCAAAACTGATCATATTATGATCACTGTTATCAAGCGCCCCCAGTACCATAACGTCCCTCACCAGATCATGCGCTCCACTAAGGACCAAGTCTAGAATTTTTCCTTCTCTCGTCGGCTCCTGCTGCTCCATAAAGCTGTCCTTGATTTCATCAAGGAATTGTACCTCTCTAGCGTGTCCTGATGTTACATTTACCCAGTCTATATTTGGATAATTGAAGTCACCCATTATTTTCACATTGCCCATTTTGTTTGCGTCTCTGATTTCTTTTATCATTTCTGCATCTACCTGCTCATCCTGGCGAGGTGGACAGTAGTACACTCCTATCACTGTCCTTTTCCCTTTTATACATGGAATTTCAACCCACAATGATTCAAAGGTGTGATTTGTGTCATGCTGAATTTGTTATCTATCTGAGTCAAGGCTCTCGTTAATATACAATGCTACCCCTCCACCAGTCCGGTACACCCTATACTTTGTACCCCGGTATAACAGTGTCCCACTGGTTATCCTCCTTCCACCAGGTCTCAGTAATGCCTATTATATCCAATTTTTCATTTAGTGCAATATATTCCAACTCTCCCATCTTATTTCTTAGACTCTTAGCATTTGCATATAGACATTTCAGAGTATCTTTGTTGTTCCTATTTGCATGATGCTTAGTACTTGACACTATTGATTTGCCATCTTTTGTCTGATCTTTAGTTGTATTTAAGGGCACCTGGCCTACCACAGTCTGTTGTGCAACCTCACTAGCCAGAAACCATACCTTCCCTGTTTTTGAGGTATCCTTGCAAGATACCTTATCCCGAACCATGCGCTTTTGAGTGACTGTCGGCCTTCCCCCCATTTCTAGTTTAAAAGCTGCTCTATCTCCCTTTTAAATGCCGATGCCAGCAGCCTGGTCCCACCCTGGTTAAGGTGGAGCCCATCCTTTCAGAATAGGCTCCCCCTTCCCCAGAATGTTGCTCCAAACTTACCTCTCACTTCGTGGAATCAGTTTTACCTTTCCTTCCCCTTATCCCTAAAAGAAGGGGCTGACAGCGTGCTAGCTCCGCGGCACCTGTCTCACACATGGTGGGAGCATTGTATCGCTTCTTTGGACCAGGTATAGTCTCGGGTCCATCTTCGCAGTTCGGAAGCGCAGGGAGAGGGTTGCTGCGCTCCCAACTAGAAGCAGAAATATCTCTCAGCCCTGAGGTACAGAATCCTCCCCCTATGCCGGCGGACACACAGAGGAGGGACCAGGAAACCCCTGGTCTCCAAGTAGCGATGGGGCCTCCTGGTGCGGGCGCCAACTCGAATGTTGAAATGCCGAGCATGTCCGCACTGGCAACGGTGTGTGAAGGAGGAGAGAACATTCTTGACTGGAATAGGGCGACGAGGGAGAGACAACCAATAAAGGATCTTTCACCTGAGCTTGGCTTATTAAGTAAGTCCTTTCTACCCCAAAAACCTGATACAATAACTCTAGACGCTATCTGGGAGGCGTTACTGGGCTTAGAAACCTCTTTCTTGCAAAAATGTATTTCATTAAGTCAGCAATCTCAAACTTTATCAGAAAAAATACCTGTAATGGAAGAAAAGATTGTTACTCTGGATAAAGAGATTGGGAATAATTCTAAAAATATACAAAGTTGTCAACAAATTCAAATAAACTTGATAAAAGAAAATATTTGCAGAATAAGATTGAAATCCTGGAGAATCAACAACATTCTAATACACAGAGAATTATCCGTTTTCCTAAACAGGCTTCAATCACTCCTTTAATAACTTTCAAAAAATATCTGACTGAAATCTTAAAGATCCCAGAACAGGCATACCCTCTGTCAGCATTCGCTGTCCAGTTATGGTCCTGAGTCCAGTCTGCAGAGGCAGTGGGTTCCCAAGAATACACAATCCACACGGGCTTGTATATATAAGGTATATTGTATTTACATATATAGGCTCACAGCACTTAGTACAGGTAAATATTACAATGCTGTATCGGTGTGTGTGTGTGTGTGTGTGTGTGTGTGTAGATGGGAATCAAGGACAGAGAGGTAAGGATAGGGGTGTTCAGAGGAAAAGAGAGAGGGAGAGCCTCAGGGGTAGGACTAAAGGAGAAGGGGGGCCAGAGCCAGGTGCTCTGGTGGCTAGAGATGTGGGTGTGCAGAGAAAGAAGAATGAGCAGAGCCATGTGCTCTGACTTATATACCTTAACAGGAAGAGAGAGGGATCAAATAACTTCTTTCCTTCCCAGCCTTTGTTATCAGCTATTTCCTTTGCAAACTCCAGTTTAATTTCCTGATGTAAAGAAGGTGCGCACTTTCACAGGTTTTAACCTTTGAAGTCCCTAGTTTTGGAGCCTATCTGTCTGGCTTTCATTGTTCTCAAAGAGCCCTAGTCCCAGATGTCCAAAGAGGACAAAGGTGTGTTAAGTAGGGGTACTTGAGAAACAAAGGGCTAGCAGGCAGCTGGGCAACATTTGGTCCATCTGCCATCCTCAGGGATTCCTGAGGGAGGGGCGTTATCAGAAGCTGGTTTCATATTAATCTAAGTATGTCCAGCTATCCTGACACCCTCCTATTTCAAAAATTTTCTGTTTGTTACCTTTTGTAAAAAAAGGATTTGGAGCAAGAAGTAAGAACGGAAGTGCCATCAGAGTCTTTGGATTTGAATTTAACTCAAATATTAGAGGATGATAAAGTGGGTTTGACAACAGCAACATTGATTGTGACTTTCATATTACAACCTGATAGAGACTGGATACTAAAACAATTTTTTCTTCATAGAGAACAACTTTCTTGAACTGTAAAGTCAGAATGTTCCCATATGTTTCCAGGGTAACTCAAAGGAAATGGCAAGTGTTTCTTAAATTATGCCCAAAAGCTTTGCAATTGGGTGTTTTATTTTGGTTAAATTTTCCCTGTGTGTATTAAAGCTAAATTCAGTTAAATATGTATTTTTTGATGATAAACAGTTAAGTACATTCTTAGATTCTAAAACGGTGGCTACAACCTAACTCACAATCAAGAATTGTAATTATATCAACTCCGTAATCAGTAGTAATTAACCAGGAATCTCTCTCTCAAGCCTCTATTCCTTATTAGTAGAGATGTTCTTTATTATTTCCTTAGAATTGTGAATTGCCTCCAAATTGTGGACTATAGATGAGTAAAAGGATCATGTGATGCTGAACAAGTTTAATAGAAAGGAGTATGTAATTATCATGAAAATTATCATCTTTTCATTCAAGAAATGTTCTTGAATAAAATTGTAATATCCTTAAAAATAAAATAAAAATAAAATGGGCCAGGGAGTATTTGACTTCATGATTTATATATAAACTAATACAAGATTTTAGATATGATTTTAAGAATATTTATGAAATTTGATACAAGCAAAGAAAAATTATCAAGTGCCTGATGAGGCAGGTGTGTAATTCTTGTGCTGGTAGAAAATATGCTGAGGGCATTTGATATAAAATTATTGATTCTGTGAACATTTAAGTTGTTTGAGGTTCTATGCACAGAGAGAGGCTTGCCAGATTTGTACAGGTTTATAAGCACATATGTAGGAAGCAAAAGTAAAGGTCAGTCTGGGGTAAGGTATGCATGTAACTTTATGTGCCCTACATGCCAATGTCACAGTTGCAGGGGCAATAGAAAATTGCAGCTAAAAAGGCAGGAAAGTCAATATCGAGCCAGGAGGAGGGTATCACAATTTAGAAAACCTCACTACTTGTGAATCATAAATTGTGAGAAAGTTTTAGACTAGAGTCACAGACTGAGTGCCCATCTTTGTTAAATTATTGGTTAACTGTCTGATTTACTCTTCATCCCATTTATTTATTTTTAATACAGCAGGGTAACAAAAGTTAATGCAAGTTTTGTGTTTTATTTCAATATTGTTTAAAACAAAGCTTCATATATACAATCATGTTACATGAAAATGATTACAATGGCACTGGCAACTGGATTTTGATCTGTTATGTATCCTTTAAGCACTTCCTTTGGCTGCTGGTGACAGCTAGAGCAGGAATCAGAAGTCTCAAGACTGTTTTCATCAGTTCAGTATTCTCAAGACAGGATCTGTTTGATTTTCATGAAAGACTAAGGAAGTAGGCGTATACCATGAAAATGGCATCATGTGTCAAGAGATCTGGTTAATGCAGTGTAATTAAAATAAACAATTTTACTTCCCTGATAGGGCATGCTGCATTGGTTTCATCAGTGAAAAGGTGCATGCTACTGTCACTCTGTATGCATGTTTCAGAGCCTCTCTCTTCCTGGATTGAGTTGGCTGACATTTTATTTTATTTTTTTAAACTTCTTTCCTGAGGATTCAGTGTTACCAAATTTCAGCCAAATCTGCCTAGGCCTCCCGATTAAACATGCTGGAAGTGCGGGATGATTAGTAGCATGGCAGGAGCAGGGGGAAACCCAGAAAGTGAACCAATAAAACTACAAATGTGCCTTATTTGTGTTATCAACTTATTTTCAGGATCCTGTACTAGCAATACCCTGAAATATTTGGTGCAGCGGAATCCCCAAAGGGAAATACAACAACAACAACAAAAAATTAACAAAATTAATGAAGTGAGGCAGGGCTTCAAGAAAAGAAACTAGCTAAGGTAAGAAACTAACAGATTTGTACTCTGAAGAGGTCAGGAATATTGTTTAATTATTTAACCCTTGAAGAAATTCATTATCCTATTCTTAGCCAGATTAATCTGAGTTCCTGGCCATTTCAAATTCATTGGAAGGGTCCCTGTGATGATAAAGTCACTACATTGAAATAAACAAAAATGTAAACAATCTTGTATGTGAGGATTTTCTGACTTCTGAATTATCTCTTTCTGTTACTCAATCACGCTCCCTTATGGACACACTGATTTGCACAGGTCATATAACATTTGGAGCTCAAAATGTCCTTCTGTATCCAATGCTTCATGAGCCAGTAAAATTGTTTTTGTCTAGCTACATCAGCTACATGCTGGAAATAATTAGCTCATGAAAGAAACGCCTCTAACTTTCCATTTTGTTCTTGCTGTGCAGTAGCTGGGGTAGGAAAGTAGAGAATACAGGTAGCTGGAAGGTCTTTTTTTATGTGCATAAGGTGGTAAGGTGATATAGATTTTAAGTAAGCATGTTCAGTGGAAAAGGCACAGTTCATCAGGATTAGTTGATATTTCCAATGAATAATTGCAATGTAACAAATATCTTTCACAACACAATAGAGAGATATCAGTCATTTGCAACAGTCAGGTATGATATGGAGGGCTCTTGTGCATGGAAGATATGTGCTTAGCAACAATCTGAATTATCAACAGTAGCACGTGGCCATTCTGTACCATCTTCCCTTTTCTGAGGGACCAGAAAGATGCTACCATCTACTGTTTGCTGGAGTGAATACTCTTCAGAAGAGTAAGAATGCCCCTCTTTGTCTCTCAGCATCCTGAAGACATCCTGATAGAGGTCATTGAGTTTCTGGTTCATCTGGCAAATAGTTTTCTCAAAACTACATCTGTCTAAGAGGAGTTGCTCTCTCTCATCCCTCAGCTTGTTCAGATCCTTTTCCAGGTGAAGGATTGTTTCCAGCTTCCTCTTTCGGCAGTTCTGGGCAGCCACCTTATTTTTGCCCCTTCTGCGGATATCTCTGATAAGTGCTAATTGGGCTTCATTCAGCTGGTATTTGGATAGTAGTTCATTGAAGTCATCCACTGGCAGGTTAACTATATTTTCAGTGGCAAAGGGGATTTTCATAGCCATAGCTCGTCGCTCATCTCTATTGCAGGTCATCTCAATTCTGCTGTGTTGTTTAGCCTTCCCACTAGAAACATTCCTTGGGCAAGAGTGAGAATTTAAGGCTTGAGAAGTTTCTGGAGGCAACATGGAGTAATTTTGGGTTATAGGTACTTCGTGTAAGGATGGCAACATATGATAATGCTGTTGAGCTGGGCGGTAATCCACTGGATACAGCTCGCTATATTCTGGATGCAGCCTTCCATGGTCTATACTTTCCATCTCCATGGACTCCGCATCGCTGTAGTTGAGTGATAAACCAGAATCTGACTCCAGGTCCTCTTGGGTTTTACAAGCTTGGCTACCCATCAGGTTGTCAGCTGCTATTCCAATATCCATTAAGTTCAGCTGATCCACCATGGGATCATTCAGCAGTCCAGATATAGATACATTTTTAGTGCCCATCTGACTCATACTTGTGGGTCCCATTTGATTAGGTGGAGAAGAAATCAACATACATGTGTAAGTAGCTGGTCCATAGTTGGGGTCAATAGGAGGAATGGCAGCAGCATTTATCCGCTGGCACTCTGGTGGCATTGCTTCTAGGTAGTGTCTGTTGAATACAGACGGATTCTGGCTGCAGCTCGGGAGGCTCCCATCCACAGTGGTCTGGCTCAGCCCATAGCTTGAACCTGGCACCATGTGGGACATGTTGCAGTAGACAGCAGTATCATAACTATTTTCATTCTGCACATCAAGACCCTGCAAAAAAAATGAGTATCTGTGTTAATTTAATTGCAATTCAGATACATCCATATTATCTAGAGAGAGAGAGAGGGTGAGTGAGGTAAAAAAAAATTAACCCCTAGGGATTTTTGCTGTTTTCTCAGCAACTGCTTTCAACATGAAATTTTAAAGCTTTATTTGTTGCTACTATCTACATCTATATGCTGAGTGGAATGAGATTATTCTTAAACATGGCGGCCACCAGGTGATTTTCATGCGTTCAAAAATGTTTGCACTGTAAAACTACCATTATTTGAAAAAAAAAAAAAAAAAAGAGAGACACCAGCTTACTGTTAATGATGTCACAGTGATGGAGCAATGTTGGAGACCTATCACAAGCTCCACCCAAAGCCGCAAACAATCGCAAAACTCAAGGAAGTGCTGCAGATGATCTGGGACAGAAATACCAAAGAAGGATAAAATCCCCATTGTCAAGGTCAACAGGAGCAAAACGACAATGGCGAACAAGAGCCACTTATGGAACCCAAAGGGACTTTATTGCCAGCATCAACAGCATATACACAGCAACCTGACACAGCTGTGTTTCAGCACAAACAATGCCTGGTTCAGGGGTCTAAGCACTCTCACAGTGGTTGCATTTCTGGTTTGATGCAAAAGTAAACACTGATCAGAAATCCTCAGTCAACTGGCACACTAGGATATGTGCTTAGCGTGCAGCTCCAAAATCTATGCCGTGTCAGGTCTCTATGTATAAGCTTTTAACCCTGGCAATAAAGTCTCTTTGATTCCAAAAGTGGCTCTTGTTCTCCATTGTCGTTTTGCTCCTGATGATCTGGGACGGTCTTCCACAAGGACCGATCGACAAAGCTGTTAAGAACTTCCCAAATCAACTGAAGGCCTGTGTTAAAGCTAGGGGTGGACACTTTGAGCATTCACAGTGACTGCGAAATTCTGACACATTGTTAATTGTATTGTTTAATTGTGTTTTAGCTCAAACAATTTTAACATGCAAAAATCGCTAGGTAGCAATGCTAAAATGTTTAGTTACATCAATATAGCTTAAGATACTTAAATGCTGTTTAATAGTAATATGTAAGTATTATGACTAAATAGCACATAAAATTTCCCGTTAAAATTCAAAGTGGTTGCTCAAAAAATGGCAAAAAGAACTCTAGGGGGTTAATTTTTTACTTTTTTTTTTTCCGTCTCATCCTCTATATAGCATATTTATTTATTCATTTTTTAAAATTATACCCCGCCTAAAACTAAGTGGGTTACAAAAAATAATTACATAAATAAGACTAACATTTAAAACATTACTTTCTATATAAACATAAACACAAAAAGTTCTTATAATCATGCCAGGAACTTACTGTAAAACAATATTTATTTATTTATTGCATTTGTATCCCACATTATCCCACCTATTTGCAGGCTCAATGTGGCTTACATAGTTTTGTTATGACATTGTCATTCCAGAATATAGAAGTGGATTTTCATCAAATATCATCAGATTTTCATCAAATATCATCAAATACCAGAGGAAGCTTGCATAAAAATGAGTTTTCAAAAATTCTGTTTCTCCTATTAACAAGAAGGTCGACTGTACATAGAATTCAAAAGGCTCCCAGGGAAACAGCAACTTCCTCACCATTCCATGGAGCCAAAAGTTCCAAGACTCACTCCTAATGGCATCTGCGTAACCCAGCATCAGTGCCTGCAGCTACACCAGCCATAGACCTGGCAGGGACACATGGAACGTACAGTATTCTGCAAGTTATGTGGATAAGTGGGAGCCCTGGCCATGCTTCTCCCATGTGTACGCCTCCCTTGCGATTATGCGCTATGTCAGTGCCATTACAGAACAGAGCTTAGGCGCCCTGCTGGCACTATCAATTAGTCAAATGTTAGAACTCTGGACCTCTAGCACTAAGAACAGAACCTTTCTACCTTAGATTTAGGAAATTCTTGAAATCCTATCTTTCTAGGAAATATGTCAAGACTTCTGTTCAATATGATATTTCTGATTACTTTTTATTAATGTTATAATCAGGGAAGTTTTTCCCCCCCTTTGTGGAGAGGGGGAGTAGCCTAATGGTTAGTGCAGCAGCATAAGAACTAGGGGAACCAAGTTCAGCTCCCATTGCAGCTCCTTGTGACTCGGGGTAAGTCACTTAACCCTCTGTTGCCCAAGTACAAAATAAGTATCTGTATATAATATGTAAACCACTTTGATTGTAACCACAGAAAAGCAGTATATCAAATTCCATCCCCTTTCCCTTGCTTTTGTAATCCACACTAAGCCAAAAAGTCAAGTAGCAGAAGAGAAGTTCCCTTATGTACTGTATTGTATTGTAAGTGTCAGTGTTCTGTACAATTACATACACAAGGGAAATGGTGTGCTTGAGCGGGCTCTCACAGCTCACGAGAGCCTTTTGTTACATTTTAAAGAATTTTGGAAGCTGGTTGTTAAAATAGGCTCCCTGTGGCTACTTTAACAACTAGCTCCCAAAATGTGGGCTTGGGCCCCCTCCTGAATTCTCTTTTACTCTGCTGGGGGAGATGCTGAGCCCTGCCAGCCATGTAAATAGACTGCTGCTGCTCTCTGCTCCTTGTTTCGAGCTCAGAGCAACAGGCTGGAACTTCTTGTGCATGTGCGAGAAGTCCCAGCATGCTGCTCAGAGCCAGAAACAAGCAACAAGGAGTGGTGGCAGTCCATTTATTAGCTGGTGGGGCTCAACATCCCTGCCAGCAAAGGTATGCCTAGCATGCCTGCACGAGGGGGGGAGGGAGAGACATAAGTTCCCCCCCTCCCCCAGTCCAACCCTGCACCCCCCAAATTGCAGGACTGGCAATGCCTGGAAAGAGAGCCTGTTGTTAAAAATTTACCAGCGGACCCCTGCACAAGAGGTATGTACATGCAGGCACCCATAAGAACATAAGAGTAGCCATACTGGGTCACACCAATGGTCCACCTAGCCCAGTATCCTGTTTTCCAAACAGTGACCAACCAGGTCACAAGTACCTGCAAGAAACCCAAATTGTGGCAACACTCCATACTACAAATCCCAGGGCAAGCAGTTGCTTCCCATATCTGTCTCAATAGCAGACTATGGACTTTTCCTCCAGGGATTTGTCCAAACCTTTTTTAAACCCAGATACACTAACCGCTGTTACCACATCCTCCGGCAATAGAATGTTGGGTGTTATTAGGAAGGGTATGGAGTCCAGGTGTGCGGATGTTATAATGCCGTTGTATCGCTCCATGGTGCGACCGCACCTGGAGTATTGTGTTCAGTACTGGTCTCCGTATCTCAAAAAAGATATAGTAGAATTGGAAAAGGTACAGCGAAGGGCGACGAAAATGATAGTGGGGATGGGACGACTTTCCTATGAAGAGAGGCTGAGAAGGCTAGGGCTTTTCAGCTTGGAGAAGAGACGGCTGAGGGGAGATATGATAGAAGTGTATAAAATAATGAGTGGAATGGATCGGGTGGATGTGAAGCGACTGTTCACGCTATCCAAAAATACTAGGACTAGAGGGCATGAGTTGAAGCTACAGTGTGGTAAATTTAAAACGAATCGGAGAAAATTTTTCTTCACCCAACGTGTAATTAGACTCTGGAATTCGTTGCCGGAGAACGTGGTACGGGCGGTTAGCTTGACGGAGTTTAAAAAGGGGTTAGATAGATTCCTAAAGGACAAGTCCATAGACCGCTATTAAATGGACTTGGAAAAATTCCGCATTTTTAGGTATAACTTGTCTGGAATGTTTTTACGTTTGGGGAGCGTGCCAGGTGCCCTTGACCTGGATTGGCCACTGTCGGTGACAGGATGCTGGGCTAGATGGACCTTTGGTCTTTCCCAGTATGGCACTACTTATGTACTTATGTACTTATGTAAAGATTTCCAAAGCTTAACTATTCATTGAGTGAAAAAATATTTCCTCCTATTTGTTTTAAAAGTATTTTCATGTAATTTCCTTGAGTGTCCCTCAGTCTTTGTACTTTTGGAAAGAGTGAAAAAAAACTCGTTGTACACCACTCAGGATTTTGTAGACCTCAATCAAATCTCCGTCATCCATCTCTTTTCCAAGCTGAAGAGCCCTAACCTCTTTAGCCTTTTCTCATATGAGGAGTTCTATCCTTTTTATCATTTTGGTCACTCTTATTTGAACCTTTTCTAATTTCGTGATATCTTTTTTGAGATACAGTGACCAGAACTGAATGCAATACTCAAGGTGCTATTGCACCATGGAGCGATACAAAACATTATAGTATTTTTGGTCATATTCACCATCCCTTTCCTAATAATTCCTGGCATCCTGTTTGCTTTTTTTGGCCGCTGCCGCACACTGAGCAAAAGATTTCAGCGTATTATCTACAGTGACACCTAGATCTTTTTCTTGAGTGCTGACCCCCCAAGGTGGACCCTAACATCAGGTAACCCAGTTATAGAGTTTCCCGTTTAGTGCCTTGCTACATGTCTTCTCTACTGATCCCTTGATGAGGGCAGTTCAAGTTCATCAGGCCATCCAGAGGATCCCTGTCTACCCAGGAGGGAAGATATCTGCAGGTCCTATTAAGATGATGGCATATTCAAATGCCAATTTGAGGGAGCCCTGTGAGACAGAGTTAAAAATTATAAGATATCAAACTCTGATATGGACTTCACAAAACTGTGGGTAGGTCCTAATGAAGCCTCAAAAAACAGGAGTGGAGGAGTGGCCTAGTTGTTAGAGTAGTGGTCTTGCAATCCAGAGGTGGCTGGTTCAAATCCCACCACTGTTCCTTGTCATCTTGTGCAAGTCTCTTAACCCTCCATTGCCTCAGGTACAAACTTAGATTGTGAGCCCTCCTGGGACCGAGAAATATCCAGAGTACCTGAATGTAACTCACCTTGAGCTACAACTGAAAAAGGTGTGAGCAAAATCTAAATAAATTTGAAATTGCAGTTGCATTATAGTCAACATATAGCTGGATGGGAGAAAAAGACCTCAGAAGCCTTTGCAGAGATTAATATCAAAATATCTCAGCAGATTAGGCTGAACATTGGTCATTTTTGTGTAAGATCTAAAATTAAGTTTTCCTTGCTCCATGTCGATTGTTTTTGCACCTAGTATTGATTATATAATTTAAAAAGTGCTAAACTGGAAACAGGCTTTATAGCCAACACTATTTATATTTATATGCTCATATAAGTTTGGAACTGGAATTAGAAGTTTGGAATTTGAAGGAAGGTTTAAAAGTACATTTATTGGGAGGTCACGTGAAGTCGCGCTGGTGAATGGACATAAGTGAGAACAGCTCCCGAGCCTCGATCCCTTCAACTCCCCCAAAACCACAAGATTTAAATGAACTGACTTTACAACTAGTTAGAGAAGTGTACGAGAAGACCGAGTTGTGAGAAGTTGGGCAAGGAGAGGCTCTATGGCATCTAAATCTTTAAGAAAGCAGTCTGAGAAGCCGAGACCATCGGAGGTGCACAAGATAGCGGATGCGGATGGCCATGGGTCTGTTTCGGTGAGCTTGGCCTGGGTAGACGAAATAGTATCAGAGGTGAGTCAGGCAACAGACTCTTCCCTAGATAAAAAATTTCAAAGTGTCATCAATAAATTGGATGTCATGGACGAGCGGATGGAATTGTTGAGAGGAGAGTTTGCGGCCTATTGCCAGAGAGTATCGGATTTAGAAGACCATGTGCAGCAAATGCGCACAGTGAATGCTTCCTTGCAATCAATAAAGGTGGAGCTGGAGAATAAGATATATGACATTCAAAACAGATCCAGAAGAGGTAATCTAAGATTTGTGGGCTTACCGGAATCTATCTTGGAGACAGAGTTGCGAGGATTTTTTTGAAACATGGCTTGTCAAATCGTTACAGTTTTGCTCAAAAGCAGGCCCTATGCAAATAGAAAGAGCACATTGGCTGGGTCCTAGAAAACAGCCCAGGGTAGTAATTTTTAAAATGCTAAATTATGTGCACAAGACCGAGGTGTTGCGGGCAATAAGATCTCGAGGCCCACTTACATATGAGAATAAGACAATACTGTGTTTTCAGGACTTTTCATCAAGGGTCTCTTCATTATGGAGGGCGTACACACTTATATGTTCGGACTTGCACCGATGTCATATACAGTTTGCCCTCCTATACCCAGCACACCTAAAAGTGTTCATAGATGGAAAACCTAACTTTTTTGATACACCAGAACCCGCTAAAGTCTTCTTGAATCAACAAGTCTCTCCTGCGTGGAACATCGCTGAGTGACAGGACCCAGCATGGGCGCCAGGAAATGAATATCGGGTGGAAGGGGGAGCGGGAGGTAGAATGGAGAGAGTGGGAAGATGGGGAGAGAAGGAGGGGACATGGAGAAGGGCTGGAGAAAAAGAGAAGCTGCTGGAGATAAGGTTGGGGAGAAAGGGGGGATCCTGGCTGAGAGCAGAAAGAAGGAAAACGCTGGAAGGAAGGGTAGGGAGAGAAACAGGAGAGACATTGAAGGATGGGGAGAGGGGGGAACATGATGATTGGAAAAGGGTAGAGAGAGGGAGGCAATGGATGTAAAGAAGGTGATAGAGAGAAAGACACTGGATGGAAGGATCGGGAGAGGGGGTAGACGGAAGGATAAGGAGAGAAAGAGGGAAGACAGATGGAAGGATGAGGGAGAGAAAGAGGGAAAACAGATGGAAGGATAGGGAGAGAAAGACGCTGGATGGAAGGATAGGGAGAGAAAGATACTGAATGGAAGGATAGGGAGAGAAAGAGGGAAGACGCTGGATAGAAAGATAGGGAGAGAAAGAGGGGAGATGGATGAAAGGATGCAGAGAGAAAGGGGAGAGTCTGGAAGGATGTGGAGAGAGAGAAGGGACACTGAACAGAAAAGGGTAGAGAGATAAAAAGACACTAAATAGAAGGGGAGAGAGAGAGACACTAGATGGATCAGGAGAGAGGGTAGATGGGTGGAAGGATGGGGAGAGAAAGAGGGAAGGCGCTGGATGGAAGGGTAGGGAGAAAAAGAGAGGAGACGCTGGATGGAAGGATGGGGAGAGAAAGAGGGGAGCTGCTGGATAGAAAGGGGGAGAGGGCAGAGTAGTGAAAGACTGGAGAATAAGAGGAAGGGGTATGGGGAGAACAAGGGTGAGGAAAAGATGAAAAGCCATAGGTAGATGAAGTTAAAAGGCGGAAATTAAAGAATGGATAGTTAGAATGAATTAAATCTGGACAGAGAGAGAGGCAGAAAAATATTGAAGAAAACAAAGAAAAAGGAGAGAAAATGACAAATGAATAGGAAACCCTGGCAAGAGAGTTAAGAGAAGACGAAGGAAAGCAGAATCAAGAGATTGGGAGCAACACAATTAGAAAAAGTAAATGGCCAGACAACAAAGGCAAAGAAAATAATTTTATTTTTAATTTAGGATAAAGTAATGTGGTAGCTGTTTTAATAAAGTTTAATAAATGCAAATAAAACAGAAAATAGAAAATAAGGTGATACCTTCACTGATTTTGAAACATTTTTGATTAGCTTTCAGAGACCAACACTTCCTTCCTCAGGTCAGGAGAGGATACCATAACAGCATTATACTGACCTGAGGCAGGAGGTTTTGGCCTCTGAAAGCTAATTGAAAAGGGTATTAGGCAATTAAATGAAATGTTTTCTGAGTGTGCCAGGGGGGTGGAGCCATGCAAAGTAGGTGGAGCCAAGGCAAAGTGGGGTGGGGCTGGGTATACTAAAACCTCCCTCTCAAAAATTGGGACCCCTTGGCAGCTCTGTATAGTACATTTAGTTTTATGACCCCCTGGTCCTAGGTTCACAAATGTATACCTTTACAATACAGCTGTATCCTGCTTTGCAGGACTTTTTTCTCTCTTCATTAATGGAGATAATAAATATTTAGCCAGTAAATTGAATAGATATGGGAGTTCCAGAGGAAAGAAAAAAAAAAAAAAGGTTTAATTTATATGCAGTGACTGAGGGACACTGTGGCTATTCTTTTTGAAGAGATAAGCATTACTAACTTGCAGCTCAGAGATGGACATGATCTCCTGCCAGGCCAGTTCCATTTCCCGCGTGGGGCCTGATTCTCCCACTGGTTGAGGCAGGAGAATTGTTCGAGTTCTGCCTTGCTGAGGGGGGCAAGGAGGCATCGTCTCAGACTTGTGACCGTCCAAGACTTGGTCATGGAGTATCTCACCACACTCTTCTGTGGTCCTGTGATCCTGTAGGAAAGGGGAAAAAAAAACAACAGAGCAAATAAGAAAGAACTTAGAAGAAGTTACAAACACATAAGAACATAATAATAGCCATACTGGGTTAGACCAATGGTCCATCCAGGTCACAAGTACATGGCACAAACCCAAATAGTAGCAACATTCCATGTTACCAATCCCAGGGCAAGGAATGGCTTTCCCCATGTCTATCTTAATAGCAGACTATGGACTTTTCCTCCAGAAACTTATCTAAACACAACGGGCCTCTTTACAAAGCCGAGCTAGTGATTCCTGTGCAGTACATGAGAAGAAGCCCATTCAATTCCTATGAGCTTCCTCTCATTTGCCACATAGGAATCACTAACATGGCTTTGTAAAAGAAGCCCAAAGTGACAGGAGAATGTAAAGGAAAATAAACATACAAAACTGATTGAATGAAATAGTGATTCAAAGACTTAAAAAAAAAAAAAGTAACATTTCATAAAAAGATCTCTCACCCTGCCTTTTTGGCTTCCACTTTGGTCTTATTCTTGATTCTCTTTTGTTTTCCTTTTTTTTTTTACTTTACTTACTAAGCCTAGAGAGGAGATGACCAAGGGTTGGCTCAACGACAAGCTTCAAATACATTAAGTAAGGTTATAAAGAGGATAGGGAAAATGTAATGGGGTAAAATAACAGCTGGAAGATTTAGGACAGTATCAGTATTGATGCTGCTTTTAACTCCTAACTCTTATTCACTTGTTCAGAACCCTTATTTTATCATCCTCACTTTAATATTCTCTTATCTCTTGTTTGTCCTGTTTGTCTGTCCTAATTAGATTGTAAGCTCTGTCGAGCAGGGACTGTCTCTTCATGTTCAAGTGTACAGCGCTGCGTACGTCTAGTAGCACTTTAGAAATGATAAGTAGTAGTAGTATTCTTTATTGTAAGGCCTGGGAGAGAAACAGTGGCAGCTCCCATTGGCTTTAAGTGTGATTCCCTGACTCTTCTCCCAGTATACACGTAGAGACCTCCAGTGGTTTTACCAGGTAATGGAGCTGACATAGAACTTTCCAGATTTGGAAGGGCTTCTCTAGTAGTGAAGTAATGGTAGGAGGAGTCCCTGCCAAAAAGGAGGAAAATATGAATCTATAAATATTACAGCTCAAACAAAATATCTTGTCTTTGGCTGGCTAAGCCACTGTACCTAGTGCTGTTGTGCTTTGGCTAAAGTCTCCAATGACCTATTACTGGCTAAATCCAGAGGTCAATATTCTATCCTCATTCTTCTTGATCTTTCCGCTGCTTTTGACACTGTTGATCACAGCATACTTCTCGATACCCTGTCCTCACTTGGATTCCAGGGCTCTGTCCTTTCCTGGTTCTCTTCCTACCTCTCCCTTCGCACCTTTAGTGTTCACTCTGGTGGATCCTCTTCTACTTCTATCCCTCTGCCTATCGGCGTACCTCAGGGTTCTGTTCTTGGTCCCCTCCTCTTTTCTATCTACACTTCTTCCCTTGGTTCATTAATCTCATCCCATGGCTTTTCCTACCATATCTATGCTGATGACTCCCAAATCTACCTTTCTACCCCTGATATCTCACCTTGCATCCAAACCAAAGTTTCAGCGTGCTTGTCTGACATTGCTGTCTGGATGTCTCAATGCCACCTGAAATTAAACATGACCAAAACTGAGCTTCTCATTTCCCCCCCACAAACCCACCCCCCCACTCCCCCCCCCCCCCCCCCCCATTTTCTATTTCTGTTGATGGCTCTCTCATTCTCCCTGTCTCCTCAGCTTGAAACCTTGGGGTCATCTTTGACTCTTCTCTCTCCTTCTCTGCTCATATCCAGCAGACCGCCAAGACCTGTCGTTTCTTTCTTTACAACATCCGTAAAATCCGCCCCTTTCTTTCCGAGCACTCTACCAAAACCCTCATCCACACTCTTGTCACCTCTCGTTTAGACTACTGCAATCTGCTTCTTGCTGGCCTCCCACTTAGTCACCTCTCCCCTCTCCAATCGGTTCAAAACTCTGCTGCCCGTCTCGTCTTCCGCCAGGGTCGCTTTACTCATACTACCCCTCTCCTCAAATCGCTTCACTGGCTCCCTATCCGTTATCACATCCTGTTCAAACTTCTTCTACTAACCTATAAATGTACTCACTCTGCTGCTCCCCAGTATCTCTCCACACTCGTCCTTCCCTACACCCCTTCCCGTGCACTCTGCTCCATGGATAAATCCTTCTTATCTGTTCCCTTCTCCACTACTGCCAACTCCAGACTTCACGCCTTCTGTCTCGCTGCACCCTACGCCTGGAATAAACTTCCTGAGCCCATACGTCTTGCCCCATCCTTGGCCACCTTTAAATCTAGACTGAAAGCCCACCTCTTTAACATTGCTTTTGACTCGTAACCACTTGTAACCACTTGCCTCCACCTACCCTCCTCTCCTCCGTCCTGTACACATTAATTGATTTGATTTGCTTACTTTATTTTTTGTCTATTAGATTGTAAGCTCTTTGAGCAGGGACTGTCTTTCTTCTATGTTTGTGTAGCGCTGCGAACGCCTTGTAGCGCTATAGAAATGCTAAATAGTAGTAGTAGTAGTAGTAAAGAGTAAGAAGCTAAGGAGGTCTTTTACAAAGGCAGGTAGCATTTTTAGTGTGCGCTAATGTTTAGCGTGCGCTAATGCTACAGATGCCCATAGGAATATATGGGCATCTCTAGCGTTTAGTGCACACTTATTTTTTGCGTGCATTAAAAATGCTAGCATGCCTTTGTAAAAGGACCTCTAAGAGAAGTCTCAGAAGCAGGAAGAAAAGGAGGTTTCTCTGATCCTAGAAGAGAAGCAAAAGAATCAGGAAGTCCTGCAAGCTGAGTTCAGTAAAGTGAGACCAGTGCTTGAGTCTGAGATAGTTTTAAGCAGCTTAAACAGGAAGTTACCTCAGAAGGTGGGAGTCGGAGGAGGGAGGGCCCTGAAGTAGGCCTATGGGGGATCTTCTTTGCGGCAAAATCAATGCCGGACCTGAGTACATAAGCATTGCCACACTGGGACAGACCAAAGGTCCATCAAGCCCAGCATCCTGTTTCCAACAATGGCCAATCCAGGTCACAAATACCTAGCAAGATCCCATAAAAGGGGAAAGGGGGGCAGTGCTGGAGGGAGGGCTGGAGCTGAAAGGGTACAGAAGCAGCGTTGGAGGGAGTGAGGAGGGCTAGAGCTGAAAGGTACAGAGGCAGTGCTGGAGGAAGGGGGCTGGAGCTGAAGGGTACAGAAGCAGCGCTGGAGGGAGGGAGGAGGGCTAGAGCTGAAAGGTACAGATGCAGTGCTGGAGGGAGGGGGCTGGAGCTGAAGGGACAGAGGCAGTGCTGGAGAGAGGGAGGGATCTGAAGCAGACAGAGGCAGTGCTGTAGGAAGGGAGAGAGGGAGGAAGATGAAGGGGACAGAGGCAGCGCTGGAGGGAGGGAGGGCTGGTGCTGAAGGGAACAGAGGCAGTGTGAGAGGGAGGGAGGGAGGGAGGGGAGGTCTGGTGCTGAAGGGGACAGAGGCAGCACTGGAGGGAGGGAAGGCTGGAGTTGAAGGGGACAGATGCAGTGCTGGAGGGAGGTAGGGAGGGAGTTGAAGGGGACAGAGACAGTGCTGGAGGGAGGGAGGGAGGGAGGGAGGGAGGGGAGGGAGGGAGGGAAGTAGTTGATGGGACAGAGGCAGTGCTAGAGAAAGGGAGGGAGGGAGGGAGCTGAAGGGAAAAGAGGCAATGCTGGAGGAAGGAGGGAGGGAGGGAGGAAGCTGAAGGGGACAGAGGCAGTGCTGAAGGAAGGAAGCTGAAGGGGACAGAGGCAGCAATGGAGGGAGGGAGAAAGGGCTGGAGCTGAAGGGGACAGAGGCAGCGCTGGAGGGAGGGAGGGCTGGTGCTGAAGGGGACAGAGACTTCACTGCAGGGAGGGCTGGGGCCGAAGGGGACAGAGGCTTCACTGCAGGGAGGGCTGGGGCTGAAGGAGACAGGCAGCACTGGAGGAAGGGAGGGAGGAAGCTGAAAGGAACAGAGGCAGTGCTGGAGGGAGGGAGGGAGGGAGGGCTGGAGCTGAAGGGCACAGAGGCAGTGCTGCAGGGAGGGCTGGGGCTGAAGGGGACAGAGCAGGGGCGTAGCCAGACTTCCGTGGGGGGGGGGGGGGTCCAGAGCTCGAGGGGGAGAACTGTTCTCTGAGTCTGACCTGCACATACAACGTGCAGGACGTCAGCATGCAAGGAAGAAGACTTTTCTCTGCAGCAGAACGGTCGGAGAGGACGTCGGCTGGTGGGGAGTGGGGTCCCCCGCCAGCAAAATGGAAGGTAGGCGGCGGCAGGGGCGGGTTCGCCGGGAGGGGGGGTCCCGACTGAAATCTACAGGGGCCCAGGCCCCCTCAGGCCCCACGTAGCTACGCCACTGGGACAGAGGCAGCGCTGGAGGAAGGGAGGGAGGAAGCTGAAGGGGATAGAGACAGCGCTGGAGGGAGGGAGCTGAAAGGGACAGAGGCAGCGCTGGAGGGAGGGATGGCTGGAGCTAAAGGGGACAGAGGCAGAACTAGAGGGAAGAAGGAAGACAGCTGAAGAGGACAGAGGCAGGGAGGGAGAGAGTTGAAAGGGTCAGAGGCAGCACTGGAGGGATTGAGGGAGGGCTGGAGTAGAAGGGGACAGAGGCAGTGCTGGAGAGAAAGAGGAAGGGAGCTGAAGGGGACAGAGGCAGTGCTAGAGGGAGGGACAGCTGGAGCCAAAGGGGACAGAAGCTGTGCTGGAGGGAAGGAGGAAAGAAGCTGAAGGAGACAGAGGCAGAACTGAAGGGAGTTGAAGCGAACAAAGGCAGCACTGGAGGGAGGGAGCTGAAGGGGACAGAGGCAGTGTGGGAGGAAAGAAGGGTTGGCGCTGAAGGGGACAAAGGCAGTGTGGGAGGGGAGGGAAGGAAGAGAGGGTGAGATGCTGCAAGCGGATGGTGTATGGACACAGAGAGGGGCACTGCCAGACATAGGAGGGGGTATATGGCTACAGAGGGACAATGTTAGACATGGGAAGAATCAGAACATAGAAAGGAGATGCTGGACTTGAGGAGCATAGGAACAGAGGAGTGATAGCTGGACACAGGGGGAGAGGGGATAGGGACATAGAGTGGTGATGATGAATGTGGGGAGATGGACACAGGAGAGATGCTGGACAGGGACGTATAGGGGACATAGAGAAGGGAGGTGCTGAACATGGGGAAAGATAGGTACACAGAGATGAAAGATGGATGTGAGCATGGAGAAAGAAGAAATATCAAATAGGCAGGAGACCATGGCAAGTGAGTAAGAGAAGACAGAGAGAAACAGAAATTAGAGCTTGGGACCAATATGATTTGAAAAATAAAATGACCAGATAATAAAAGGCAGAAAAAAATTTATTTTCTATTTTTTTATTAGAATACGTCAGATTTGAAATGTGTATCCTGCCAGAGCTGGTGTATATTTCAGGGCAGAAATTTGGGAGTGGACCTCAAGGCCGACTACCAGGCCATGCCTTCTTCAGCTTCCAGTAGGCTTAGGGTTCTCTCTGGCCAGGGGGCAGTTGTCCTAGTTGCACTTCCCTAACATCAACCCTGGCATGGGTGATCTTTATATTTTGTATAGTATAGTAGGAAATGCATCTTTTTCTATTTCTTTGGTGTGGCTTCTTGGGGTTTTGGTTTAATATATGTTTATCATTTTTGGTCAGCTATTATGTACAGTATTTGGCATTTGTGTTCTGTGTGTGTGACCGAGGTATTCTGTTAGCATGAATTCTCTATGTTCGTTTTTTCCATAGTGAAGGGGATATTTGTGAAGGAGGAGAGGAGACAGGGTTTCTTTTCATCTTTGTTCTGTATTGGTTATGATTTATAAGATGACAAATGTACAGAATATTATTTCTTTTTATACTTTAATAAAATGAGTTAAATATAAAAT
This sequence comes from Microcaecilia unicolor, assembly GCF_901765095.1. Taxonomy (NCBI): domain Eukaryota; kingdom Metazoa; phylum Chordata; class Amphibia; order Gymnophiona; family Siphonopidae; genus Microcaecilia; species Microcaecilia unicolor. The sequence goes on along the minus strand of NC_044033.1, from coordinate 313,952,400 downwards.
CACAACTGTTTGAGGCTTCTGCAGATGGGATCAGTCAGAGCTCATGGGGACAGGGACGGGGACAGAGCTTTCAGGGACGGGACAGGAACACAGCTCATGGGAATGGGGACAAAGTTTGCAGGGACGGGGCAGGGATGGGGACAGAGTCCACGGAGATGGGGGTGGAGACAGGTTCAGGGTGGGGATGGGGACAAACTTAGTCCCCACATCATTCTCCAGTGCAGTGGTTTACAAAAACCTGGTCCTGGAGGCACCCCAGCCTGTCAGGTTTTCAGGATATCCACAATGAATATTCATTAGAGAGATGTGCATGCACTGCCTCCACAGCATACAACTCTATCTCATGAATATTCATTGTGGATATCCTGAAAACCTGACTGGCTAGGATGCCTCCAGGATCAGGTTTTTGTAAACCACTGCACTAGAAAATGATGTGGGGACTAAGTTTGTCCCCATCCTCACCCTGTCCCTGTGAGCTCTGTCCCTGTCTTGTCCCCGCAGACTTTGTCCCCATCCCCATGAGCTTTGATCCTAGGGAACTGAGTTCGATTTGATCCTAGGGAACTGAGTTCGATTTCCATTGCAGCTCCTTGTGACTCTGGGCAAGTCACTTAACCCTCCATTGCCCCTGGTACAAAATAAGTACCTGAATATATGTAAACTGTTTTGAATGTAGTTGAAAAAACCTCAGAAAGACGGTATATCAAGTCCCATTTCCCCTTGCCCCCCTCTGTCCTTGTCCCTGCCCCGTCTTTGAGAGAACCACTGCTCTACTGTGTTATTCAAGAGTCTATTTACGGGTTTTTGCAACTGTTAATAAGCCAAAATAAAGTGAGTTTTTTAAAAAATATATCCTTGTAGAATCAAAATTAATATTTACAATTACATGTGTAAATAAGTGCATGATAACATAGTACTGCCTTTTAGTAACTCTGACTCAAAGAGTTAAAGAGAGAGAGACAGAGAATTTTGACCATGACATCCTGACACCAACTGATAAAACGTTCAATGCTAAAAAAACGGATGTAGTGGTAAAGAGGAAAACACAAGAATGGCATTACTAACCATCAAGTAGCAAGCAACTATTCTGCACGATGTACACAGAGAAAGAAAACCATAAAGCACCAGCAGATACAAAGAGCAGGAAAGTGTGGCAGAAAGATGTAAAAATGATCCCGTTTTAATGGGTGCCACTGGTCTGGTGAAAAAGAACGTCTCAACACACCTTGATATATTACCTGTACATTTTGCATCCTATGAGCTCCAGAAGGAGGGCACTTTAGCGCAGTACTAAGAATGACACTAAGGCAAATTTAAGAGATTTCTATTTTTATTTTAGGATTACGTACCATCTTCCTCCCAAAAATAGGAGCCAAATGGGTTTATATAAAAGACATCAATATAATATAATATATTACAAAAAACGTAAATTAAGATCCTAGCCTACATGCACTAGCTTCAGAGTGAGGCTCATTCCTTTTACTAAAAGTGGTCAGGTTTTGAAGTGAATTACCTGGAGGAGTGGGTGCTCTTGACCTCTTACATGCAGCTAGACTGTGAGTGGAGGAACACTCTTGGTGAAACACTGTTGCACTTTTTGACACCCAGGGGACATCGAGCTGTGTCCCCTGGTAAGTCATTTGTCTGTGCTATCACTAAATCTGAAAAAGCTTGTGTGCTAGGACTAATAGATTCATCTTATTTATTTATTTCCATTATTTGATATGCCCACCTCACCAAACAGCTCAAGGTGAGTTACAATAACAAAACAATAAAGTCTCATTCATCTTTCTCCTGTTTGCTGCTGGAAGTTCTGCTAGTTGAGCGACACTCTTCTGAAATGTGGATAATTCCTTGATCCATATTTGATTAAGTACTATAGCACATTCCGATGCCCAGGGTTGGTGCTCCTCTCCTCCAGGGATATCAGTTGTCTGTATCAAGCCTGCATCTCTTGGTGATGATAATTGGAAGTCTTGGCTATGTAAGTTTGGGTATTTGTCTTTTTGGGTGGTTATATTTGATAATGTATAGTTTAAGAAGTGGTTGGGATGTAGAAGTGGGGGTTCCGAGTGGGGACATCACAATAATTTAGGTTTTAATATTAAAAGAAAGAGGATAGATGACAGATGTCCTATACTGGTGCCATGTCTAGTGAATAAGGGTGTTTATTCAATGAGTGGTAAGTCCCAGTTGAAGTATACTTGTTCTGTTTGGAATAAAGTTGAGATGCTGCATGATTTGATAAGAGATGGGGACACCGATGTGTGTTGTGGGTCTGTGTCATGGCACTTGCAAGAAGATGCCTCTATATTGAATTGATTATTTTTATGTGAATAAAGTGTGGTAATGTTTTATAAGGGATGTTTAGGTTTGTCCAAGGTGATGTTGCAGTTTAATGATGATGGGGCTGTCCTAGTTATCTTTTGTAGGTTGGTCTTTATTTTTGTTATATTAGCGCATTGATACATTTGCAGTGGACCCTCTTGAGTTTGTTGAGAGACTGGCTTCATTACTAGGATTTCAGGCTGCTAGTCAGTTTAAGGATCGATCAAATGCAAGAGATTCTTCCGTATTTTTTAATATGACTGAATTTTGGGGTTTGGGAAATTACTGTAGTTCAGGGGGCTATACACAAGAGAGTTCATAGTTTGGACCTAACTTTTATTCATGAAGCTTTGGGTAGTGGCATTTGGTTTTGCATCAGTTTTGGGTTATCCATTGTCATGGTCAGACCATGATGTTTTGGAGCTGGTTTTGAATTCAGGGAATTCAGATGGGATGATTGGAAGGAAGATTATGCTGCACTCTGGGGAAATGCTCAATATAAAAGAGAAGTCCAAAGTTTTGGGTGTATTTCATGATTCTGAATTATCTTTTGAGATACAGATATATGAACTAGTAAGGACAACGTTTTTCATAATACATTTATATTTAACTTCTGAAAGCTTTTGAGTAGTGGTTCAGGCAATCATTTTACCTTAAATAGATTATTGCAATTGTATCTACGGTGGGGTTACAGCAAAACTGCGGGCTAGACTGCAGCTGTTCCCAAATACGGCAGCTCATCTAATTTTTGAAGCTAAAAAATATGATTGGGTTACTCCACTTTTGCGACAATTGTATTAGCTCCCTATTAAGGAAAGAGTTGATTTTAAATTGGTAACATTAGTATATAAAACTTTATATGGTAAACTGAAGAAGTGTATAAATCTTTCAGCAGCAGATCGTTCTGAGAGTAACAGCTGATTCTAATGAACCACCAAAGAAGGACAATTTCAGATATTTGTTTACCAAAAAGAACATTGGTCTTGCCCCTGAGGCAGGCGCATGTTGCACCGAAACATGGCCTGTGTCGAGTCATTTTCATTAAAGATTGTACTATTGCTACTACTACTACTACTTATCATTTCTAAAGCGCTACTAGACGTACGCAGCGCTGTACACTTGAAGACCCTATTGTGCTTCCTTTTGTTGTCTTGACTTTGTGTACTTTTGGACCCTCTCTTCTGCTACTTGAGTGTGATTAGGAGAGGATGAAAACACAGATATGCATTCCCCATTTCAAAAGGAGACTGTATGTCTGTGATCCCTGATATCAACATCAGGAGTTAGACCTGCTCCTGGAGATGTCTAGGGTGCAAGAAAGTGCTGTGGATGGCTGTGACAGCTAGCACATGGAGTTTATACCAGTTGTCATGACTGCCAATGGCCCAGCTGCACTTACCTTATTTGGAAGGTCAACCCCTAGCGATAGTGCTGCGAGAGTCTAGGGAGTTAGCACCCCCATTTTAGAACTCAAAGCCAGATGTGATAGTGGAGGAGACCACTCCTACACCATTCCACTTCATCACCATGGAGGACTCTGAAAGTGGGGGGAGATCAGGTTAGAGCAGGAGTAGGCAACCACGGTCCTCAAGGGCCACAAAGCAGTCAGATTTTCAAGATTTTCACAATGAATGTGCATGAGATTGATTTGCTTGTACTGATTCTATTGTATGCAAATAGATCTCATGCATATTCATTATGGAAATCTGAAAATCCAACTAGATTGTGGCCCCTGAGGACCATGGTTGCCCATGGACTAGATAGAGTATGTGGTAAGTGTGGAAGGGTTTGAAGGGGAGCCAGGAGGATGCTCAAAGTGGGGATCACAGGTGCTCTAATTGAGGTTCTAGTGGGATTGGGGTGATCAGATCAGGGGATGGGGGGACTGGAGTGATCTGATGGAGAGGACTGGAATTCACTTCTGTGGGTATGTTGTGTTTGGCACATTATTATTTGTATCCCACATTTTCCCACCTTTTGCAGGCTCAATGTGGCTTACATATAACCGTTAACGGTGTTAGCCGATTACGGTTTGAGCAAATACATAGTATGAATGAATACAAAGTGATATTGTGGTATAATGAGGTATATGTATGGTAGGAAACAGTTGGGGGGAACTTAGAGAGGGAAAGGGGGAAGAAGAGTCAGGTAATGTCCGTTGCAATCGTTGGTTATGTTGTGTCGCAAGTGACCGGTATTTTTATGTTTTGGGTTTTTTTTGTTACATTTGTACCCCGTGCTTTCCCACTCATGGCAGGCTCAATGCGGCAGGCAATGAAGGGTTAAGTGACTTGCCCAGAGTCACAAGGAACTGCCTGTGCCGGGAATCAAACTCAGTTCCTCAGTTCCCCAGGACCAAAGTCCACCACCCTAACCACTAGGCCACTCCTCTTTTCTGAATAGGTCTGTCTTTAGTGCTTTCCGAAAATTTAGGTGGTCGAGCGTAGTTTTTACTGCTTTGGGCAATGCGTTCCATAGTTGTGCGCTTAGGTCTGTGGTCTAAAATACTCACATAGATGTTGCAGTGCTGAACCTGACATGTCTATATGGCAGGATGGTTGCTATCAATGTTCTCAATGTCTGCATTTCTAATATGCATCCTACTGCTGGACATAGCTGCTGCAGAAATGTTCATGCTGGTATGTATCTTAGAAATGGTTCTTTGTTGGTAGACCTTTTTCTAAAATATATGTGGAATTGTAGCTGTCCTGACCTGAATGTCTCAATTCTGGTTTGTATGTTCTTTTTAAAATGCCGCTCCACATTTTTAAAGCTAATACTGATTTGTTCTTTTACTAAGGTAGTGAATTCTTTTCTAGCAAAGGGATGTTATCGGAGTGTATTGAAATGTGGTAGTATAACTGCTATTTAAAAGTGATTAGCTGGATGCGGCAAAGTTTATGAGTTACAAGTTTCTAACCTTTCTTCATTGTCTAAGGTGGTTGAAAAATTGGTTTTGTCATCTTTAACTATTCATTTTGAGGATCATGGTTTATTGGATATTAGTCTGAGGTCTAGGGGAAAACCGTAAACAGATGTCAAACTCAATCTGTATTGCATAAAGCAGGCTGACAAGAAGGCGACAACTGATTACATAAGTAAATCAGGGCTAATATAATTCTTTTAAAGAAATCAGGTACTTGTTTAACAGTCGCTGGACCCTGGACTCTGCACAGCGGTGGGCCGAGACTGGTCGCGGGGTTGATCGCGGCAGCGGGCCTGCCTCGTGGTCGCGCTGCGTCCCTGACTGCCTCTCTGGCGTGGTCCGAACCCTCCAGGCGACCCCAGTGCCGGGCAGACAGAGATCCGGCGTGTCTCAGTGAGCTACCGCCGCACTCCCCAGCTGGAACGGCCCGGGCGCGGATTCACTGCACACGGATCGGGGGCGCACCGACGCGGGAAGATTGCCCGTGGGCCCAGACCAGGTAGTCGAGGTGAGCCGCGATAGCACCTTCCGCGCCCACAGGCCCGCGGCATGGCGGATCACCTCGTCTGACCAGACCCGACCACGTTGCAGCATCGTCCAGGGCTGTGTTGGACCTGAGGGTCTGTCGTTCAGCCCTCATAGCCTCGCAGTCCGTGTCTGTGCTGCAGTTCCTGTGTGCCCCAGTTTGTCCCAGCCCCGCTGCTCAGCTGCTCTCTCTCTGCTCCGGTTGCTCCGGTCCGCCTGACCCAGCGTATTACGGTCCGCCTGACCCTGCCTGTTCCAGTTTATCGGCCCCAGCCTGACCCAGCTTGTCCTAGCATGTTCCAGACCGCCTGTTCCAGCTTCTGCAGTCTATCGGCCCCAGCTTGTTCCAGTCCGCCTGATCCAGCTTCTCCAGCTTGTTCCTGTCTGCCGATTCCAGCCTGCTCCTCCAGTCCAGTCCTGTCTGCCGACCCCAGCCTGCTCCTCCAGTCCAGTCCGCCGATCCGGCTTCTCCCTACATGTTCCAGTCCGCCGATCCAGCTTCAGCCTGTTCCTGTCTGCCGATTCCAGCCTGTTCCTCCAGTCCAGTCCGCTGATCTCCTTGCATGTTACAGTCCGCTGATCCAGCTTCTCCCTGCTTGTTCCAGTCGACCGATCCAAGTTCTCCCTGCTTGTTCCATTCCGCCGATCCAGCTTCTCCCTGCCTACTCCAGTCCATCTGCTTGTTCCAGTTCATCTGCTCCAGCTTGTACCAGTCAGCCTGATCCAGCTCCTCCCACATGTACCTGTCCATCTGCTCCCTGCTTGTTCCAGTCCACCTGGTCCAGCTTCTCCAGCCCGCCTGATCCAGCTGTCCATCTGCTCCCTGCCTGTTCCAGTCCACCTGACCCAGCTTCTCCAGCCTGCCTGATCCAGCTGTCCATCTGCTCCCTGCTTGTTCCAGTCCACCTGATCCAGCTTCTCCAGCCCGTCGATCCAGCCTGTCCCATCCGCCTAATCAGTGCACCTGCTCCAGATTGTTCCTGCCTGCCTGCCTACTAGCCTATAAAACCAACCTCCAAAGTGCTCCAGTCTGCTCCAGTCGTGCCGCCTGTTCCAGTCCATCTATCTCAGCTGGTCTACTTCAGTGCTCCAGCCCATCCATTCCAGTTTACTTCAATCCGTCTGCTCCAGCTGACTCCAGTCCTGCTCCTGCCTGCCTGCCTGCCTGTTAACCCATCAACCAACCGGCCTGCCTGCTTGCTAGCTTGTCTGCCATTGACTTACTTGCCTGCCTGTTAACTTGTCAGCCATTGACTTACCTGCTCTCCAGCCCCCAATCCCATCAATTCCAAACCTCCAATCCAGCTTTCCGCTCTTTCTCTCTGTTTCACACCTCAGTCACTACATACATACCTGCTACACCTCAATCACTATTTATGGCCCCTGTCCACATTCTCTTCCTTGCCCTGTCCCTTCCTAATCTTTTTCCCCTCCCCCCACCGCTGTCTACCACTGGAACTCATTGCCCACCCATGTCCCCTCCCGTCCTGCTCGCTACAGCAATACCCTATTCACCCCCATCCCTCACCCCCTCACCATCTCTCTTGTTCCCCTCCTCCTTTTTAGCTCTCAACCTTCAACACTTCCTTCCTTCCATTAACCCATCACCGTTCCTACTAAGTGCATCCCGTCTTCGTCACCTTCGTCGCCCGACCTCCCCCACCCTCCTTCGCACTCTCTTACTTCTCCTCTTGCTATCTGCGGGAGACATTAATCCTAATCCAGGCCCCCCTCACCTGGCCTCCTTCTATCCATGCAAACAATTCCGTGATGTCTCCAATCTCGTCTCTATTCCCCTCCTTCCCCCTCTTCTCTCCCCTTCTCATGTGCCCTGTGGAATGCCCACTCGGTCTGCAACAAACTGCCCTTCACCCATGATCTCTTCATCTCTCGCTCCCTTCAACTGCTCGCCCTAACCGAAACCTGGCTCTCCCCTGACAACTCTGCCTCAGTCGCGGCCCTTTGCCATGGAGGTTATCTCTTCTCCCACACTCCCCGCCCAGTTGGCCGCGGTGGAGGCGTCGGGCTACTACTCTCGCCCTCCTGTAGTTTCCAACCCCTCCTCCTACCGCAGTCTCACTGCTTCTCATCCTTTGAAGCACACTCCATCCGGCTATTCCACCCATTGCCACTCAGAGTGGCAGTCATTTACCGCCCCCCTAATAAATCCCTCTCCTCCTTCCTCACCGACTTCTATGCCTGGCTTTCCGTTTTTCTTGAACCCTCATCTCCGTCCCTCATTCTCGGAGACTTTAACATACACGTTGATGACCTATCCGACCCTCACGCTTCTCAGTTCCTCACTCTAATTTCCTCCTTCAACCTCCAACTATGCCCCACCACCCCTACTCACCAAGACGGCCATTGTCTTGACCTCGTCCTCTCCTCTTCCGGCTCTCCCTCCAATTTCAACGCTTCAACTCTTCCTCTCTCCGATCATCACCTGATCACCTTCACACTTCTTCACCCCCCCCCCCCCCCCATCCCCGTCCAACTCTTACCACTACCTCCAGGAATCTGCAGGCTATTGACCCTCCCACCTTATCCTCTAGTATTTCTAATCTCCTCCCCTCCATCATGTCCTCCGAGTCTGTCGACAAGGCTGTCTCTGCTTACAATGCTACTCTCTCCTCTGCTCTGGACACCCTCGCACCATCCACCTCCCATCCCACAAAGCGTACTATTCCTCAGCCTTGGCTGACCCCTTTCATCCGCTACCTTCGTTCCTGTGCCCGATCTGCCGAACGCCTCTGGAGGAAATCTTGCACCCATTCAGATTTCCTTCACTACAAATTCATGCTATCCTCCTTCCACTCCTCCTTATTCCTTGCCAAACAGGACTATTAAACCCAATTGACCAACTCTCTCAGCTCCAACCCCCGTCGTCTCTTCGCCACCCTTAACTCCCTCCTCAAAGTGCCCCCCGCTCCCACCCCCCCTCGCTCTCTCCTCAATCACTGGCCGATTACTTCCGCGACAAGGTGCAAAAGATCAACCTTGAGTTCACTAGCAAGCCATCTCCGCCTCTTCACCCTCCAACCCTCTCCCTCAACCAACCAACCCAGGCCTCTTTCTCCTCCTTTCCTGACATCTCCGAGGAGGAAACCGCTCGCCTTCTTTCCTCCTCAAAATGCACCACCTGTTCCTCTGATCCCATCCCCACCAACTTACTTACCACCATCTCTCATACTGTCACCCCCTCTATCTGTCATATACTCAACCTCTCTCTCTCCACTGCAACTGTCCCTGACACCTTCAAGCACGCGGTAGTCACACCTCTCCTCAAAAAACCATCACTTGACCCTACCTGTCCCTCCAACTATCGCCCCATCTCCCTCCTACCCTTCCTCTCCAAAATACTTGAGCATGCCGTTCACAGCCGCTGCCTTGATTTTCTCTCCTCTCATGCCATCCTCGATCCACTTCAATCCGGTTTTCGCCCCTTCACTCGACAGAAACAGCACTCTCTAAAGTCTGTAATGACCTGTTCCTTGCCAAATCCAGAGGCCACTATTCTATCCTCATCCTCCTCGATCTATCCGTCGCTTTTGACACTGTCAATCATGATTTACTCCTTGCCACACTGTCCTCAATTGGGTTCCGGGGCTCTGTCCTCTCCTGGTTCTCCTCCTATCTTTCCCACCGCACCTTCAGAGTTCTCTCTCATGGATCTTCCTCCACCCCCATTCCGCTATCTGTTGGTGTTCCCCAGAGATCTGTCCTTGGATCCCTTCTCTTCTCAATCTACACCTCTTCCCTGGGCTCCCTGATCTCATCTCATGGCTTCCAGTATCATCTCTATGCTGATGACACCCAGCTGTATCTCTCCACACCAAACATCACTGCGGAGACCCAGGCAAAGATATCGGCCTGCTTATCCGACATTGCTGCCTGGATGTCCAACCGCCACCTGAAACTGAACATGTCCAAGACCGAGCTCGTCTTTCCACCAAAACCCACTTCTCCTCTTCCTCCACTTTCCATCTCAGTTGATAACACCCTCATCCTCCCCGTCTCATCTGCCCGCAACCTCGGAGTCATCTTCGACTCCTCCCTCTCCTTCTCCACGCATATCCAGCAGATAGCCAAGACCTGTCGCTTCTTCCTCTTCAACATCAGCAAAATTCGCCCTTTCCTCTCTGAACACACCACCCGAACCCTCGTCCACGCTCTCATTACCTCGCGCCTTGACTACTGCAACCTACTCCTCACCGGCCTCCCACTTAGCCATCTATCCCCCCTTCAATCTGTCCAGAACTCTGCTGCACGTCTTATATTCCGCCAGAACCGATCTACTCATATCACCCCTCTCAGGTCACTTCACTGGCTTCCAATCAGATACCGCATTCAGTTCAAGCTTCTCCTTCTTACCTACAAATGCACTCAGTCTGCTGCCCCTCACTACCTCTCTACCCTCATCTCCCCTTACGTTCCAGCCCGAAACCTACGTTCACAGGACAAATCCCTCCTCTCGGTACCCTTCTCCACCACCGCCAACTCCAGACTCCGCTCATTCTGCCTCGCCTCACCCTATGCCTGGAACAACCTTCCTGAGCCCTTACGCCAAGCCCCCTCCCTGCCCATCTTCAAGTCTTTGCTCAAAGCCCACCTCTTCAATGCTGCCTTTGGCACCTAACTCTCACCTCTCAGGAAATCCGACTGCCCCAATTTGACTACCCCTTTCGGACTGACTGTTCACTTGTCCTTTAGATTGTAAGCTCTTTGAGCAGGGACTGTCCTTTATGTTTAATTGTACAGTGCTGCGTAACCCTAGTAGCACTTTAGAAATGTTAAATAGTAGTAGTAGTAGTAGGTTTTGGAAGAGGACATTATATTGAAATGGTTGGTTCTAGTGTTAATGTTTGATCAGGCAAGATGTAGGTTACAGAAATCTAGGAAGGAGGTCACACTCCTCTTTTTAGATCTTTCTTCAAAGTTGGACATCATAGATCATCAGTTGTTGTTTGATCATTTGTAGATTAGTGATGCTGAAATGGTCTAGTTTTTTATCTGGAAGACGATAAAAGGTGGTGTGGGATGGCTAGAATTCCAGTTGGAGGAAAGTGTTTTCAGGCGTACCATAAGACTCCTCTTTGTCCACTGCCTTGTTTAGACTCTTACCTCTTTGCTTAGAAGGAATGGATATCAGTTCAGGTTTTCTGCAGATAATACCCAGATTCTGGTATCTTTAAAGAGCTGGTTGGAAGTGTCCATAATTGTATTGCCAAGTTTACAGTTGATGTGTTACAACAGATTAGCTTAGAATTGAACATCCAGAAAATAGTGTCATTGGGATTGCAGTTGATTGATGAGGTCCTACTGGGTTTGAAGGTGGTAGTTGTGGAAGTTGAGATTCTCATTTCAGGGACTGCGTAGTTTAGCAATGCTAGTGGTTATGCATTTGAACAGCATGTCACAGATTAAATCAATTGTGGTTGACTGTTTTTCAGGCTTTAACTGTTGCATAAATTGTATGATGTGCTGGAGGTGGACGCATTCTGGATTGTTGTGCAATTATTATTATTGTGTAAGCTGGAATATTGTAATAGTCTGCAGCTGGTTCTTCCAAAGTAAGCACTTATTTTTCCCTCCAATCGATTCAAAATGCAATGGTGAGAATTGTGACTCGATGTCCTTTGAGGGAGCATGTGTTAGACTTTACTTAAAGTAATTGCATTGGTTGCTGAAGGCTCATTGTATTGAGTTTAAGTTAGGTGTTTTAATTTTTAGGTTGGTACTGTGTTCATCGGGAGCTAGGCAGTTAGTAGTCTCTTTGGTGTCATCTGAACAACAGCCTTTTCTATAGCCAGATCAGTGTTTTGAAATACATTGCCAGCTGATTTAAAGTGTGAAACCAATTATTTAAATATTTGCAAGTGATTAAAGGGATTTGTATTTGAGACTGCCTTTGTCGGGTGTATGGAAAGTGTTCAGGTAGCAATAGTATGCTTATTAATCACAGTATTATATGTCAAAGGGTATTATAGGGTTGATCTAGGGTAGAATGTTAAACGTTTTATACTTTTATGAGATAATACATGTTAAGCACTATTCTGTAAGGACATGTGTAAGTGGCATAAGGTGTAAATGCAAAGGGTGTATATATAGGTGGAGCTCTCACTAATACACGTAATTTACAGAATACTGTAAGTTATATGCATTCCTGCCACATTTATGTGACTGCATGTAGGCCAGATCGATGGCTGGTGTAATTGTGGGTGGGTAATTGTAAGGTGCACTAATACTGGGTCATGCTAGTATTCTATAACAGAATCTGGGTGCACAGATATCGTTACAGAATAGACTTGTACTGCACAACATCAGGGTGCCAAAATGGAAGCACCCACCTATAGAACTGCCTGCTCCCAACTATCTAGCCTTCTGTCCCTCACTGGGACTTAATAGTTTATACAGGTCTATGACTTCCCCTTCCTTCTAGATATTTTCAACAAGGGCAGATTTGCTGGTCACACTATTGCTCCGCCTTCCTCCAAGCTCACAAATATCATAAGAATATAAGAATAGCCAATCCAGGTCACATGTACCTGGCAGAATCCCAAGTAGCAGCAACATTCCATGCTACCAATCCCAGGTCAAGCAGTGGCTTCCCCCATGTTCATCTCAATAACAGACTATGGATTTTCCCTACAGAAAATTGTCCAAACGTTTTTAAAACTCAAATATGCTAACTGCTGTTACCATATCTTCCAGCAGCGAGTTCCATTTTGCAGGATCTGATGATATGTGTTGAGGTGGTTGTCTTACAGGCAGACTTTAGTCTGACAAGGTTTAAATTATAAGATACTGTCTCTCAAAGGACCTTTAAATACGGTTGAATTGATCCATAGATGTGTATGGGGTTTAGCATTGGTAATAATTGAGTCTGAAATACGTGACATTGCCATGATACAGAAATCCATTTTTAGGTTCACATGAAGGCATTACTTCCTCATGCCTCAGTCCCTTCACTACTGTGCCAGATTTATAACCTGAATGCACCAGGAGAAAAATCTTACTTTTTGGAATGGGCCACCCTTGGCATTTCTGCACTCTGTCCCACCATCTTCCCTCCCCTCCCTTCTCCTGGTTCAGCAGCTTATCCTACCCCTACCTACCTGCCCCACTGCTTCCAGGAAAACAAAAAGTAGTATAAAGATGTGGAGCTGCTGTCTAGGCTGATAGCTCTGTTAGTCCTGCTTCTTCTGATGTGGACTTCCTGTATTTGAGCTGCAGAGCCAGCAGAGCTATTGGCAGTATGGCATAGACGGTGCCTCTGTGCCTTTATGTGGCTAAGCTGGCAGGTGCCTAAGGAAGAAGTGCCATTGAACCAGAGAGAGGGGGAGTGGGGGAACATACAAAGAAATTAGCTCAGGGCCTCATAGGTGGTTAAAGTGGCCCTGTCTATGTCAGCGACCTGCCATGCTCATTTGTATACTGGCAGGCAAGGGGAGGCAAAGATGGAGAAATTTCTGGACCTTGAGGGAGGGAAGCAGAGGGAAGAGAAAGAGAGACCTGGAGCAATGGGGGAGAAGAGAGGTGGGAAGATCTTGGATCTGGGGAGGGAGGAGCAGAAGGAAGAGAGACATAGAGCAAGGGGGAGAAGAGAGTAGGAGAAATCTTGGACCTGGAGAGGGAGGAGCAGAGAGAAGACAGAGAAGAGAGCCTTGGAACAAAGGGATAGGGGTTAAGCAGAGAGAGAGAGAAAAAAAAAGAAACTGGACAGAGGGAGAGATGCTTGACCAGTGGAGGTAGGGAGAGAGAGATGCCAGATCAAAGAGGTCAGAGATTGGAGGCAAAGGAGGAAGGGGAGGATAGATGCTGAACCTTGAAGGGGGGGAGAAGAGGGAAGAGAGAGCCTGATGTCTGGAGCAAAGAGGAGAGAAAGAGACAGGGAGAGATCTTGAACCTGGGGAGGTGAATGCAGAGGGAAGGGAGGGAGGAGAGACCTGGAGCAAAGGGGAGGGAAAGAGATGGGGAGTGGTTTTGGAACTGGGGAGGTGAGTGCAGAGGGAAGAGCGAGAGTAGAGTCCTATAGCAAAGGGGAGGGGAAAAGATGGGGAGAGATCTTAGACATGGGGAGGTGGATGTAGAGAAGAGAGAGAGAGGAGAGACCTGGAGCTTAGAGGAGGGAGATGCTGGATCCGGGAAGGGAGTGAGAGAGAGAGGGGGTAAAGGGTCATGGATTTGATACCCAAAGCGGTGGTAAAACCAAAGCAGTTTTGAGAGAGAGAGAGAGAGAGAGAGAGAGAGAGATGCTATACCATGGGGTAGGGGGCAGGGGAGAGATGCTGGCCCCAGTATGGGGGTGCAAGAGAAAGGGAAATTATGGGAAGAAGCTGGACAGGGGGAGAAACAGGGACAGAGAGGGGAAGTGCAGGGCAGGACAGATAGGAACATGGAATGACGATGGAAATGGAGAGAGAAGAAATATCAAATGGGATGGAGAGCCTGGAAAAAGCAGAAGATGGATGGGACATGGAGGGTGGAGGAGAAGGGAATAAAGTAGAAGATGAATGGGAAAGGGAAGGAAAGGAACATAGCAGAAGGTGGATGGTACTAGGGAGAGAAGAGGAACATAGAAGATGAATGAGATAGGAGAAGGGGAACAGAGCAGAAGATAACTGGGACTTGGTGATTGAATAGGAGAGTGTTGGGAGCATAGCAGGGAACTGCATGGGAAAGATAAAGTGGGAATTTCAAGTGGATAGCGAGTACTTGGCAATTGGTGAGTATGAGTGAAGGTATGTTTAATGGGTTGGAAGAATGAGTAACGGATGAGGGTTAAGAGGGATAAGAGAAAGGGAATAAAATGTGGGGAAAGGTTGAGATGTAGTGTGAATGACCTGGAAGAATAGAGAGAGGATGAGGGGCATTGAAAAGGGATAGGGGTATTGGAGAAGGATATGAGAGGAAGAGGATGGGTCTCCCAAGGGATGGAGTGAGGGTGGAAATAGGGTTAAAAAGATGGTGAAAGAGAGGCAATAAGATATGAGGTATAGAAGAATGGCCTGGAGGCAAGGGAAGGAAGGAGAGCCAGGGATGGAGCTTTAGCTGGGGCTGGTGAGGGGATGAGAGGCAGTAGAGAGCAGATGAGTACAAAAGATGGAAATGGGGGACTGAGGAGGGGCTTGGGAAAAAGAAGGAGGGGGCAATATGATTGCTGAGGAGGGGATGAGAGGGAGATGGGAAAAGCTGCTAGGTAAATGAGAGGTGAAATGGAAACTAGATTACAGGGTGATGGGGAGAATGAGGGGTAAATTTCATATATAGGTGGATATAGAGGCAGAGAAGAGAAAAAAAACAAAAAAGAAGATTAGTGCCAAGTAGAGAAAGAAGGGGACAAGAGGAGAGAGAATGCAATGGCAAACCTAGACAAGAATTGAGGAGAAGACAGCACAAAAAGTGGAACGGATTGAAACCAACCCAGTTAGAAAAGCGCCCAAACAAAGGTAGAAAAAAATTATGTTTTTAATTTAATTCTTTGTAATAGTTGGAATGTGTCCGTTTTGAGAAATGTACATCTTATCTTTTACCAGAATTGCGATGCATGTACAGTCTAGGTTTCTTTGGCAGAGGGGAAGTGGGTCTTCATTTCAGTTTTTGTCTGCTTGTTTTTTTGTGGTCCCCTATTTTGAATAAACTGAGGGTCTGGAAAACATAGAACTAACCTATCTGAAGACATTATTCTGGAAGATATGAAACTACTTTCTATCACTGTCAGCCATTTTGCCTCCCCAATACTGTATTTCTACTTCTACAGCCTGTGCATTTCTAAGGTCCACTTTTGGGGGAGGCGGGAAGTGCTGGATAAGGAGAAAGAGGTGGGCTTTGGAGAAGAAGAAATGTTCAAGTTGGTGGTGTCAGACCTAGGGAAGGGAGACAAGGTAAGTGTTCTCTCCCCTTGCTAATTCATATATCTTCACTGTTTTAGCAGCTTCCTATTCAGTTTGTTTTTGGTCTTTCATTTTTTTAATAACCATAATGAATATGTATGAGATGTATATATGCAAATGAAATGCTAAATGCCACACCCCACCCTTTGCCCTCCAAATTAAACAAACTATGCACATGGGGCGGGGGGGGGGGGGGTGAAGAGAGGACTGCCAGACTACCAGGAAATATATGTGTGTGGGGGTGGGGGTGGGTAGGTTGGTGGAAGGGAGGCAGAGGGGCCTAGGAGCCACTAGACCACCAAGGCACCTTTATTAAAAATATTAGGAGGAGGGGGGTTGGGTTAGGAAGGGGGTTGGTCTGCTAGACACCAGGAATACGTTTGCGGGGTGGGGAAGAGATGAGGGTGGAGTAAGGAGCTAATGCATGCTGTGAAGTGCTTGTTTCTTTTGTTGTTGTTGTTTTTTTAATGTCAACTTTCCTGTCAATGCCTGAGCCATTCAGGCACTGACAGGAAAGCTGATATTTAGCAATGAGCCACAGAATACTGCTGCAATTTTAATATGGCAATAATCTGCATGCTCATTGAATATATTATACCAAGAATTTATTTTTTCCTGTAATTTTGTGGTAGAGTGCAGGCTCTATGCAAAGCTTTCTGCATGGTCGCCTCTGTGGCAAAGCTCTATATATCTGATAATAACACTTGCTACAAGTAGTGGAGCGTTCTGAGGTCTTTCTCCTCCAGTACAAAATATTCAGTACTCAGTAATTTCAAAGTTATCACAGGGGTTTGTGTGTTTTCTTGCATTATTGTTAGCATACAAGTACACCCTCTTCGTTCTCCCTGCCCTTCTCTGTTTCTCCACCCTAGTCACTCATCAGCTGCCCACCTCCTGCAGAATGCTGATAAGGCTCCTGCTGTCAGGCTCTGAGTCAATTTGGTTCTTTTTCTGTAGCCATGCCAAATCTCTAAACTTCTATCTTCTTCCGTCCTTTTCCTTAGTGGTTGTTGCTCTCAATAACATTCTTTCCCTTTTCCTTCTCTCCTTTTCTGTCATATGCATTGTTTATCTTGTGGATACACCTCTCATAATTCCTATAAGGAGCACAGGTGGATACCAGAGCTTTTCTATTGGTCAGAATCTGTGGAAGGTGCACAGGGAGTTTGGAGAGCTCTTCTACTGATCGGAAGCCATGGAGAAAATTATAGGCCAATGGGAAAGCTCTCCTGTGAATCAGAGGCTGTGGGAGGGAGCACTAGTAACCAGGGTTTTTTTTTTTTGAGGTGGTACTTGGGGGTACTGAGTACCGGCACCTTTTCCATTGTCTGCTAAAATTGACCCATGGACCCCAAGCTTTAATAAAAGAGCTCAGGCTCTACACACCAATTCTGCCTTGTCATAGATTCTGTGACTAGTTGCAGGGGGCCTGGCTATTGTGGGGTGGAACCCTCAGTGATCACCCCACCCCTGAAGTATGGCCTAGCATTTGAGTACCGGCACCTTTTTTGCTAGAAAAAACACACTGCTAGTAACTGAGAGAATTCTTTTATTGAATAACAAAAACACGCATACATACATACACACAGGTTTGATTTGTTTTGTCAAAACTCAAAAGCCCACAAAAATTCCATTGGGAACTGAATTTTTAAGGCATGTTCACCCATGGCTCTTAGAGGGCAATTTTGGAAAGCCATTTACCTAGGCAAATTGACCTATTTGGCAACTGCCTGTCTCAGAGTGGCTAAAAAGCAAGCACTGGCTTCACAACAAAAGTATATGAACATAGCTTCTAACCTGTCCCAACTGGCCCTCAGAAAGGCTACCTCTTACAGAAGGTAAAAATCTGTGCAATGGCCCTATATTCACACTTATACCCACATATTGTGTAGGTAATCTTTCAAAAACCCATTTTTATAGGTAATGTATTGTTTTACCCATGCAAATGGATTAAAAAAATTACACCTCTCCCTCAAATTAAAATATAGGCTCCTCTTTTGCCAAACTGTCTACATCTATAATGTCAATTCAACACGTCAAAATTCTTTTATAAAATATCTTCTTTGGATGCTAGGAGAGAAGCCGGAAGAATGTTTACGAGAAATAAATATATACTTCTGATGTTTTGTTTTGTGGTCTCAGAATACATCTTTTCTAGATCATAAAATGTCTCTGCATTCTGGCAGTCATTTCTCCTTAGCATTTCCCTTCTGTTAAAAATCTTCATTCCACTAAAAATACGTTTCCATATCAAGCCGAATGAGAAAGGAATAATCTCTCTGTTGAAATACGGAAAAGCAATACTTATTCATACTTTTGAAGCTCTGATAAAACTATCTTGTTTAAAAGATATTTTGAAACATGTTTGTTAATTTATCTTACTGCTCATTTTATTTTAACTTACATGCCTGCCATGAGTGGGAAAGCGCGGGGTACAAATGTAACTAAAATAAAAAAAAAATTTCCTTTTGCTTTGCTTTTATTTATTTTCAATTTATATTTGATTTTAATGAATTCTGTAACTTTTAATAGCACCATATTTCTATGGCTGAATTAGAATTTTTTGTTTATGATCTGCTTTGAATTCACTGGGATACTGTGGAATATAAAAGCTGGAATTACATTACAGGTAAATATCTAATAGCGGTATGGGGATGGGGAGAAACGTGCATGGCTGCGTTAGAGCAGCTGTGGGCTAAGCCAAAGTGGCCACAGGAGTAGGAGCTTGGCATGGCTACAAAGCTGAAGCATCTACAGGAGAATATAGCCCTGTCTTTGTGGGTTGCACTGGAGGAGCTGCGGGGAAAGGAAACCCTTGGATGGAGATAGGCACCCTTTGATGCTGGGGTGAGGAGAGGGAGGAATGGATTTGAGAGAATAAGAGTAACTGATGTGGTCATGGGACTAGTGGACAAAGATGGTGGGGTAGGTTGGTGAAGAGAAGGACTATTGGAATGAGGGGCACTGGCGAGGTGACTGCCGGAAGGGGTAGAAATGTAGAGAGTGACAGAGTCCTCTAGTGAATTTTGCTAGGTATCAGCTAGTAACCTCATCTTTCCCATTTTTACATGTCTAATCATTAGTTTCAATCATTGCTCTGTATTGTAGGGATATTTGAGATGGTACAATTGAGGAGGATATATTTTCTTATTCTTATGAATATAATAGGGTCTGTAAATTTTTGAGTTTAGTGCAATAAAATGGTTTGTAATTTTGATAAACTGGGTAGGGTGGCCAACTCAGAGTACCCCCAAAAGACATTACTCACCTCCAAAATGGAGGGTGCAAAATGACATTGAATGTGTATATATCAGGTGTATGCAAATATATTTACAATAGGGCTGCATTTTAATCAAAATGCAGCCTTAATTTACATTGATGCAATATCACAAATTATTATCTAATTTAGATAGAAATACCATTCACCATGTTATACAAGGCACTTTATTTTTCCAATTGTATTGGTCCTATGCTTTTGCCATATCCTTCTTGTTGGCCTTTCCCCCTACATCTCAATCCCCCCATTCCCTGACTGCCCCCCTTTTTTTTCTCCTTTCTCCACTAAAGGACCCCCTCATACTTTGTTTCCCCCCTCCTCTCTCAGTCAATCCTCCTGCCCCTCTTGCCCTTGTTTAACACCACACCTAATCTGAGTCCATGCTCTTTCCTTGCCTGACATCTTTCTCCCCTCATCCCTGTACACATTATCTGCCAGATTCTACATATTGCACTTAGCGCTCTACACCTAAATCTAAGCGTACTCCATAACAATGCATGTAATTAATTGGCTTAATAAGCCAATCAGCATGGTTAACAGCACTTAACAAGCAATAATAAGCACTAATTGACAATAATTAGAATTTAGGTATATAACTCGCTAAGCGTATGCTCTAACTCACTGCGTCTAAATAATGTGCACATCCAAAAAGGGGCATGGTTATAGGTGGGGAAATGGGTATTTTGTGAGTGTTCCCAAATTTACATGTGTTGTTATAGAATATGGCGCAGTCCGCATAAATCTACGTGCAGGGATTTCTGCCACGTTTTAATTGGTGTAAATGGATGTGCGTAGTTTAAGGCGCTGAGATATCAACTAAGCATATTCTCTATACTGTGCCTAAATCATATAGAATATGCTTAGGTGAAAATTATTTATGTGTGGATTTTCCAGGCACCATGTATAGAATCTCCCCCTATATGCAGGGTCTTTCTCTGTTCCTAGAGGGCTCACAATTTGTACCTGGGGCAATGGAAGGGTTTAATGACTTGCCCAGGGTCACAAGGAGCTGCAGCGGGAATTGAACCCAGTTCCCAGGATCTTAGTCCACTGCACTAACCATTGGGCTCTGCTCCTTATTATTGTTTGCACACTTAATTTCACTCCTCCACAATTCCTAAGTTCCCACTCTCCCGTCCTCTGACCTTTTTCTTTCACCAGTCACCATTCTCCTCTCCCTAACGAATTGCACTCTCTCCAAAAATCCCCAATCTACACAGCCCCCCCCCCTCCACCCAATCTATGAGCCTCTGTTCTTTTCCCCTGTCCTCTCATCCCTAGGCATCTCTTTTTCCCCATCCCATCTTCTAGACCTTGTTATTCTTATTCTCCCAATCCTCTCTCACCCCCAGTCGAAGCTCCTGTTCCCCTACAATATGTGTTTCTGCTTCTTTTTTCTGTTTAATGCCTCTCCCCCAACATTTAGGTGATGCCGTTCTCACTTCTCCACCTCCCCCCCCACCCCCCCATATGTTGCTCTGCCTTCCTTCTCCTCATCCCCATTCCACTGGCAGAACTCAGCAGCAGGAGTCCTTCCCACTACTGTTGTCATTCAACCCCTCTTCCCCTCCCCCCTCCCTCATTGTGTCAGCACTGCAAGCATGCTCAAAATTTGCAGTGAGTGAGGCACTTCCTTACTATGATCTTGTTTATAGCAAAAGCAGCATTGAAAAGAAGTGCCTCCTGCAAGCAGTGGCAAGGGCTATCTCAGGCCCATGTGGCAGGTGATTCAGCATAAATGGCCATGCATGAGCGCACCTTAAAGAGAGCACAGTGATAGGGCCAGTCCTAGCCATCATTTTGCCAGGCAGGAGGGAGGGGATAGGTTACCATATGGCTCCAGAAAAAGGAGGACGGATTGAGCCAGCCGGGTTTTACTTCCATTGCTTGAAAGCAATGGAAGTAAAACCCGGCTGGCTCAATCCGTCCTCCTTTTTCTGGAGCCATATGGTAACCGTAGCAGACTGTCCAACTTAAACCCCCCAAAAACTAGCCACTGTAAAACTAGTTAAACACCTTCAGAAGGCATAGGAGCCAAAGAGGGGTCATTTGTTTGGCACTCCCAATCATTTTAAAATGTTGGTGTCTATGTTTGTTTATTTATTTGAGTTTAGGTCACCCCCTTTTTAGTAGTAGCTGAAGGTGAGTTACATTCAGGTAGGTAGTTCCCTGTCCCTGGAGGGTTGACAATCAAATTTTGTACCTGAGGAAATAGAGGTGACTTGCCCCAGATCACAAGGAGCAGCAGTAGGATTTTAACTGGGCTATTCCAGTTTGGAGATTAATTGCAATTGTGGAATATATATTTGTCTGTAATATGAAATTAATAGACATACTCTTACCTTTAGTCTTAAAAATAACTCTTCCTCAGTAATGAAGAAGATATATTCCACCAAATAAATATTTCTAGCAAGGAACTAGCATTTTGTGTATGTATTAGCTATTGCAGCCAAAATATATAATAGAAATTTTCTGTAAATGTAGAAACCTACTGCAATTACAACCTTCTTTGTTGTATTACATAAACTATGTATACTTTACAATATGTTAGTATTTTATAAGAGACCTTCAGGATGGAGGATGGAAGGAGGAAGGTGAAGTGGAAGAACACTGGAGGGATTGGTAGCATGGAATGTTGTTACTATTTGGGTTCCTGCCAGGTACTTGTGACCTGAATTGGCCACTGTTGGAAACAGGATACTGGGCTAGATGGACCATTGGTCTGACCCAGTATGGCTACTCTTATATTCTTAACAGCAGATCTTTATGTCAAGGAAGCAAATAAATATGAGAAAAAGGAAACTGGCAAGGTTTACCAAAGAGGTGACTGAAAAAGTAAGGGCAGACAGATTAGTATTCAATTATTACAACCTAGAAACATTTTTCTGGTCCTTTTCCCCATATTTAGAGAGATGTAAGATTCACATGGTAAGTATGGTCAGACAAGCAAAGTAATGCTGCTGAACCACTGGTATATAATAAGAACATAAGAATAGCCATACTGGGTCAGACCAATGGTCCATCTAGTCCAGTATCTTGCTTCTAACAGCAACCAATCCAGGTCACAAGTACCTGGCAGACACCCAAATAGTAGCAACATTCCATGCATAGGGGTAGTTTGACTGTTTCATTTGGGGGGGGGGGAGGGTGTGGTGTGGCACATAAGCATACTCATTTGCATATATACATCTCATATAAATTCATTATGATTATTAAAAAGAAAGATAAAATCAAACTGAATAGGAAGCCACTATAACAAGCTCATTTTCAAAGCACTTAGCCTCCCAAAGTTCCATAGAAACCTATGGAACTTAGCCTCCCAAAGTGCTTTGAAAATATGCCTCTTCATCAAACAGTGAAGATAGATAGATAGATAGATAGATAGATAGATAGATAGATAGATAGATAATTTTTTAAAACTGAAAATTAGCCAACAATAGGAAATTTTTATCATTATGCCCCATCTCACATTCACATGAACTAGCAAGGGGAAAGCACACTTCCCTGTCCCCTTTCCCTAGGCCAGACACCACCAAACTTCGCCTTTTCTCCTTCCCTGAAGCCCATCTCTTTCTCCTTGTCCAGCATTTCTCTCCTTTTTCAGACCCAGGACCTTGCCTTTACATCAAAACAGCACCATTGTGACCCGGGACCCTGCTTTTACAGACTTTGTTTATAGATTGTTTGAGGGGTTACTATTGTTTTCTGTATTATCTGACTTTTTACTTATCTGACAACAGGTCAGTCCCGTTTATGTCAGATAATCAAGACTTTACTGTAGTTTCATACCTTCCAGATCAAAGTCTTCAGAGGGGTTAGTTACATAGTAAATGACGGCAGATAAAAACCTAAACGGTCCATCCAGTCTGCCCGACAAGATAAACTCATTTTACATGGTATGTGATATTTTAAATTCTACGTATTTCAGACCCTCACCTCATACAAAATAGGGGACCACAAAAACAAGCATACAAAAACTGGAATGGAGACCTCCTTCCCCTCTGCCAAAGAAAGCCAGACTCTATAAGCAGTGCAATTCTTATAAAAGAAACAAAAATGCATTCTCTCCTGTACTCTGCTAAAATACATAAATTAATAAGATGTACATATCTCAAAATGGACACATACAAGAAATAAATAAAACCAATTTTGTCTACCATTGCTGTCTGGGCACTTTTCTAATTGGGTTGGTCCTACACTGTTCCGCTTTTTGTGTCAGTCCCCACCCCCATCCTATCCATCTTCTGCTCTGTTCCTCTTCTTCACCCACCCACCCACCCCATCAATCTTCTGCTCCATTCCTCTTTTCTCCCTAGTGCCATCCACTTTCTGCTGTTTCCCTTCTTCACCTTTTTAGTCCCATTCACCTTCTACTTTATTTCCTTCTCCTCTACCTTCTATGTCCCATCCATCTTCTGCTCTTTCCAGAGTCTCCTGCCCATTTGATATTTCTTCTCTCTCCATGTCCTATCTGTCCTGTCCTGCACCTCCCCTCTTTGTCCCTGTTCCTCCCACTGTTCAGCTTCTCCTCCTCACTTCCCTTTCTCTTGCACTCCCACCCTGGGGCCAGCATCTCTCCATCTCTTTCCCCTGCCCCCATCTCCCTAGTATAACATCTCTCTCCCTCAAAACTACTTTGGTTGTACCACAGAAAGACTGCACATCAAATCCATGATCCCTTAAACTCTCACTCATCTCCTGGGTCAGTGTCTCTCCTAATCTCCTCCCCACCCATCCATCCAATCTCACTCTTTTCCCGCCTCCATTCGCATACCCCCAAATCCCAGCATCTTTATCCCTCTCCTTGTGGGTCCAGCATTTCTCCCCCTTGCTTACGTAAGAACAGCTATAGTGAGTCAGACCAATGGTTCATCCAGTCCAGTATCCTGTTTCCAACAGTGGCCAATCCAGGTCACAAGTACCTGGCAGAAACCCAAATAGTAGCAACATTCCATGCTACCAATCCCAGGGCAAGCAGTGGCTTTCCTATCAGGCTTATTTTCGAAAGAGAAGGTCGCCCATCTTTCAACACAAAACGAGAGATGGGCGTCCTTCTCACAGGGTCGCCCAAATCGGCATGATCAAAAGCCGATTTTGAGCGTCCTCAACTGCTTTCCATCGCGAGGACGACCAAAGTTCAGGGGCGTGTCGGAAGTGTAGTGAAGGCAGGACTGGGGCGTGTCTAACATATGGGTGTCCTCGACCGATAATAAAAAAAGAAGGGTGTCCCTGACGAGCACTTGGCCGACTTTACTTGGTCCATTTTTTTTATGACCAAGCCTCAAAAAGGTGCCTGAACTGACCAGATGACCACAGGAGGGAATAGGGGATGACTCCCCTTACTCCCCCAGTGGTCACCAACCCCCTCCCACCCTAAAAAAAACTTTTCAAATATTTTTTGCCAGCCTCAAATGTCATACCCAGCTCCATCACAGCAGTATGCAGGTCCCTGGAGCAGTTTTAGTGGGTGCAGTGCACTTCAGGCAAGCGGACCAAGGCCCATCCCCGCCCCCCCCCCCCCCCCCCCACCTGTTACACTCTTCTTTTAACCTTTTCTAATTCCGCTGTATCTTTTTTGAGATATAGCAAACAGAATTGAACACAATACTCAAGGTGAGGTCGCACCATGGAGTGATACAAAATTATAATATGCTTGGTCCTATTCTGCATCCCTTTCTTAATAGTTCCTAGCATCCTGCTTGCTTTTTTGGCTGCCACCACACACTGGGCAGAAGATTTCAGCACATTATCTATAAGGACAATCACATAGATCTTTTTCTTAAGTGTTGACTCCTAAGGTGGGCCTAGCATCAAGTAACTATGATTCAGATTATTCTTCCCAATCTGCATTTGTTCACATTAAATTTTATTTGCCATATGGATGTCCATCCTTTTAAGGTCTTCCTGCAGTTTTTCACAATCCACATATGTATTTGACAACTTTGAACAGTTTTTGCCATCTGCAAATTTAATCACTTCACTAGTCATTCCAATGTCCAGATCATTTATAAATATGTTAAATAGCACTGGTCCCAGTATAGATCCCTGCAGCACTCCACTATTCACTCTCCTTCATTTAGAAAAATAATCATTTAACCATACCCTCTGTTTTCTATCCAATAACCAATTCCTAATCCACAAAAGGACATTGCATCCTATTCCATGACTTTTCAATTTTCTCAGGAGTCTCTCATGAGGAACTTTGTCAAAAGCTTTCTAAAAATCTAGATACACTACATCAACTGACTCACCATTATCCATATGTTTATTTATGCCTTCAAAGAAACGAAGCAAATTGGTGAGGCAAGACTTCTCTTGGATGAACCCATGCTGACTCTGTCCCATTAAATCATGTTTGTCTATGTGTTCTGTAATTTTATTCTTTATAATAGTTTCCACTATTTCGCCCGGCACTGAAATCAGGTTTACCAGTCTGTAATTTCCAGGATCACCCCTGGAATCCTTTTAAAAAATTGGCATTTTATTGGCCACCCTCCAATCTTCAGGTACTATGGATGATTTTAACGACAAGTTACAGATCACTAACAGCAGACCAGCAATTTCATGTTTGAGTTCTTTCAGTACCCTTGGGTGTATACCATCTGGTCCAGGTAATTTATTGTTCTTTAATTTGTGGATTTGTCTTCCAGGTTCACTGAGATTTCTTTCAGTTCCTGTGCATAGTCACCCTTGAAAACCATTTCTGGTACAGGTAGATCTCTTACATCTTCTTCCGTAAAGACTAAAACAAAGAATTCATTCAGTCTTTCCACTATAGCCTTGTTCTCCCTGAGTGTCCCTTTTGCTCTTCATGATCTAACGGTCCCATTAATTCCCTCATAGGTTTTCTGCTTCTGATCTACCTGAAAAAGTTGTTTTTGCCTCTGCAGCAAGTTTCTCCTCATATCCTATTTTAGTTTTCTTTATCAATGCTTTGTATCTAACTGACCAGTGCTATATTGCCTATTTTCTTCATTCAGGTCCTTTTTCCATTCTTTGAAGGTTGTTCTGTTGAATGTAATAGCCTCTTTCACTTCACCTTTAACCAGGCTGGCTGTTGTTTTGCTCTTCTTTCCACCTTTGTAAATGCGTGGAATGCATCTGGTCTAGACTTCCAAGATGATATTTTTAAACAACGTCCATCCATGATTTTAAGTCCTAAACTTTGCTGCCAATTCTTTTAGCATCTTTTTAACCATTTTACTCATTTTATCATAGTCATCCTTTCGAAAATGAAATGCTGCTACAGTAGATTTCCTTTTTGACTTCACGCCAGACATTAGCTCAAATTTGATCATGTTAGATGATTACTATTGCCCAGCGGACCCAACATCGTCACCTCTCATACCATGCCCTGCATTCCACTAAAACAGCTCTCCATTTGTCTTTTCCTGAACCAATTGCTCCAAGAAGCAGTCATTTATTATATTTATGAATTTTACCTCCCTAGCACTTCCTGAGGTAACATTTATCTAGTCAATATTAGGGTAATTGAAATCACCCATTATTATGCTGCTGCCCAATTTGCCAGCTTTCCTCATTTCTGTAAACATTTCTTCATCTGTCTGTTTGTTCTGTCCTGGTGGATGGTAGTACAGCCCTACCAGTATACTCCTTCCCTTCACATATGGAATTTCTATCCATGAGGATTCCACACTGCTATCTGTTTCATGTAGAAATGTACTTTGTTTGACTCAATTCCCTCTAACATGTAGCACAACCCCCCCTCCAATTTGACCCACTCTATCATTGTGATATAATTTGTACCGTGTTAACACAGTGTCCCATTGATTGTCCTTATTCCACTAGGTCTATGAGATGACTATTATATCTACCTCTTCATTTAGTGCTATATACTCTAACTCTCCCATCTTATTTTTTAAGCTTCTAGCATTTGTACATAGACACTTCAAATTGTGTTTCTTTCCTTGCATCTACAAGCTGCTTAGAAGTTGACAAGAATAACAGGCTCATTTACTCTGCTATCCCCTTAAACACTCCTGGCTATCTTTCACCATTGTTGAAATCTCTCTATTGAGATTCCCTAAATGTCCTGTTTCAATAGTATCCTTCAAGGATACTCTGCAACAAACCATGCACCCCTGGGTGACTGTTGGCTCCTCCCCCCCCCCCCCCCATTTTAGTTTAAAAGCTGCTCTATCTCCTTTTTAAACATTAGTGCCAGCAGCCTTGTGGAGTCAATCCTTTTGGAATAGGCTCCCCCTTTCCCAGAATGTTGCCCCATTCCTAACAAACACATTTCTTATCCCTGCACCATCATCTCAAACATGAACTGAGACTTCAGAGCTCTGCCTGCCTCTTGGGTCCTGCGTGTGGAATGGGGAGCATTTCAAAAAATGCTACCATGGAGGA
Source organism: Microcaecilia unicolor (assembly GCF_901765095.1). Classification (NCBI taxonomy): domain Eukaryota; kingdom Metazoa; phylum Chordata; class Amphibia; order Gymnophiona; family Siphonopidae; genus Microcaecilia; species Microcaecilia unicolor. The sequence continues at coordinate 313,925,078 of NC_044033.1, read as the reverse complement.
TCTGGATTTCAGCTTTCTACCTAAGAGCCTAAATTTGGTTTCCAGAACCTCCCTCCCGCATTTTCCTATGTCACTGGTACCCACATGTACCAAGACAACTGGCTCCTCCCCAGCACTATATAAAATCCTGTCTATGTGATGCATGAGCTGCCCCACCTGTGCACCAGGCAGGCAACTTACCAGGCAATCCTCACATCCACAAACCACCCAGCTATCTACATGACTAATGATCAAATCACCAACTACAACAGCTATCCTAACCCTTTCATCCTGGGCAGAAGTTCCTGGAGACACATCCTTGGTGTGAGAGGATATTGCATCCCCTGGTGAGCAGGTCCTGACTACAGGATTACTTGATTCTTTAACAGGGTGATGCTCTCCTTTTAGGAGACCTCCCTCCTCCATGGCAGCACAAGGGCTGCCAGACTGGAGGTGAACTTCTCTACATCATCCCTGTAGTCCTCCTCTATGTATCTCTCTGTCTCTTTCAGGTCCTTCAAGTCTACTACTCTAACCTTAAGAGAATGGGCTCATTTTTGAGAGCTAGGAGCTCTTTGCATCAAGCACACACATATAACCTCTCGCCAAATAGGAGTTGATCATATATGTGACACTCAATGCAAAAGACTGGATAGCACCCCTCTCACTTCTGGACTGCTGTCTGCATCTTAGTATTATTGAGTTGTTTAATTAATTAAAACTCTTTAAGTTACTAGGGATATTAGACTAATATGAACAGCCTTAAGATTATATGGTATATTGTGTGATTTATTTAGTGTTTACTTCTCAGAAAGTAATGAAATGTAATTAAAAATCTGTAATGAAAACTCCCCTCTTGTTATCCTAATTAGAATACTTGACTATAAATTAAGATGATAAATAGAGAAATGTGCTAGGGGTGGGCAGGAATTGGAGGGGGGAGGGAGGAAATGAAGACTGAACTATGCCCTGATGTACCTTCTAGAGGCTATCTGATAATGCTTTAGGCTGTGACTGTTAAGTTTCTACCTCTGGCAGAAAGTTGAAGTTTAAACTATAGGGGAAAGGGTTTACACTATGGAAACTAGTTAATAAAGTTTGCTTTTTAAATTCAATCTGTCTTTATCAATAAACCTAAAATTCCTCTTTTAGCTCCAATCTTTAAATCATTAAAGCACAGAGCAAAATAATATTCACTTACCCAGAGAAATGTCCTCTATCACAGAACCTCTGTTGATACAAATACCACTGGGAGGCCCTGACCCAAAACCACATTGTAAAGTGTATGCTGTAAGCATTGCATAAAGCATGCTTCACTGTGAGTGGGTGGGTGTTTGTATGACTGCATATCTATTGAGTAACTAAGTGGCTTGTGTGTCAGAGGCCGGGAAGGGGTGGTGTGAGAGTGGCATCAATGACTGGGTGATGTGGAAGTGGTGGGAGAGATATGCAAGGAGAGACGTGTGCTGTATGTGGGAGGAGATGAATGTGCTCTCCCATTTTCCTTACCTTTCCTCCTCCACGTTCCTTCTACTTCTTTTTTTAAATTCCCCTCTCCTCCTCCTCTTCTCATCTTTCCACTTTTTTGTTCGCTCCCTTCTCTGTCACTTCTCATCTTCTCTTCCTCTTTCATTACTTTCCTTCCTTACTAGCCAGTGCACACCTGCTTTAAGAAAAAAAGTCTCCAGTGGTTCTATGGCTGTATTAGGCCAAATTTGTCCATTTGGAAAAGGGGTATTGGATGTGATGGAGAAACAAGTTGTATGTTTAGCATATCTCTCCCATCACATTCCTCCACTCTCATCTCTCCCTACATTCCTCCCCGGGAACTCCGTTCACTGGGCAAATCTCTCTTACCTGCACCCTTCTCCTCCACTGCTAACTCCAGACTCCATTCCTTTTATCTTGCTGCACCAAGACTTCCTGAGCCGGTATGTCAAGCTCCATCTCTGGCTGTCTTCAAATCTAAGCTAAAAGCCCACCTTTTTGATGCTGCTTTTATCTCCTAACCCTTATTCACTTGTTCAGAACCCTTATTTTATCATCCTCTCTTTAATATTCCCTTATCTCTTGTTTCTCCTGTTTGTCTGTCCTAATTAGACTGTAAGCTCTGTCGAGCAGGGACTGTCTCTTCATGTTCAAGTGTACAGCGCTGCGTACGTCTAGTAGTGCTATAGAAATGATTAGTAGTAGTAGTAAAATTCAGCTGCTGAATGCATAACTTAACTGCTAAAGTGTTGGTCGATATACAAAGCGATTTAAATGACCAGAAATGGCTCCTGCCTGTTTAAATCATTTGTCTGGGGCTAACCAGGCATATTCAGTGGTACTTAACTGGATAGTGCTGCTGAAAACGCTTGGTTAGTGCCTAAGTCAAAACCGGCTATTATGTGGGCGTTCCAGGGAGCACTTAGCCAGTTATTCTGCACTTAACCAGCTAGGAAACCGTATAAGCAGGACTGCACCAAACACAGTCCTGTCTTTATGCAGTTTAACTTAGCTGGTTAAGTGCTTAACCAGCTAGGTTTTATCTGGCCACATACTGTATCCCTGGATACTCAATGCCGGTGACTGGATATGGCCCGGCATTGAATATCAAGAAGCCAGCAGCGACATCTGCAATTACCACTGGTCACCCTGCTGCTTCTTTATTTTTTTCCTCTTCATCCAGCACCAGAGAGTGCCATGGTCCCCCTCTGCTGCATGCCTGCCCTTTCTCTCCGCAGCAACTATGATTCACAACCCAAAACACTTCTGGGATCACAGGGCAGCTGCTCTCTACCAGGGGCGTATCTGGACTCCGGCGGAAGGGGGTGGCAGAGCCAGAGGGAGGGGGAGGGGGCACATTTTAGCCCCCCCCAATGACCCCCTCCCCCGCTGCCGCCATTGCCAGAACCTCCCCGCCATTGCCAGATCCCCCCAACAATGACTCTCCACCCTCCCCCCCCGCCGCCAACCCTCCCTCGCTGCCGTTGCTTACCTTTGCTGGCGGGGGACCCCACCCCCGCCAGCCTAGGTCCACTTGCCGCTGTTAAAGATATTTCTTCAGCTGGTGGGGGACCCCAACCCCCGCCAGCCGACCCAACGTCTTTAAAGTTCTTCTTTGGCCTCCGTGGCCGTGCTGTAGTTGATAGCTGTTCAATCCAGTTCAGAGTCTGACATCCCAGCACGTTGTACGTGCAGGACAATGTGCTGGGACGTCAGACTCCGAACTGGATTGAACAGCTATCAACTACAGCATGGCCACGGAGGCCGAAGAAGAACTTTAAAGACGTCGGGTCGGCTGGCGGGGGTTGGGGTCCCCCGCCAGCTGAAGAAATATCTTTAAAGGCGGCAAGCGGACCTCGGCTGGCGGGGGGTTGGGGTCCCCCACCAGCAAAGGTAAACAACGGCAGCGGGGGAGGATTGACGGCGGTAGGGGGTCCAGGGCGAAATCTGCGGGGGCCCAGGCCCCTGTGGCCCCACGCAGATACGCCCCTGCTCTCTACTACTACTACTTATCATTTCTATAGTGCTACTAGACGTACGAAGCGCTGTACACTTGAACATGAAGAAACAGTCCCTGCTGTCCCTGAGCTCCTCCCAGAGCTGGCAGCCTGCATAATGGGGCTCCACCCCCTTCCAGCTTCCTGAAGCCTCTGGCACCCTCCTGATGTCAGCAACAGCACCCTACCCCCAGGCAACAAAAAGCAGCCAATAGGAAAGGAGAGGCGGCAGGAGCCCCAGATTGGCGAGAAAATCGCGCCAATCATGGGGCCAAAGAGGAGGGACAGACCCAGGGGTGGGTCAGAGAAAGCCAGCCCAGCAAGGAGAGGGAGCACACTGAGACCAGGCAAGATTAGACAGAGACAGTGCTGAAGGCAAGCCCAGAAGAAGGCTCCACAAACTCCCAGAATAAGAAGAGCAACAGCAGAGATAAGAAGCTTGGGACAGAGCAGGAGGAATTTGCTGGTAGGTAAACCCCAGGGATGGTGAAGGAGATCCAGGGAAGCCCAGGCAGAGAGAAGGCTGCAGCCCAGACAAGCCCGGAGCAGAGGGAGCTGCCAGAAGAGAAACAGGCAAGTCCAGGAGTCAGAGAATAGAGAAGAAGGCAGCAGCTGAGCCCCCTCCCAACACAAGGGGAAAGAGGAGATCCATGAGCCCTTGTGAGTTCTGAAGTAGGCAGAGGGGAGCAAGCCTGGGCAGAGAGCTGCAGTGGAAGATAAGCCCGGGCAGTAAGAGGAGCTGCAAGCAAGCCTGGAGAGCTGGTGAGTCCTGGGACAGGGCTGGGAAGAGAAGAGAAGAGTGCTGGTCTGTGTGAACTGTACAAGGCTGGGGAGTGCAGGACAGGGGCCTGGAGGAAAGACAGCAGGCAGTGGGTGCAGAGAGGGTGGGCAGGCACCAAGAAGAAAGAGAGTAGGTCTGAGCTGGGTAGAGTGGAGCAGGGCATGCTGTGCTGAAGAGAAGCGAAAGGGGAGCCTTGGGGCTGGAGTGCCAAACCTGTGATTGAAGCCTGAACCCTGAGAGAGAAGCCTGACTGTGAGTGCCTGCACCCAAGAGCCTGACCATGCCTGCCCTGGGGAGAGAGAGCATCTGAATTCAAGCTCTTGCCCCAAGGAAGGGAGGGACCAACCAACAGTGTGTGCCCTGAAGAGAAAGAGCCTATCTGAAAAGGAAACCCAGTCCGAGTGCCTGCACATAAGTGCCTGCCTCTGAGAAGACTGCCTTAAGTGCCTGCCCCTTAGGAGCCCAACCTGTCTGCCTGTGTGAGCTGTGTGGTTTAGAGGCGCATGCATAAAGACACAAGAAGAAAGAGGCACGTACGGGGCGGGGGGGGGGGGTTAGTTAAGATTCCCTTGCTTATCTTTTTATTTAAATCTAGTTAGCTATACACGACTCTCCCCGCCAAAGAAGACACTGAGTATGACAGTGATTTTCAACCTTTTTCATCTCGCGGCACACTGATAAGGCACAAAATCTATCAATGCACACCACCAGTTTTTTTAAGGATATCTATTTTACAATAATTACATTTTTAATCATTGTGTTATCTTTATAGTTGAATATTTTTATTGAAGACACAAGTTGGCAAAAGGGCAACAATACATTTGAAAGATAATGAAATTAGCCACAAATAACATGCATTCAAAAACAACAAAGCAAATATAACCCCCCCTCCCCCCTTCAAACCCATCACAGTGCTGGTAGTGATCACATCCCTTCACTGCATCTGATCTGTAGGTCTGTAGGCCTAAATTCCTATATAATAGACATCCACTAGGCACACATTTATAGAACTACCTCGTAATGACAAACTAATGAGATCATACCAAATGGGCACAATCTGAATGTGACACAATTTTCACTATGTAATAATCTGGTTAAAATTTGGGATGAGAATTAGCTAACTGCCACAGGAACACACCCCTCAAACCTAAGGACTCACTATAATTGAGCCAGTTAATGATGCATGGCCAAGTTAAAATATATTGAGGCCCTGATGCTCAAAACTGCAGTGCTGTACGGAACAGCATCGAAACACTATAGCAGAACAACTCACTAACGGTCAACGCTAATGATATGCAAATATAGGCACACTATTAGTGTTGAGCATTAGGAAGTTGTTTGGAAGTTAAGGTGGAGGATGGTGCCTGCCGCATGCGCTCAAGAGTTGTGAAGCCCAGTCAAACTGAGAACATCAGAGGGTGGAGGAGGGAAGGAGGAGGAAGAGTGGTCGGTTGCCCAGGTCTGGACTTTTAAGGCAGCAGCTCCCATTAAGCCCTAATTTCTACAGCACAGGATTCTTCCCAATGACTCAAGTCCATCAAAAGAAATGTTTCCATCCTTGCTTCATGTCCTTCAGCAGGAGGTTTTACATAAATACATGCCACACTGGGACACACCAAAGGTCCATCAAGCCCAGCATCATGTTTCCAACAGTGGCCAATCCAGGTCACAAATACCTGGCAAGATCCTGAAAAAGTTCAATACATTTTATGCTGCTTATTCCAGAAATAAGCAGTGGATTTTCCCCAAGTCAATTTAATAATGGTCTATGGACTTTTCCTTTAGGAAGCCGTCCAGACCTTTTTTAAACCCCGCTAAGCTAACACCTTTACCACATTCTCTGGCAACGAATTCCAGAGTCTAACTACACATTGAGTGAAGAAAACTTTTCTCTGATTCGTATTAAATTTACTACTTTGCAGCTTCATCGCATGCCCCCTAGTCCCAGAAGTACCTGTCATGCTTCCCAAGTCTAATGCAGGCTTTTTGAAGTCGCTCCATCCTAGTGTCTCTGATTTGGGGGCTGCCCTCATTGACGGGGTGTGCGAGGGAGCAACTTGCAGCTGTGCAAGCAGCAGAGAGATGGGTGCAAAGGTGAGCAAGGCTGCTTCACAAACACCCTAATGCCAGCTCAGAGCTGGCATAGGGTTTCTGGCGGTAAGGGCGCCCTTCTTCACTGTGCTGTTTGCTGAATATGAGAAGAAAACATGAAACAACCTCATTATAATCATTTTAACTACATTAGCATGTGATTAGCACTGATCGCTGGTAAGCTCTTTCTTTCCCACGGTAATGGCCTCTGTGCATTATGCACTGACAAACCCAGGCACTAGTCCAGCGCTAATGGCCTCTAGCGCCCACATTTGCTTTTGAGCATTGGGGTCTTAGTGTGAAGGTTTCATTAGCCACCTCATAGTATGTGGGTACAAATACTGTGGAATTTAGCCTGTCTGTTTTCCCCTCACCTTTTTTCCTGTAGCGGTCAGTGGCAGCAGTCAGCGGTGGAGGCATCAGCGGGCAGCGATTCAGACAGCCTGCTCACGCCAACCTGAACCCTCTCTCTGATGCTTCTCACCTATGCAGAAGTGGGAAGTTATGTCAGAGAGAGGACTCTGGGGTTGATGCTAAATTACTGCCCACTGCCGCCGACCACTACAGAAGAAATTTTATAATGCCACGTCACTGGCTGGGGATGGAACAGAAATGACAGAAAACTACTACAGCACACCTGGGGAGCAGCTGAGGCACAACGGTTGAAAAACACTGGACTAAGGCTAGCGTGACACATGAGAGGAGGGAGTCAGGGTTTTCCTTTTTTTGAGTTTGTTAAGTTAGTGTAGTAGATTCCTGCACTGAACAGCAGGTTCGGGACAGAGACCAACCACCAAAGGTACCCAACACAAGAGAGTGGCGAGCTAGGGAAGATAATACTACCTCTTTTATACCATCTACACACACAGGCTGAGTAACAAAGTACCTCATCTGCTATTGATGTATAAGTTTGAGCTGTATTGCACAAGCAGAGTTTAGTTAAGAGTAATAGTGTGTGAAGATTTACTTTGACTGTGAACATTTAAATTTGTTACTGTGGTATCCTTACGAATACTCAAGTGTTTAAATAGATTTGAACACTAGCTGGAATTTTTACATCCACTATCCTGTTGGACACGTGTTACATTTTGTTTTCATTTATTAAACTTATTGTCTCATAATAAATAATATATTTTCTCCTTGTCAAATCCCTTGGTTGAGTGGAGTTTATTTAGTGGACCCTCTAGAGCAGTGACAGCTCTGTAAGTGCACATGTAATACACTATTCCACCACTAGGGGGTTTACACTAATTTATGCAGATAGTGATGCAGGGACTGGTGTTGAACATTGGCAGTACCCATTGAACATTTGGCAGCTGGTATCCCTGTACAGCCGCGCACTGAATGTCCAGGTGTTTAAATTTCAGGGGGCTAGTTTTACACAAGTCAGTGGGCATGCATGTAGGTAGCAACTTTATAAAAGCCACTATTTACACATTTATATCCACAGCACACACACATTTCAGGGGGGAGTTTCTGGGTGTGGGTGTACGTTTAAAATAGACGTGTATTTTCCATTTCACAAGAGGAATATGTGCTATGTAAAATTTCTTCATCTGCATTTACAGTATACCTCCTCCAAATTGCATAGTAGTGTGAGCTAACTGCTCATTTTGATCTGGGGTTTCTAGGAGTCAGTGGCAGTTGTGTTTATTTCTCAGGCCTTAAAATCTGCCTCAAGAGGTCAAAAATGTGAGGTGTATAAGTTGTCTCCTTAATTGTCTTTCCCTGTACACACAGTTCGCAAAATCCAGCGCTTGCACACGTGAGCACCACTGCTTACACATGTAACATGCTGAGTAAAGACACATGGCTTTGTAAAAGGCTGTTTCCGCTGTACATGCTGGCAAATACATGTGCATATGCCTTTTGTAAAATACTCAGAACATTTTAAACATCCTGATTTGCTTGTCTATTTTCTGATCTATGCATCATATGCAAAATGGGGCTTTAAGTGTTCATTTGGGTTTAATTTTGACATATCTGTATTATTATTACGCTCCAAAAGCTCTTAGTAAGTTTGCAATCTATAAAGCAGAGCTATAAACTTGCCTCTTGATTACTGTATTTATTGAATTTCTTGATAGTAGATTATCACCATGCCTGAGAACTTTTTCATCATTTTGTTTAAATTAACATCGTCTGGAGACACAGGAAATCTTTGGATGCCAACACAGTCTCCATGACTCATTAGAGGCAGGCATCTTAACCTGAATAAGCTGCGGGACTGGAAGAAAGGAGAGTATCGGCTTGTGCTAGTCAAAGGAAACAATGGTGGCAGAAGCTAAATCAGAGATGAAATAAGAGAGGCTAGATGCACAAATGTAAACAGAAACAAAATAGTAACCAAATACCATACATAATAGAAAAGTTTAATAAAGAACCAAATTGTCTAAAAAGACCAAAAGTAGAAACCTTACATGGCCATGTTTCAGCTCACACTTTCATCAGGATAACAGATGCTCTTTAATGGTCAGGAGTCAAATGCTCAGCTGTCATGGCCACTGCCTTGCCCTGCACCACATCTCATATTTTGACCTCAGAGGGTATTGGGGTTTGGCTCCACGGCATCCTCTGGGGAGTCAGCCAGCCCTCCAGGCATGGCAGACCACCTGTGCAGTCACCTTTGGCATTCAGGGGCACTGAACTGGGTCTGCAGGCTGCTCCAGTGCTGGACTCTTAGGCATGCATGCACCAGGAACATTTATTTAAAGGCAAAGCAGAAGGGAAGCCGACTGGGCTCCCGCTGATGACATCATGACCCTGGGCCTATGTAAGGAGGTGGTGTCCTCTCTATCACAGCTTTTGCAACACAGGTTGCCTAGTCCTTGCTAGTGATGTAGCCTTGTCTCTAGTCTGCCTTGTCTCCAGCCAACCTTGTCTTGCCCTGTCTTGGCTGCCTTGTCTTACCAGCCTCATCTTGCTCTGTCTCCAGCTGTCTCACCTTGCTTCCAGCCAGCCTTGCCTTGCCTTGTCTCCAGCCTGTCTTGTCCTGCCTCCAGTTTGTCTGCCTTGCATTGTCTCCAGCCTGCCCACAAAACTTTGCCTCCAGTTCCAGCCAAGCCTTCAGTTCCTGCCGAGCCTTGTCTCCAGTTCCAGCCAAGCCTTCAGCTCCAGCCAACCATTCAGTTCCAGCTGAGCTCTGTCTCCAGCTCCAGCTCAGCCTAGTCCCTAGTTCTATCTGGCCTGTGCCTAGTCTGGGTGATTTGCCTGCCGCCAGTCAGGGCCCAGCTAACCCTTGGGTTGGCCGGGTAGCGCCAACTCGGATGCGGCCCAAGGGCTCACCTTTCCGGAATCATAACACCTTGCTCACATGTGCAAGCGCTGGATTTTGCGAACTGCATGTACAGGGAAAGACAATTAAGGAGGCAACTTATACACCTCACATTTTTGACTTCTTGAGGCAGATTTTAAGGCCTAATAAATAAATAACACCAACAAAAACTCTATTGTGTATGCTCCTTTTTTCCATTGCTCTGGACAGGTACTAACAACATATATTCTCAAAAATATTATTTTATGTAAACATAGAGACACTTAAAGGGTAATTCTAGAACTAGGCACTCACAGTTATGTGCTCTTTTATGCATGGAAAAGTAGCACTGTAAGTGTGACTGCCAGTTGACTACAGGATTTCACAGACACAGGCAGTTTGCAGTGTAAATCAAAGGAAATTTTATTGGTAGAAAATAATTAAACAGACAACCAAACAGCATCAGCGATCCAAGGAAGGACAAATACAGCAAGAGTTTATCCAAATGCCAACTTTAATGGAAACACTTTGAACTTGGGCTGGAGACTTGGTGGTTACTGACTTTTGGAACTGGACCAGAGGTTTTTCTGTGCAGGTATTGCAGTACATGCTTTGAATCTGTGAATATAATGTGAAACCTATGTGACCCCTGATAAAGGTTTTTCAGAAACTTGGCCAGGTTGGGTCCTGTTTTCATTAAAGTTGACATTTAGATAAACTCTTGCTGTGTCATAGGAGAAGTGAGCCCTTGGGCCGCTGCTGGAGTACGGCTTACAGCAGGCGAATCACCCAGGCTAGGACTGAAGCTTGAAAACGGGACTGGAGCTGGAAAGCTGGACTGGAGCTGGAAAGCCAGACTGGAGCTGGAACTCTGGAACTAGAAAGCAGGACTTGACAAAAGCAGGAACCAGAAATAAAGCAGGACTTGGCTGGTGCAGGAACCAGGAACAGAGCAAGACTTGGCAAGAGCAGGAACAAGGAACAAAGCAGGACTTGGCAAGAGCTTAAAAGCAAGGCTGGAGTTTGAAAGCAGGGCTGGAGCTTGAAAGCAGGACTGGAGCTTGAAAGCAGAACTGGAGCCTGAAAGCAGGACTGAAGTTTGCAAGCAGGACTGGAGCATGAAAGCAGGACTGGGGCTTGAAAGCAGGCTTGGAGCTTGAAAACAGGGCTGGAGACAACAGGAACAACAGAGGCAAGGCAGGAGACAAAGCAGGAACAAACTGAGGCAAGACTAGAGTTATGGCTGGAGACAAGGCTAGAGACAAAGCAGGAACAAGCTAGAAGCAAGGCTAGAAACATGGCTGAAAACAAGGCTAGAGTCAAGGCAGGAACCAGCTGAAATGCAATCAATAGAACTCACTAGAAGATCTCTGTTGCAAAGGCAAAGTTTGAATGTCCCATCAAACGAGGTTTGAAGCCCACTGAAACACCAGTGTGAGGCTTGAATTACTCGGGAGTGAGGCTTGGAAGCTGGAACATCAGAGCAAGGCTAGAATCATCTCTAGAATGAGGCTTGAAAAACAGGGAGAAGGCAGTCCAGAGACGCTGCAGAACCTTACCACCAGAGGAAGAGATAAGTCTGGACACGGGGGCACAGCCACAACCATGACACTGTCTCCTTCCTTGGATTGCAGCTGCTGTTTGGTTGTCTGTTCTACTTCTGCAGTAGAGGGGCGTAGCCAGACAACAGATTTTGGGTGGGCCTAGGCAAGAAGTGGGTGGGCACCAAGTATTCTCTCCCCCCCACCCCCCCACAACCACCAAAAATATATCTCAGCTGGCAGGAAAATGCTTCTTTCCACCTTGGCAGGCTGAAGTAGGCATGCGCTGAAAACTGAGCATGCACAGGTGCCGGTATCATGGAGAGTAGCGTTTTTGTTACTATTAGGGGGAAGTCTTCAGCTGGCAGAGCTTGAGATTCCCACCAGCTACCATTAAACGTGTGCTACTGTTGGGTGGGCCTGAGCTCCTGGCCTACCTGTGGCTAGGAGTGTTTAAGAAAAGAACAGAGTAAAAGATGCACATTATCTCCATCAACTTCTAAGCAGCTTGTAGAAGCAAGGAAAAATTTCAATTTGAAGTGTCTGTATACAAATGCTAGAAGCCTAAAAAATCCTGAATCCTGTTTGAGAATCCTGAATCCTGTTCCAGCCAAGCCTGTTCGAGAATCCTGAATCCTGTTCAAGAATCCTGAATCCTGTCCCTGCCTTGTTTATTGTCTTGCTTCTGTTATTCTTGTTGCCTAGCTCCTACCCTGTCTTGCCTGTCTAGTTGTGCTTTGCCTTGTCTCTTTCAGTCTAGTCCTGTCTGGATCCAGTCCTTGCCTTGTCCTTGTCTTGCCCTTTTCTGGACCCAGTTTTAATCTACTTCCATGTTTAGCCTTCTCTTGCATTTCTGGGTCCCTGTCCCAGTTTTAATCCAGTTCCGAGTCTTGCCTTGTCCTGTCTGGGTTCCAGTTCTGGCCCTTTGCCTTCTTTTCCTTGCCTCGTCTGGATCTGGTTCTTGGGCTGTCCGTTGTGTTTAGTTACCTCTGTCCTGCCTTGTTGAGTCTATTAGTTTATCCTAGTCCAGTCTGTTCTGATTCCTGCCTTTGCCAGCCCTGGTGATTTGTCTGCCAAAGCTCCGACTTTGGTCCAAGGGCTCACCATTTCTGACAGTTGTGGCACCTAGTCCATATTCTTCACATGGCTAGGGTCAACCTGAGAAAACCTTTCTGATATAAAATTAGTTCCACACTGGTGGTCAAGCACACTATGCACATAACAGTGATACTATAACAATTCCAACAGGAACAGAAAGAAGGAAGGAAGCCTAGTTGTTAAAGCAATTAACAACTCACTCAACCTTCTGTTGCCCCAGATACAAAACTTTAAATTTTGAGTAGGCCAAATATATTTTAAATCTGAAGTGTCCTACCTCCTGTTTAGCTTAGGAATTCTCATGCCCTAAGCAGTTGCCTGTGCCTAAATTCAGGCCTGGCAGTTGGCTTATAATCAAGGAAGTCTGAGTTAAAATCCCACTGCCATCTTGAGCAAGCCTATTTATCCTCTGGTACAAACTTAGATTATAAACCCCTTGAGACAGGAAAATACTCCTGTCTATGAATTTAAGTCACCTTGAGCCACTATTTTTCCTGCTCCTTCATCTTTGGGCTTCCAGCTTAATGAAACCCAGGGCTGGGATCTGGCACCGCCATCTTCCTGTCCATCTCTTGGGGATTTTATCTTTATTTTATATTTCCTCACAACTCTATTTAGTTCAGTCATTACAATGGTCCTCGGTGGGAAGTAGGAAAACATATATTAGGGCTTCTTCCAGAATCCTGCAATGAAAGGCCCTAAACCAGCCAAGGGGTCCCATTATTTCACAGTGATTGGCTCCCAGCAGGGGCCATAAACACTCTCTATGCAACATTCTCAGAAGTAGAAATGAAAGACACAGAGGCACTTGCTGCCACTGGAGGGGAAAATCAGTCTCAACATTCAGGCAAATCAATCATACAGGACAAGTCATTTCAGCAGGTCCACTATGGACTTTATTGCTCTTAAACTGCAAATGGATACAGTGGCTGCCAAATTAAAGGTTCTTTATAGTAAGAAAGAAGCAGCCATAGAACTTGAGAAACTCAGACTAGAAGAAGCAGGAAAGACAGATGCTAATGCTGCCGCTGCTGCTGCTGCTTCTGCTTCTGAATACAAAGGAGAGTTTACATTGCCTTGAAGCTGCTCCAGCAAGAGCACTTGAAGAAGCCATAAGGTAGGATGGTGGGGAGAGTCAGCTCAGCCACATTATTGCTGAAGTTTCTGCCCAGCAAACTGCAGAATATGTGAAGGCTCATTACCTGGCTCACAAAAGCACACAGTCACAGTCTGACAGAGAAGCGTCATCAGATTCTGAGCTAGCACATTCCTCTATACCGGAGTCTAATTCACTTGAAAGAAGAAATCCTAAGGCAAAGCATACTATGGAATCAAGCCGCAACCACAATAATCCACATGCTCACATGCATACAAGTGCACTAGCACTGGCTCTCACTCCGGGAAAGTGCACCAAAGCAAATGATCCATTTCAACCACAGACTCTGGTGCTACCTAGGAACTGGGCTCAGATAAACTCTCCGAAGTTTCTAGCATGCTGGCAGTAGATGCCTGTGGCTGGTTGTGTACTGGGGTTGGTCTGAAATCAGGCACAGAGTGTGGCTGGTCAGGTGGCTCTTGCTTAATCACAGGATGTTTTGCTGGGCGTACGCAAGAGCCAACTGGCCAGCTACACTCCATACCTGATTTCAGACCAGCCCCCACACACAGCCAGCCACAGGCATCTACTGTAAGTGTACTAGAAACTTCAAAGAGAGAAGATTTAGCAACATACATGGCTCACAAAAAGATGGAGAACATAGGGCTTTACCAGTTCAATGACTTCTCAGAAAAGTATAGAGGGTATAAATCTAACTTTAAAGAGGCCATAGCAATCATGAAGCCTACCCCAAACCAAGAAATGAACCTGATAATAAAATGGCTGGGAACAGAGTCAGTGGAGTGTGTGCAAAGGATACCAGATGCATATTTGCACCACCTCTCCAGAGGATTGAAAGAAATGTGGGAGAGACTTAAACAGTGCTATGGCAGTCCAGAAGCTATTCATCATGAATAAGAAGTCTCCCAAAGGTCACAAATAAAGATAATAACAAGTTACAGGGATTGGGAGAACACCTTCTGTAACTAGAAGCACTCAAGGCTGATCCGAACCTTCCTGGCCTGTACTACCTGGATACAGCTTGGGGCATAAATGAGATTATATTAAAGTTGCAGTATGACATACGAGAAAAATGGTTAGCTGTAGGCACCAAATATAAAGAAAAAAGCAAAGAGAGGTTTCCTCCCTTCACTGTCTTTGTAAAATTTATCCGGGATCTGGCAAGGAGAAGAAATGATCCCAGCTTCATATTTGATGTACATGAAGCAGTCAAGACATGCTACTTCCGAAGTAGACATGCTACTTCCCAAGTGAAAGGCCAGTCAAGAAATACGAAAACACCAAGAAACCTATAGCTGTACATATGATGGATGTGTCACCCACAGCAACCCCACCAACTGATCATCCTTCTATTACAAAGAAAATAGAGGATCCAGACAGACAGTGGCCTATATATAAGAAATCTCATCCTCTCAAGAAATGTAGAGGGTTCAGGAAGAAACCCTTAAGCTAACATAAAGATCTGTTGAAAAGGTACAAAATCTGCTACAAGGGTTGCTCTTCTGTTATGATTCTGCTAAGACAAGTAGGGGAATGACTGGGACTCGCTTCTGATTGGCCTGTTAGGGATTTAGCTGATGTCTGAGGCAGCAGACGTCAGAACTCAGATCTATTTAAACCTACCTCTCCCTACAACCTATGCTTTAGCGTTGATTCCTGTCAGCAGAGCCTCTTTCTCTCTCTCTCTGTCTGTGCTAGTAGCACACTGTGCATCTGTTGGAGTTTGCTTACCCTTCTCGTTGCTTGTAGCTTCTCTGTGTGCTGGTTGTTACCAGCATATGGTTGATTGTTTCCCTAGTCTAGCTGCTCTCCTTGATTACCTTGCTTCCATGCAGCTGTGGGTGCTCTGTTTGCTCTGTCTCTGTGTGCTGCTGAGTTCTGGTAAGAACATTGTTTGTGTTTCCCCTTTGTTAGCTTTAAACATTTGACTGCAGTGTAAGCCCTGCTTCTTCCTGACTTGAGTGTTAAAAGCAGCCCTTCCCTTTAGCCTGCTTTAACTCTTTGTCTGCTGTGTTTGTCTCCTGATTCTTGTGAGCACTGCTCCTTATCTGATTGGTGTATGTAAAGGCAGCTTGCCCTGTTTGTTTGCTTGCCTTTCCCTTTGTCTCTAGTGTCTGTTATTTGACTCTGTGGCACAGCCTTGTGTATTCTTGTGAGTGGATTCCCTTGACCTTTGAGTGCTGAATGGCACAGTCTTGTGTATTCCTATAAGTGCTTTCCTTTTATCCTTGAGTGCTGTGTGGCACAGCCTAGTGTATTTGAGTGCTGGATGGTACAGCCTAGAATGTTCCTGTGGAGCTTCGCTCTTGTAGAGTCTGTGTCCCATTCTGTCCTTGGCTTTCCCTTTTTCCCTGTGGGCTTTGCCTCTGCTACCGGTGGTTCTGTGTAGCCTTTGTGTGCATTCTCTTCCCCTGGTTGTAGCATGTACCTGCCAGCTTTTGTCTGTCGCCCGTCCCTTGTGTCACTAGCTAGTGCTGTGTGCGTTGCATGTGCTCCAGTCCCTTTTGGGACCCCTCATTGTTCTTTTTCCCTTCCCTAGTGTATGACTCAGTTCTAGTTCAGCCATGAGGCCCGTATGCTTGGACTCTGTGTGTGGAGAAGGCTGCAGTGATCGGTCGTGCACCAAAATATGTATAGCTAAAGTATATCCAAAAGAGCAATCAGAAAAGGCAGTAAAGATGTAAGTCACCATAGATGAGCAGAGTAACCAGTCCCTGGCAGGCCGAGTTCTTTGACCTATTTGACATCCAAGGAGCTCGCTGTCCCTACCACCTCAAGACCTGTTCAAGGATGAGAAAGAAGATAAGGAGAAGAGCAAGTGGATTTGTGATAGAAACAATGAATAGTAGCAACAAGACCCATCTACTGACTCTTATTGAATGTAATCAGATATCTGATAACCGAGAAGAAATTCCCACACCATCATCATCTCTAACCTATAGCGGAGTATCTGCAGCCTTTGGACCCAAATGTCAAGATCTTACTCTTGTTGGAAAGAGATGCACCAACACTGATCAGAGTTTGAGGGTCACGTGCAGGTCCACGTGGGTGATAGTAGATGATATCTGCTTTAACAGACTGAGGAGACCAAGCGTAGATGTCTACAAAATGTCCATCTTGGAAAATGGGTGCACCACCATGTTCAAGCTTTGTCCTAACCATCTGCAAGTGAAGGAGGTTTACAGCTGGGAAGAACCAGCTCAACCATCTGTCAGGACACCTCTCCATCAGATTCAAGAGAACATCTGGGGAACTCGGGTTCCAAGTCACCAAGGATGATGACAAACCAACTCTTTCAGTAGAACACAGAGTTCCTGAGAATTACGGATGAGCCAAACAGCTGGGTGACTCCACTATCATTCCAGACACTCAGAACATGACATAGAAACATAGAAAAATGACGGCAGATAAGGGCTAAAAGGCCCATCCAGTCTGACTACCTAACATCAGAGAGCAAGCTCTTTCTCATCTCACTTCATTGCAAAACACTCTGAGCAGGAAACCAGAGAGAAAACAGCACTTTACAACATTCATGCAGAACATTCTGGATAATGGCCATGCAGAGCCAGCTCCACTGTTAAAAGACAGCAAAGAATGTTGGTACACCTTTGGTGTGTATTATCCACATAAACCAGGCCAGATCAGGATTGTGGTTTTTTTTTTTTTTTGTTACATTTGTACCCCGCGCTTTCCCACTCATGGCAAGCTCAATGCGGCTTACATGGGGCAATGGAGGGTTAAGTGACTTGCCCAGAGTCACAAGGAGCTGTGCCTGAAGTGGGAATTGAACTCAATTCCTCAGTTCCCCAGGACCAAAGTCCACCACCCTAACCACTAGGCCACTCCAGTGTTCAATTCCAGTGCTCAGTTTCAAGGAATATCACTCAACAATGTTCTGCCTTCTGGGCCTGACACCATATAATCGCAGAGGTGTTTTGTCCACAGTCATTAGTCTGTATGATCCATTGGGGTTTGTAGTTCCAGTCACCATTCAAGGAAGATCCCTACTGAGGGAACTGTCCCAGAGTACTGATCAGTGGAATGTCCCACTGCCACAAGAAATGCGATAAGAATGGGAGAAGTGGAAAGATTCTCTAAAGACTCTTGAACAACACTGCCTGTCACAAAGAAATTGCATCTTCACTTCATCAACCAGCTGATGAAAGAATGGACACCAACCACCAAAGTGCTATTGAGCATACAGAACTACAGATCATCAATGACAACTTGGTATCACCTGGGAACTTTGACGCAAGCCTTCCCTAGAAACCAGTGAACCACACTACAAAGGGATGAGGACTCCATGGACTCAGAGACTTTTCTCTCTTATGTGTTGTGTGTTGGTTGTGTTGTCTTGTCTCTTGTTTCAGCTCCTGCAAGACTGCAAAAGAGAAATTGCCAGAGCAAGAGTGATTCAGAGACAAGCAAGACGTTGCAAAGTTTAAGATCCAGATATAAACGGACTTTTGCATGTTTATAATGTTTATAGTTTGAGGAGTTAAATAGTGGTATCTGCTGATTCCAGGTGGGGAGTGTCTGCCCCCACATTCATGATGGCAGGGTGTATTGTTATGTATATTTAATATGAGTATTATCTGTATTCAGTTGCATTGTTGTGTATAGTTAGCACTGTGTTTTAGGGCTGCTTTTCCTATAGTTTGCAGTATCCTGTAATTCACTTCTTGTGAGCTTTTTCTATTGGATGTTAGCTCTGAGCTATGCCAGCCCTCCCTCTCTGCCTCTATGGACTATGTGAGAGAGCCCAGTCTTTCTTGCTTGCCTTGGTGATCAGCAGCTGTTCTAGGGGGTTTATCCCTCCTTAATTTACTGTAATTCCATCAAGATTTTTCATTATCCCCTCAAGTCATTTCCCATTTACTTTCCCTGAGTTTCCCCCCCTTATTTTCCTTTGAGTGTTACAGCTTTTCCTCTAAGCTGGGTTGAGGTTCTGGCAATCTCATTGCCTCTGGGATAGATAGATACAAACTCTATGTGCAGAAGGCAACAATTCTAAGCAACTGAAATGTAAATTGGATTTTCTTTGTTTTAATCTGAGTACTACAATAAAGAAGATTTGCTTAAGAATTGAATGTATTGTACTGTTTTGGGATCTTGCTAGGTACTTGTAACCTGGAATGGCCACTGTTGGAAACAGGATGATGGGCTTGATGGACCTTCAGTCTGTCTTAGTATGGCAATACTTATGTACTTATGAAAGTCTGCTGGTAAAGCTTCTACTTGGGGATAGTTTAAGCTGGCTGTTGAAAGTACTCTTTACTTTGCCTAGAACAGTGCAATGACATCTTCTGAGATTCCACTGTTCCATAGCCCTCTTCCTGTTTTTGTTTTGCTCACTGCCTGCCCCTTCCCTGTTTGGGATCATCAGGCTATTGCATCATTCTGATCCAGTCTGGGGCCAGCAGACTTCTGTCCTTCCCACTTCTGTCCTTCCCACCTCACCTTAGTCTGGAGTCACTGGTCTCTCTCAGAGGATAGACTTCCTCCTTTGTCCTTTTGAAATGACAACAAATTTTGTACTATGTGTTTCATTATGAATAACAGGGTCTTTCCCACAACTTTCTCAGTTCCCATCTTTTAGGATCCCTTGTACATTTGCCCTTCTGTATGTTTTTGGGCAGAAGGAATGCAAGATAACCCCTGTGACCATCAAGACGCAGCATTAATAATATTGCCTCGGCTTTCTCTGGTATCTTGAGTTTCACTTCTCCAGCAAGACTTGCCTCTGTTTTTACTAATCAGGACTTAGTTAATAAACAAACAACATTATGACTTGCCTGTTTCCTCCAGATCCTCAGATGGACTATGGCACCACAAGCCTTTATTTACACAACCCAGGGTCTTCTTCCTCATTTTTAGTCCCTCCATTCCCTCTCCATTTAGAATACTGTAAATTCTCCGAGGACAAGCAGGCTGCTTGTTCTCACTGATGGGTGACGTCCACGGCAGCCCCTCCAATCGGAAACTTCACTAGCAAAGGCCTTTGCTAGTCCTCGCGCGCCCATGCGCACCGCGCATGCGCGGCCGTCTTCCCGCCCGAACCGGCTCGTGTTTGTCAGTCTTCTTTTGTCCGCGCTCGGTACGGTCGTGTTTTCGCCGTGTCGCGCCCCGGAAAGTCGACCTCGTGCGTCGTTCTTACTTCGTGTTAAAAAAAAAAAAAAACTCTGTGTGGAAGGAGACTCTTCGGTCTTTTTCCTTCCCATATTTCCAGTTTTTCGCCCCGGTAAGTTTTCTTTCGTCGTCGGGGTAGGCCGCTTTTAGGCCTCGGGTCGAAGTTTTCTTCCCCTTGTTTTTGTGGTGCCTTTTCTGCCATTTCGACTTTTGATCTCGCCGGCGTGATTTTTCCGCCCATGACATCGAAGTCTCCCAGCGGCTTCAAGAAGTGCACCCAGTGCGCCCGGGTCATCTCGCTCACTGATAGGCACGCGTCGTGTCTTCAGTGCTTAGGGGCTGGGCACCGCCCGCAGGCCTGTAGTCTGTGTTCCCTTTTACAAAAGCGGACTCAGGTAGCGAGATTGGCCCAGTGGAACGTTTTGTTCTCGGGCTCTTCGTCGGCATCGGCACTGGGAGGATCCAGTGCATCGACGTCGTCAGCGCCCGGACCTTCATCTTCGCCCCTGACTGCATCGAGTGTATCGAGGCATCGACCCTCTGCATCGGGGCGACATCGGAGGGCCGTGTCGGCGTCGGTGACATCGAGACCTCCTCTTTTGCTGATGTCGTCGGACGGTGGTGCTTCGTCTGGAGCGCAGGTGAGGGCTGTCCATTCCCCTGCTGGTGGCGGTGAGCCTTCGGGTGGGTCTCCTCCTGCCCTGAGGGCTCCCGCGGTACAGCCCCCCCGAGACCGACCTCCTTTGGCCTCGGCCCCGAGGAAGCGATGGCTGGATTCGACGTCCTCCTCGTCGGTGCCGGGAAGCTCCGGTGACATGCTTCGCTCCAAGAAATCGAAGAAGCATCGTCACCGGTCTCCTTCCCGTGTCGGCACCGAGAGCTCTGGGTCGCCGAGGGAGTTGGCACCCAGTAGGCATCGGCACCGAGAGGACCGCTCACCCTCTGTTCAGGAGGTGTCGATGCGCTCCACTCTGGACAGCCCGGAACAGCCTCCACGCCCGGAACAGGTTTTGACATCGACTCCTGCATCGACATCGATGTCTTTCTCCACAGCCGCTCTGCACAAGAGCCTCCGGGCCGTTCTCCCAGAGATCCTGGGGGAGCTGTTGTGCCCTACCCCTCCGGTACCGGGGGTGCTTGCGCCACCGGTACCGTCGAGCGAGGCGCCGGCTGGTCCCATGCCCGAGGTGAGGCCTTCCGCATCGGTACCGCGTGCGGCACCGACTGCGGTCGCCTCCCAGGAAGGCTCCCCGACTACGTCGGCGGAGGGAGCTTCGCCGATGCGGGCGAGAGAGTCTACCTCTCGACGCTCCCATCGTGGACATGGCTCCACGGAGTCGAGTCGGGCACGGTTGCAGACACAGGTCCGTGAACTTGTGTCTGACACCGAGGGTGAGGCCTTGTGGGAAGTCGAAGGAGACATCAGATATTTCTCTGACGAGGAGTCTGAGGGTCTTCCTTCCGATCCCACTCCCTCTCCTGAAAGACAGCTTTCTCCTCCCGAGAGTCTGTCTTTCGCTTCCTTTGTCCGGGAGATGTCTACGGCCATCCCCTTCCGGGTGGTTGTGGAGGACGAGCCCAGGGCTGAAATGTTTGAGCTCCTGGACTATCCTTCTCCACCTAAGGAAGCGTCCACAGTACCCATGCATCATGTCCTAAAAAAGACATTGCTGGCGAACTGGACCAAGCCTCTAACTAACCCCCACATTCCCAAGAAGATCGAGTCCCAGTACCGGATCCATGGGGACCCAGAGCTGATGCGCTCTCAGTTGCCTCACGACTCTGGAGTTGTGGATTTGGCCCTAAAGAAGGCCAAGAGTTCTAGGGAGCATGCTTCGGCGCCCCCGGGCAAGGACTCTAGAACCTTGGACTCCTTTGGGAGGAAGGCCTACCATTCTTCTATGCTCGTGGCCAAAATTCAGTCTTACCAGCTCTACACGAGCATACACATGCGGAACAATGTGCGGCAGTTGGCGGGCTTGGTGGATGCGCTCCCCCCTGAGCAAGCCAAGCCATTTCAGGAGGTGGTCAGGCAGCTGAAGGCGTGCAGAAAATTCCTGGCCAGAGGGGTGTATGACACCTTTGATGTTGCGTCCAGGGCCGCTGCTCAAGGTGTGGTGATGCGCAGACTCTCATGGCTGCGTGCCTCCGACCTGGAGAATAGAATCCAGCAGCGGATTGCGGACTCGCCTTGCCGTGCGGATAACATTTTTGGAGAAAAAGTCGAGCAGGTGGTAAAGCAGCTCCACCAGCGGGACACCGCTTTCGACAAGTTCTCCCACCGGCAGCCTTCAGCCTCTACCTCTACAGGTAGAAGATTTTTCGGGGGAAGGAAGACTGTTCCCTACTCTTCTGGTAAGCGTAGGTACAATCCTCCTTCTCGACAGCCTGCGGCCCAGGCTAAGCCCCAGCGCGCTCGCTCTCGTC
Organism: Microcaecilia unicolor; assembly: GCF_901765095.1. NCBI lineage: Eukaryota > Metazoa > Chordata > Amphibia > Gymnophiona > Siphonopidae > Microcaecilia > Microcaecilia unicolor. Next base: position 313,903,177 of record NC_044033.1, on the reverse strand, counting down.
AGCAGCGTGCGCCTCAGCAAGGCCCCTCGGCTCCCCAGCAAAAGCAAGGGACGAGCTTTTGACTGGCTCCAGCAGAGCATAGCCGACATCCAAGTGTCAGTGCCGGGCGACCTGCCAGTCGGAGGGAGGTTGAAAGCTTTTCACCAAAGGTGGCCTCTCATAACCTCCGATCAGTGGGTTCTCCAAATTGTCCGGCAAGGATACACCCTCAATTTGGCCTCAAAACCTCCAAATTGTCCACCGGGAGCTCAGTCTTACAGCTTCCAGCACAAGCAGGTACTTGCAGAGGAACTCTCCGCCCTTCTCAGCGCCAATGCGGTCGAGCCCGTGCCATCCGGGCAAGAAGGGCTGGGATTCTATTCCAGGTACTTCCTTGTGGAAAAGAAAACAGGGGGGATGCGTCCCATCCTAGACCTAAGGGCCCTGAACAAACATCTGGTCAAAGAAAAGTTCAGGATGCTTTCCCTGGGCACCCTTCTTCCCATGATTCAGGAAAACGATTGGCTATGCTCTCTGGACTTGAAGGACGCCTACACTCACATCCCGATACTGCCAGCTCACAGACAGTATCTGCGATTTCAGCTGGGCACACGTCACTTCCAGTACTGTGTGCTACCCTTTGGGCTCGCCTCTGCACCCAGAGTGTTCACAAAGTGCTTGGCTGTAGTAGCAGCGGCACTTCGCAGGCTGGGGGTGCACGTGTTCCCATATCTCGATGATTGGCTGGTGAAGAACACATCCGAGGCAGGAGCCCTGCAGTCCATGCAGATGACTATTCGCCTCCTGGAGCTACTGGGGTTTGTGATAAATTATCCAAAGTCCCATCTTCTCCCAGTGCAGAAACTCGAATTCATAGGAGCTCTGCTGGATTCTCGGATGGCTCGCGCCTATCTCCCAGAGGCGAGGGCCAACAACTTGTTGTCCCTCGTCTCGCGGGTGCGAGCGTCACAGCAGATCACAGCTCGGCAGATGTTGAGATTGCTGGGCCACATGGCCTCCACAGTCCATGTGACTCCCATGGCCCGCCTTCACATGAGATCTGCTCAATGGACCCTAGCTTCCCAGTGGTTTCAGGCTGCTGGGGATCTAGAAGACGTGATCCACCTGTCCACGAGTTTTCTCAAATCCCTGTATTGGTGGACGATTTGGTCCAATTTGACTCTGGGACGTCCTTTCCAAATTCCTCAGCCACAAAAAGTGCTGACCACGGATGCGTCTCTCCTGGGATGGGGAGCTCATGTCGATGGGCTTCACACCCAAGGAACCTGGTCCCTCCAGGAACGCGATCTGCAGATCAATCTTCTGGAGTTACGAGCGATCTGGAACGCTCTGAAGGCTTTCAGAGATCGGCTGTCCCACCAAATTATCCAAATTCAGACAGACAACCAGGTTGCCATGTATTACGTCAACAAGCAGGGGGGCACCGGATCTCGCCCCCTGTGTCAGGAAGCCGTCAGCATGTGGCTCTGGGCTCGCCGTCACGGCATGGTGCTCCAAGTCACATATCTGGCAGGCGTAAACAACAGTCTGGCCGACAGGTTGAGCAGGATTATGCAACCTCACGAGTGGTCACTCAATTCCCGTGTAGTGCGACAGATCTTCCAGGTGTGGGGCACCCCCTTGGTAGATCTCTTCGCATCTCGAGCCAACCACAAAGTCCCTCAGTTCTGTTCCAGGCTTCAGGCCCATGGCAGACTGGCATCGGATGCCTTCCTCCTGGACTGGGGAGAGGGTCTGCTGTATGCTTATCCTCCCATACCTCTGGTGGGGAAGACTTTGTTGAAACTCAAGCAAGACCGAGGCACCATGATTCTGATTGCTCCTTTTTGGCCGCGTCAGATCTGGTTCTCTCTTCTTCTGGAGTTGTCCTCCGAAGAACCGTGGAGATTGGAGTGTTTTCCGACTCTCATCACACAGGACGAAGGGGCACTTCTGCATCCCAGCCTCCGGTCCCTGGCTCTCACGGCCTGGATGTTGAGAGCGTAGACTTTGCCTCTTTGGGTCTGTCGGAGGGTGTCTCCCGCATCTTGCTTGCTTCCAGGAAAGATTCCACTAAGAGGAGTTACTTCTTTCTGTGGAGGAGGTTTGCCGTCTGGTGTGACAGCAAGGCCCTAGATCCTCGCTCTTGTCCTACACAGACCCTGCTTGAATACCTTCTGCACCTGTCTGAGTCTGGTCTCAAGACCAACTATGTAAGGGTTCACCTTAGTGCAATCAGTGCATACCATTACCGTGTGGAAGGTAAGCCGATCTCAGGACAGCCTTTAGTTGTTCGCTTCATGAGAGGTTTGCTTTTGTCAAAGCCCCCTGTCAAGCCTCCTACAGTGTCATGGGATCTCAATGTCGTTCTCACCCAGCTGATGAAACCTCCTTTTGAGCCACTGAATTCCTGCCATCTGAAGTACTTGACCTTGAAGGTCATTTTCTTGGTGGCAGTTACTTCAGCTCGTAGAGTCAGTGAGCTTCAGGCCCTGGTAGCTCATGCTCCGTATACCAAATTTCATCACAACAGAGTAGTCCTCCGCACTCACCCTAAGTTCTTGCCAAAGGTTGTGTCAGAGTTCCATCTGAACCAGTCAATTGTCTTGCCAACATTCTTTCCCCGTCCTCATTCCTGCCCTGCTGAACGTCAGCTGCACACATTGGACTGCAAGAGAGCATTGGCCTTCTATCTGGAGCGGACACAGCCCAACAGACAGTCCGCCCAATTGTTTGTTTCTTTTGATCCCAACAGAAGGGGAGTGGCTGTGGGGAAGCGCACCATATCCAATTGGCTAGCAGATTGCATTTCCTTCACTTACGCCGAGGCTGGGCTGGCTCTTGAGGGTCATGTCACGGCTCATAATGTTAGAGCCATGGCTGCGTCGGTAGCCCACTTGAAGTCAGCCTCCATTGAAGAAATTTGCAAAGCTGCGACGTGGTCATCTGTCCACACATTCACATCTCATTACTGCCTGCAGCAGGATACCCGACGCGACAGTCGGTTCGGGCAGTCAGTGCTTCACAACCTGTTCGGGCTTTAGGATCCAACTCCAGCCCCCGAGGGCCCTGTTTGTTCTGTTCCAGGCTGCACTCTCAGTTAGTTGGTAAATTTTTTAGGTCAATCTCAGTTATGTCCTCGCCGTTGCGAGGCCCAATTGACCATGGTTGTTGTTTTGAGTGAGCCTGGGGGCTAGGGATACCCCATCAGTGAGAACAAGCAGCCTGCTTGTCCTCGGAGAAAGCGAATGCTACATACCTGTAGAAGGTATTCTCCGAGGACAGCAGGCTGATTGTTCTCACAAACCCGCCCGCCTCCCCTTTGGAGTTGTGTCTTCCCTTGCTTTGTCTTGCTACATATGGGACTGACGAACACGAGCCGGTTCGGGCGGGAAGACGGCCGCGCATGCGCGGTGCGCATGGGCGCGCGAGGACTAGCAAAGGCCTTTGGTAGTGAAGTTTCCGATTGGAGGGGCTGCCGTGGACGTCACCCATCAGTGAGAACAATCAGCCTGCTGTCCTCGGAGAATACCTTCTACAGGTATGTAGCATTCGCTTTATGCGCTAAAGTGCTTGCTGACATGGCGTAAGTGGGCATGTCTAAATTTAGGTGCGTAGATGGCCACTTACACTAGCATTCTGTAATGGAATTTGGGTGCCCAGGTGCTGTTGTAGAGTTAGTGCTCAGTGTGCTGCATCTAGACGCAAAATTAGTAGTGCTCAGTTATCAAATTGCCCCCTGAGCTTTGTTTGAATATTGGGTCCTTTCTTTATATTTTGGAATTCCTCTTGTGTATTTGGGCTCTCAAAGCTACCTGGGTCCCTTCTTCACATGGCTTCAAGGCTGAAGACAGGAAATAACTCCATTTTGAGTGAAGCCAGTTCAACCCCTTCAGTCCTAGTAGTCACAAAGAAGAGCCTCCGGATGCCAGGAGTGCAGAACACTGCAGATGTTAGGCAGTCATTTGTATGGTTTCTCAAGAGGGAAAGGCTAAACAGTAGTAGTAGTAGTAGTAGTAAAGGAGAGGAAGTTCTTAGTAGGAAAAACATGGGTCCCAGGGCAAAGCATGGAATCACACTAAGGACAAAGATCCTCATTTCAACACAACTATGGACTACATTAGAGGGAATAATGTTTGGGAAACAAATGATCTGAAAGGTAAGTTTACATTTGTGTTTTCCCTAGGGGTGGGGGGGGGTCAATCAAGGCAGTACTCCTCTGTCCTAGCACTTCAGAGGATGGTCAAGATCACTGTACTGACCCCAAGAGTCTTTCCTGTTGTGTGTATAACTAAACGTTTACAAGTACATGGGATGTTGAGAATCGAATAGGATAGGGGTGGGAAACTTCAGTCCTCAAGGGCCGCAGCTCAGTCAGGTTTTCAGGATTTCCCCAATGAATATGCACGAGATCTATTTGCATGCACTGCTTCCATTGTATGCAACTAAATATCATGAATATTCATTGGGGAAATCCTGAAAACCCGACAAGGCTGCAGTCCTCAAAAACTGAGGTTAACCACCTCTGGAATAGGTGAATTCCTTCAAAAAGGCGGTAAATAAAGCCTAATAAATACATAAATAAATAATAATCCCAACTACAAGTACAAAATGTGGGATCTGAGTTAGGCATCACCATCAAGAAGAATTTGGAGTCACTGAGGACAATATGTTGAAATTTTAAGTCCAGTGTGCCATGACTACTAAAAAAGAAAGTAAAACATTAGGGATTATGCAAAACGGGACTGAAAATATCATTACAAACAACCATTTAATCCTTAACACATCTAATATGGTAACTTGCTGGATGCATCAAAGACCCATAACTCCCCAATTATACTGGTCACATAATTTAAGTACCTTGGGATAGTCCTGGATTAGGAATAACCCTTTGTACCTCAAATGATGCACTAGCAAATTTATGTTTCTTTGTCTTAAGGCAGTTCTGCAAAGTCCTCCCTTTTTTTTTTTTTTTAAGATAAAACTTCCAAGAGGTGAAACCTGGGGGGGTGGGAGTCGTGACATGCTGCTGGTAGTGTCTTCACTGCTTTTACTGGCTGTTGCTTTTCTATTTTCCTCCTTTTTTAATGCTGCATAAAAAAATGAAAGGGGATTGTCAAAGCCACTCCCCTGACAGCTAAAATATCCTCCAGTAGTCAGACATTCAGCAGTTCACTGCCGGAAACCCGGCATTTGTATCCGGAAGGGGTCTTGCTGTTTCGTTGGGCAGAGGAGAGCCTGTCAACATAGGACTCGATGTTATGCTGTCCCTGCCGGTTCCTAACCCCCATCCCCCACCCAATCCACAAGAATTAGCGACGCTGCAGGGGCCTACTCAGAAAGTAGTAGCTGAGGAGGGAACTCTTATTCGGAATACTGAGGTCACTGTATCTGGCAGTGTTTGCTACAACAATGGAGTTTCTGCTGAGTCTTTGGTGCAGCAATTAAAACCCAAGCTGGTGACTTTAGAGAGCATCTGGAATGCTATCCAGAGCCTGGATTCTACAGTGGCCAAAACAATGCAAGAGATATCCACCCTTATGAGTACTGTGGACAACCTTTCTAAATCTTTGAAAGTTTACATCTGAACTGAAGATAGTCAAGAAGGATGTTAAGTCCCTGCAAGATCTTACTGCTGTTATTATTAAAGATAAACTGATACTGCATAGAAAAATTGAACAAATAGAAAACTATAATCACAGATTGAATTTGCGTCCTTTGAATTTCCCCAAGTCTCTAGTTTCCCCGTTAGAAGCCTTTAAGAGGTATCTAAGGTACTAAAGTTTTCCTCAGAAGCTAATCCTCCAGTTAATCACATCTATTATATATATTACTGTTTATATTATATCCCCCCTAAGCCAAGAAGCCCCGGGAACTGAAGTTCATGATTCAAGTGATAGAGATTTATTGAATGTATCTGACACACTGTCCTCTTTTGGGTTTCAGGGCTCTGTCCTCTCCTGGTTCTCCTCTTATCTCTCCCATCGTACCTTCAGAGTACACTCTCATGGTTCATCCTCCACCCCTATCCCGCTTTCTGTTGGAGTCCCTAAGGGATCTGTCGTTGGACCCCTTCTTTTTTTCAATCTACACCTCTTCCCTGGGCTCCCTGATCTCATCTCATGGCTTCCACTATCATCTTTATGCTGATGACACCCAGCTTTATCTCTCCACACCAGACATCACTGCGGAAACCTAGGCCAAAGTATTGGCCTGCTTGTCCGACATTGCTGACTGGATGTCCAGCCGCCACCTGAAACTGAACATGGCCAAGACCGAACCTCTTGTCTTCCCACCCAAACCCACCTCTCCTCTCCCTCCACTCTCTATCTCAGTTGATAACACCCTCATCGTCCCCGTCTCATCTGCCCGCAACCTCGTTGTCATCTTCGACTCCTCCCTCTCTGCGCATATCCAGCAGATAGCCAAGACCTGTCGCTTCTTCCTTTATAACATTAGCAAAATTTGCCCTTTCCTCTCTGAGCACACCACCCGAACTCTCATCCACTCTCTCATTACCTCTCGCCTTGACTACTGCAACCTACTCCTCACTGGTCTCCCACTTAGCCATCTATCCCCCCTTCAGTCCGTTCAGAACTCTGCTGCACGTCTTATCTTCCGCATGGACCGATATACTCATATCACCCCTCTCCTCAAGTCACTTCACTGGCTTCCGATCAGGTACCGCATACAGTTCAAGCTTCTCCTACTAACCTACAAATACACTCGATCTGCAGCCCCTCCTTACCTCTCTACCCTCATCTCCCCTTACGCTCCTACCCGTAACCTCCGCTCTCAAGACAAATCCCTCCTTTCAGTACCCTTCTCCACCACCGCCAACTGCAGGCTCCGCCCTTTCTGCCTCACCTCACCCCATGCATGGAACAAACTCCCTGAGCCCATACGCCAAGCCCCCTACCTGCCCATCTTCAAATCATTGCTCAAAGCCCACCTCTTCAATGTCGCCTTCGGCACCTAACCACTACACCTCTACTCAGGAAATCTAGACTGCCCCAACTTGACATTTCATCTTTTGAGCAGGGACCGTCCTTCTTTGTCAATTTGTACAGCGCTGCGTAACCCTAGTAGCGCTCTAGAAATGTTAAGTAGTAGTAGTAATTACTAGAGACTTCTTTATTAGATACTACTGAGAGAGCTACATTGGTGGTATTGTTTGCCTTTGAGCAGAATTTGAATGCTGTAATGCAGCTTTATTTTCGTAAATTGTGGGAAAAGAATGTGCATTTATCCTGATGTTACAAAGCAAACTCAAGAAAGAAGAAAGAGTTTTCTAGCTATGAGATCAGAGATATTATCTTTGGGTTCTACTTATTTATTAGCATATCCTTGTAAAAGTATAGTTAACTATCTTGGAATTAAATACATGGGTTTTTTTCTCCAGAACACCTGAGGACTTTCCTTGACATGAAGAAGTTGGCCAATGGAAGTATCTAGCCTTTACTGTTGGGATAAAATTATTGCAGGGGGTTGATTCATGTTAAGCCTTTCTTTTTTAGTTTTTCTTTTGGATCTCCTTGTCCATTAAAAATATGTCCCCCCTCCTTTATGTGGTCTAATTAAGATTGAAATACGTTTCCTGTTATGTTTATGATGCTTTAAAATTTTATTAGTATGCCTATCCGAGTTGCTTACTCAAGTGTTTCACTTGTAAGTTATTGTTTGAACTTATAAATAAAGAGTTTAAAAAAAGATAAAACTTCTTTATGAATTATTACTTTCCTGCCTTGACTACTGTAATACATTCTACTCTGGTATAACCCATCATTACGTCATCGATTCCAAACCGTACAAAATACAGCTTTGAGAATTTACTCCCATGCTAGGAAATTCGATCAAATTACTCCTTTTTTTTGCTCAACATCACTGGCTGCCTATTCCCTGCAACATTCAATTCAAAATTCTCTGGTCAGGGATTCCCCTATATTTACCATTGTTCCTTATGCCCCTTCCAGACTTGCAATCTTTTTCTGATTGCATATTCCATCAAGTCGCACTGCAAGATTTGAGTCCACAAGACACTGCGCCTTCTATTGTGTGGCTCCATCCTTTTAGAACTCACTTCCTGCTAATCTTACATTAGAATTGTCTTTAGCTAAATTTAGAATTATATTAAACTATCTATTTTCCAAAGCCTTTGGTATTGATTGTGATCATGACATGGTCTCTGAGATATGATCGAGTCATTCTGAGATGATCTCGCCCTGCCTCCTCCTTGTTTGGTTCTATGTGACTATCCAGTGATGACTGATTGATGACCTAGGGCAATCTTGCCACTAGAAACTCTTAAAGTGATTGCTCTGTCTTTTCTTTCTCTCCTTTTGCCCTTTCCTGTCATATTTAGAGTTCCTTTCCTCTTCACTTGTTGTAGTTTATACACCACATCAGGAAATGTGGTATAACAAGATTAATAAACAATAACCATTTCTCTATTGTATAAATCTCTAGTGTGACCACACCTTTAGCACGGTATGCATTTCTTGTTGCTCCATTCTCAAAAACACAATAACAGAACTGGAAAAGGTTCCGAGAAGGGCAACAAAAATAATAAAAGGGATGGAACACGCTTCATAACTGTCAGAGAATGTGGCCAAGACAACTAACCTAGTAGGGTTCAAAAGATTTTAGACAAGTTCCTGAAGTCCATAAAAATTGTTAGCCAGGTAGAATTGGGAGAGCCATCTCTCATCTCTGGAAAAGAGCTATGGAAAATACATCTACTTTTGGGATCTGCCAGGTATTTGTGACCCAGACTGACTACTGGAGATAGGATGCTGGGCTTGATGGGCCTTGGTCGGACTCAGCATGGCTTTTCTTATGTTCTGATATATGTTTCTGAAAGTTGTCTTGGGGCTACCACCTCGCTGTTTAGGAGGAGGCTTGCACCCACTTAGGGTTTTGAAAGCTATACTGGTCGGATAACAGGTTCCTGGTAGGTCCACCTTTGCTAAGCAAGGGTCGAGTGGATCACATGTTCCCCCAAGCTGGGCATTGTGCTATAAATTCTTAATCTGTTCAGATAAAATTAATTTATTAATAAACATAAACAACAAAATCCCTAGTTTTCTGTGGCAGGCAAATGGTGAATTCTTTGATAATTTTGCTGCAATTTCCATATGTTGGCATAGGATATACATGACAGAAAGGAAGTGGTGGAGATGAGGAGAAGGGCATAATGCACTCTTGGCTATCTGCCTCTCCCTCTTGATTTTCTCAAATTTTGGTGAATTCCATAGCAAGGACAAGATTTTGCGGCCTTTACCACAGAATAGAATTGAAGGAGACCAGGTACCCAGGCAATTATATATAGTAGAGCAGATCAAACTGTTAGAGCGTGCTGTGAAGTAAATATCTTAATAGATTCAAAACTGAAAACCAAGATAAAAAGTTACATTTTTATAAATCACAGAACTTCAAAATTCCTAGAAGCCCATAAAAGTCATTTGGCAATTCTAAGAACAGAACTTGACTTTGTGTCTCTTCAGATCAGATTTATTAAGCTTATGTAAAATCCTGTTTATGACAACTAGCAGTTATTCCTCAGAAGACCCCCAGAACACACTTTATCAGAAAAGGTTGTCATTACCTGAAAAGAGGGGCGTTTCAGTTTTCAGTGCTTGTTTGGAGATTCCTTTGCAGCCAAAGGAGGGTATTGCTGGCTAGTTACAGCTCTCTTGCCATTAGGGTGCAGACATTTTATAGATTAAGGTCTTCAAAGCTCAGGCCTTTACTGCAGAGAATTTGTCGCAAGTTGACTGACTCCAAATCCTGAAAAACAGATGGAAGAAGAATGAAGTGATCTCATTGACACATCACGTGGCCTTACTAGGAACTGGTAGGGACCCTCTTGACATCGAGATTGGAAGCTAGAATAAGCTTGTTTACCTTGGAACAGTGACTTTCTGTTTTCGATCTTGCTCAGAAATCAGTCACAGTACTGTTACTTCATTCTCAACTATTGTCAGGCACCACAGCCATGAAATCATTGCACCATGGTTAAGTTAGCTATTCCTAACTACTATTACTAACCACAGTCATAGGAATATTGTACTATAGTTTGCTAAATCCAAATTAATTAATATTTGAAATCCAAGTTCAGTGATTATTTAAATGCCAGTTGTGGTGTTTAAAATTTGGATAAAATTAAGGGCCCTGTTTACTAAGCAGCACTAAGGGCGCATTAGCGTTATTAGTGCGTACTAATGATTAGCATGCACTAAACGCTAAGTCGCCCATAGGAACATATGAGCAACTCTAGCATTTAACACACACTAATTTTAGCACATTCTAAAAATGCTAGCACAGCTTAGTAAACAGGGCCCTAAATGCATTACTTATTGTATATGTGGAGCGTCTGTCCGAGTTTCAAACAGGGGAAAAAGCAATCAATACATTTCTTATGATCTGGAATCCCTTTTTGGGCTTTCTAACTATGAGTTTGTTCAGTGCACTGCTTAATTCCTTTAGGCAGGTGCGGACTGAGAGTGGTCTGGGCCCCCGGGCACTAAGGGTGATCTGGGCCCCTGCCCAGCCACTGTCTGACACCCCCCTGCCGCCGCAGCCAACATCCTTGCTGCCCTGGTCCTACCTGAGAGGTCCTAGTCTGGTGGCCTCTGTGGGGGGGAGGCATTTTTCTTCCTGCCCACTGTGCTGCCACTATTTCCCCAACTTGCCGGCACCACCATGTTTTCAAAATGGTGGCCAAGACTTCCCACTGTAGTCTCGTGGGTCTCGACAGTCTCGCGAGATTTCCACAGGGAGTCTCTGCGGCCATTTTTAAAATACAGGGGTGTTGGGTGAGGGGGAATAGCGGCAGCCCACTGGGCCAGGCAGGAAAGAACATGTGTCCCCCTGCTGAGGCCTCTAGATCAACAGCAGCACACTGGGCATCTGGGCAGAGCGTCCGGGTCCCCTAGAGCCTCTGGGCCCTCAGGCACTGCCCGGTTGTCTGAACGGTCAGTCCGCCCCTGCCTTTAGGTCTGGATAATATCATTCTTTCAGGGATATATTTCGTAGTATGGGTATGGAAGAGGGTGAAGGTTACTTGCAGGGGTGATAGGGATACAGATGAATTTAGGGGAGCAGGGGGAGGGGGAAGAGGAGTGGTGTGTTGGGAAAGTGTGGGGGAATTTCCCATGGGAAATTGATGGTTTATTCATGGTGGGTTGGCTTTACAGTGGAGGAGTAGCCTAGTGGTTAGTGCGGTGGACTCTGATCCTGCGGAACTGAGTTCAATTCCCATTGCAGCTCCTTGTGGTTCTGGGCAAGTCACTTAACCCTCCATTGCCCCTGGTACAAAATAAGTACCTGAATATATGTAAACCACTTTGAACTTAGTTGCAAAAACCTCAGAAAGGAGGTATATGAAGTCCCATTTCCCTTCCCCTTCCCTTTGTGCACTAGCTGTATCAGTTTGACTTTGCTATGTATATTGTCAATAAAGATGGCTAATTATACAAAAAATCCAGGCAGCAATTTTTCTACCCTAATTTCATCTGAATACTTATTTGGATAGTGTTTTGAATATCGCCGCCCTGGTGTTATCCGGATAGCAAAGTCCAAAGCAGAAACAGGAAACAACTTCTGTGAAGATCCAGAAGACACCAAAAAGTAGTGGTTAAGTCAACCTCTATTTTTTGTTATTCAGATAGCACCAGGGCAGTCTGTAAAGATTTTCTGCAGCACTATACGAATATTGCCACTGAAAATCGACAGTCTGAGTCAGCAGCATTTATCTGGATTGCAGATGCTGCACTCTGGATAAATGCATTTGAATATCAGGCCCAGAATTACCATAAGAATATCACACTAAACACATTTATTTATTTTAAAAAATTCTATTCTAGGCAGAGTACAATAAAACATACATAATAAAAGTGACAAACTCAAGACAACAACAAAATTACACTGTCAATATATTTCTCATCAAGAGCTGTATATTCACCATCAAATCCAAATCTAAGCTGTAAACACCTTTGCATACAAAATAGCTTTCAGTTGTTTCCTGAAAGAGCAGTAATTCTCTATCTGTATTATTCCCTGCTAGAATGCTTGCCGCTGAATATGAGCGCTTATAAATCTGAACAAAATGACACTGTTGAAAACTTTGTAGCTGCAGCCTTCTTAAACTCTGTGAGCGAAGAGAACAATTTGGAAAATATAGTTTCAAAGTTGCTGTAAAATAATGAGGAGCATTGCCTGATAGAGTCGTATGAACTAAACAAAAATATTACACTTCACTCTGTGCAAATCCAGCTTGTTCCCATACAAATGCATACTATAATAATAATAATCATATGATCAATTTTGTGGTGCTACTGGATGTATATACTGCTGTACAATGGTGATAAGCATTCAGCTACAATATATCCCTGCCACAAAGAGTTTACATTCTAAGTGGGATATCTATAGCAGTGATTCCCAAACCTGATTCTGGAGGCACCCCAGCCAGTCAGTTTTTCAGGCTATCCATAATGAATATTCATGAGATAGATTTGCATGCTGTGGAAGCCCTGCATGCAAATCTCTCTCATGAATATTCATTGTGGATATCCTGAAAACCTAACTGGTTGGGGTGCCTCCGGAATCAGGTTTGGGAGCCACTGACCTACAGTATGCCCAAGGCAGGATTAACTCTTTGTAAGCAAACAAGAGCATTGGGCCAACCCTCGTAATATAAATGCATTTAAAAATTCCCACAAATGGGATCCTCTTAGTTCTCACTGCAGAGGAAAAGCAGCAGAGGATGATACAAGGTAAGAAACTGCTGCTTGCCAGTTCCTCCTGCCACCTGGAGAACAACGTAAGGGGGTGGGAAGAAGACACTGTGGACAGTGGTGGCTCTGGCCTCCCCCCAGCCAACCATTCTTTATGGCAACAGATTTTTTTACCAGGGAAAAAATCTGCCTTGGCAGCAATTGAGAGGGCCTCTCCTAAAGATCTATGCCCCAGGCACATGCCTGGTTTGCCTATGCATTACTCCTACCCTGAGTACGTCAAAAGTGGGTGAGTTTTATGTGTCAAAAACACTTTTATCATGCAACATGTAGAGTATACCAAGTCAAGACATTACTACCACGTGTTGTAAAGCTTCCAAGCTACCCAACTGCTGCAGAAGTGTAGGCTTTGTTAGCCAGTCCTGCTTTTCAACTTACATTCCAAAGGAGTGTGGTATTTGTAGTACTTAATTCCACTTATTGAAGTTGTTGTTACAGGTTGCACAGCTTTAGAAAGATGGGTTTGTCTGTAGGATTTGAATATGGCCAAAAAGATGCTGAGAGAGTAGATCCAGGCATACAGTATGAAGTAGGGGGAGAGCCTCAACATTTTGTTTTGTTTCATTTCCTATACTGTTCACACCCCAGGTAGGGTTACCATATGGCTTCAGAAAAAGGACAGATTGAGCCAGTTCAGGTTTACTTCCATTGCTTTCATTGGAAGTAAAATCCGGACTGGCTCAATCTGTCCTCCTTTTTCTGGAGCCATATGGTAAACCTTGGGAAATTTTCATTTTGTTTGGCTTTTTAAAAAATGCTTTGGGAGCAATATCGTTCTTAGTGTGCACTTTTTTTCGAACAGTGTGCAATCTTTCCTGATACTGCGTACACGCATTCAAGAATGGTGCTCACAGGTACACGCTATCAGGAAACTGTGCACGCTGTTTACAACTCAGGAAAAAAAAACTGGCATTTTTTTTCCTGTCGTTTCCAGCTATGAGGAATGCAGTTGACAACTGCAAACTGCTTTTAAGCTCCCCATGGATAAAATGGTGTCGTAGCCCTGTTCCCGCTAAGCTGAGTGGGAGTCCTCCACCGACAGTCTTGCCAGTTGGGGGTGCTGTTTCATTAACACGTTTCCAATTGTAAAGGACAAGCAAGCTGCGCAGGAATCCAGGGAACCTGCCTATCTCTAGTGTTTGAAAATGCAATATTTAAGCACCCCCCCCCCCCCCCGGCAGCAATGCAGTTAGGGGATTCCCACTCTGCTTAGAGGGAACAGTATTTGGTAGCCATGTTAGTCTACTTTAAATGTAATAAATAGAAATAAAATAAAAAAAATTAAAAAAAAAACAAGAATTTAAGATGTTTCAAACGAATGCACCTCCCTAATAGAAAGGGTACAGTCAGGAGTTGGTGAAGGAGGAGAAGAGCACAGATAAGAGTAACCTTTACCCAGCTAGAACTCAAGGTTAATCCTGTGAAGCTAAGACTGCCAACTGGATCCAGATTCGCAGGACAGGGTTGATCCAGTCCTGGATTTACCCGTTGCATGTAAGGACTTGTAGTTCTGATTTCCTCATTGCAGTCCCTACAAAATGCAATACTACAAATCCCAGTATGCATTGGGGTAAACCCAGGACTGGACCAACCCTGTCCTGCAAATCTGGATCCAGTTGGCAGCCTTATGTGAACCTTATCAAGGAAGAGATCAGTCCTTGGCCAGGCAGAGTGCAAAGGGGGGTGAGGGACAGAGACAGTTTAAGAAGTAAGGTAAATATAGGAGTTGGATGCAGTGGTGTCTATAAAAAGGATAGTGTAAGCTTGCACATCAAATGTAATAGCAGACCCTAGGGAGGTGAGCATGAATATGAAATATAGAACATTAGAAGGGGAAAGATTTTAGTCAGAGGTGCTGTGCAGAACAGGAACACAAACTCTGGAGGTAAACCAATGCTGGTGTTTGATATGCATTACAGGATGGCAGAGGGATGAAGCAAGAGTGTCCCAAACAGAAGAACGGATAGTGTTGTAACAAACTGAATCCTCAACACACCCTGACAAGGTTGCAGAGGAGAAGAGAGGTAAGTCTACATAGGAAAGGCTAAGAAATGCAGGGTCATGTATTTGGGTTACAAGAATCCAAGGGAACGGTACAATATAGGGGGTGCTTCTGTGTATGAAATAAGTGCTTGGGGTGATTGTATCTGATGACCTTAAGGTGGCCAAACAGGTAGAAAAAGCGATGGTCAAAGCCAGAAGGATGCTTGGGTGCATAAGGAAAGGGATGACCACCCGGAAAAAAGAGGTGATAGTGCCCTTGTATAAGTCTCTGTTGAGGCCCTGTTTAGAGTACTGTTAGCAATTCTGAAGCCCGCACCTACAGAAGGATATAAACAGGATGGAGTCTATCCAGAGAGCGGCTACAAAATTGGTGAGTGGCCTTGGTCATAAAACATATAGGGAAAGGCTTAGGAACCTCAACATGTATACGCTGGAAGACAGGTGGGAGAGAGGGGATATGATAGAGACGTTTAAATAGCTCAGTGGCATTAATATACAGGAAGTGAGCCTTTTTCAAATAGGGAAAACTCTGGAATGAGAGGGCATAGAATGAAGTTAAGAGGAAATAGGCTTAGGAGGAATCTAAGAAAATACTCTTTCATGGAAAGGGTGGTGGATGCATGGAATGGCCTCCAGGTGGAAGTCATGGAGATGAGGACTGTGTCAGAATTTAAGAAAGCATGGGACAGGCACATGGGATCCCTTTGGAACAGGGTCACTGAGAGACACAGCCTGGCCTGGAACTGGACAGGACTGCTGTGTGCCCCGCCCCCCCAAGGCCACCCCCACACCTTTCTGTCTGAGTCACTGTTGCCCTGCTCCCTCACTCTGCTCCAGTGTGCAGGGAGTCAGAACTCAGATGATTGCATTAATGTAATCATCAGAACTTGGATGATTACATTTTATTTATTTTAGTTACATTTGTACCCCGCACTTTCCCACTCATGGCAGGCTCAATGCGGCAGGCAATGGAGGGTTAAGTGACTTGCCCAGAGTCACAAGGAGCTGGCTGTGCCAGGAATCAAACTCAGTTCCTCAGGACCAAAGTCCACCACCCTAACCACTAGGCCACTCCTCCACTCCATTAATGTAATCATCCAGGTCCTGGGCAGCCAGCAGGAGAGGATAGACCAGGAAGCAGGTAGGAAGAAGCTTGCCAGTGCCAGGCCCGGGGGAATTTTGCAGCCCTGCTTAGGAAAAGGAGGAGTTAGTGGTTACTGAGGATGGGCAGACTGGATTGTCATCTGGCCCTTATCTGTTGTCATGTTTCTATGTACAATTCAATAGCTTAACAGCAGGGGGAGTCAAATTCCAATCCTAGAGGGCCACAAGCCAATCAGGTTTTCCTGCTATCCCTAATGAATATGCATGAAGTATATTTGCTGGCATTGCCTTCATTTTATGCAAATCTTTCTAATGCATATGAATTAGGGATATCCTGAAAACCTGACTGGTTTGGAGCCCTCCAGGACTGCAGTTTGACACGCTTGGCTTAGAGGTGCTGGTGGAGACTGTGGGGCATTAAGATATTTACAAAACATTTCAACATAAGCTATTTGATAGAGGAAGTGGACATTTCACAAGCAGGCAGGGGTGGCTCTTTGAGGTTACTCAACCACTCAGCCTCCCACCTCCCTTCCTCATACTCTCTGTCTCATGGGAAAAATAAAATCACATCGGTTTTCACATCTTTCCATTTTGACATAAAAAAAGCATGCTTTTCCAAATCGGAGAAGGAAGGAGGGAAATGGTTTACTATTCATATTCATATTCCTGAGTGAGAGAACCTCAGATGTCCATCAAAACTTGTCTGATGCACAGTCACTCAAGAACAGAATCACTGTAATAAAATAAACAGCTGCCTTCATTTTTCAGTGGTGGTATAATGTATTGGACTGTACATTAGAACAACATTTTAGAGTCCCTTTTGAATCCTTTCTTGTAGATGTAATTCCTGTTAAATGAATATTCCTCCTATTAACATACCATTTCATGACCCCAGGCATTCATGTGCATCAAACATGGTTTTACAAGCAGAAATAGGGCTTTTGAAAATTGCTCTACACATACTGTATGGTTGCTAGATACAGTGGAATTAGAAAGGGTAGAGAGAAGAGCGACAAAAGTGATAAAGTGGATGGGACAACCTCTTTCCAAAAATACAAGGATTAGGGGGCATGCAATGAAGCTACTAAGTAGTATTTTTTTTTAAACAGAGAAAGTAATTCTTCACTCACGTGTAATTAAACTCTGGAATTTGTTGCCAGAGAATGTGGTAAAAGCAGTTAGCTTATCAGGGTTTTAAAAAAGTTTGGATAATTTCCTGAAAGGAAAGTCCATAAACCTTTATTTATTAAGATGGTCTTGGGGAAAATCCACTGCTTATTTCTAGGATAAGCAGCATAAAATCTGTTTTACTGTTCTGGGATCTTGCCAGGTACTTGTGACTTGGATTGGCCACTGGTGGAAACAGGATACTGGGCTTGATGGACCTTCGGTCTGTTGTGGTGTGGTGTGTAATGTTCTTCTGTTCCATAGTGTTTATGCATGTATTAGACTGATATTCCCAGGGTGCGGTGGGGAAGGAAGTGTTAGGACAGAGAGTGCCCTTACACACGAACGTTTGGATTTGCAAAAGTACTGCACATGCATAATGTTTTAATTGGAAAACATACCCACACTGCTAGCACGTGCTGATTTGTGTGTATACTTTGACAGAGTCTTTCTGTAAAGGAAACAAGTTCCCTTTGAAAACGATGTAAAGTCTACAGAGGAAAAGTACACAGAAATGTAGCATATGTGCAACTCGATTTGAAAACTGCCTCCTGTAAAAATAATTAATGAATGCTTCAAGTTTCATATTTTTGTGATTGGGACTCACTCTAAACACACATTATTCTAATAAAGGTAACATATCCCTCCAGGGCTCTCTGATTACTTAGACTGGCACTGTATTCCCTTTCTACCTTCTTGGCGTGAGCGAGGAGAGGCAGAAGATATTCCAGAGCTACAGCCTGCACCTGCTGCTCTTACAGACAGACACACAGCA
This sequence comes from Microcaecilia unicolor, assembly GCF_901765095.1. Lineage (NCBI taxonomy): Eukaryota > Metazoa > Chordata > Amphibia > Gymnophiona > Siphonopidae > Microcaecilia > Microcaecilia unicolor. The sequence goes on along the minus strand of NC_044033.1, from coordinate 313,885,351 downwards.
TCAGAAAGTTACTTCAGCAGATACAGACACACACAGAACAGTGAGCTGTCAACTACATTGCTCTTCACTGTTACCTTGAGACTGGAGATAACATTTACATGCTATACTGAATACAAAACAGATGTAATGCCTGCTATAAGATCATTTCTCTAACAAGAACATCTTTAATCATAAGAAGAAAAAAAAAGCATCTCTAAGTTTACAACATTCTTTTCTCCAGAGGTTCATTGCAGCCTGCAAACTACTTGTAAGCTTCCCAGGGATAAAGTGGTGTGGTAGCAATGTTAGTCCACTTTAAAGGTAATGAATAGAAATAAAATGATACATTGAAACCCTCTGCTCAGTGTGATGTGACAGCTAAGAAAGCAAATAGAATGTTAGGTAATATTAGGAAAGGAATGGAAAACAAAAATGAGGCTGTTATAATGCCTTTGTATCACTCCATGGTGCGACCGCACTTCGAATACTGTGTTCAATTCTGGTCACCACATCTCAAAAAAGATATGGTGGAATTAGAAAGGTACAGAGAAGGGCAATGAAAATGATAAAGGGGATGGGATGACTTCCCTATGAGGAAAGGCTGAAGCGGCTAGGGCTTTTCAGCTTGGAGAAAAGACATCTGAGGGGAGATATGATAGAGGTCTATAAAATAATGAGTGGAGTGAAACGGGTAGATGTGAATCACTTGTTTACTTTTTCCAAAAATACTAGGACTAGGGGGCACGCGATGAAGCTATAAAGTAGTAAATTTAAAACAAGTCGGAGAAATGTTTTCTTCACTCAACGTATAATTAAACTCTGGAATTCGTTGCCAGAGAATATGTGGTAAAGGTGGTTAGCTTAACGGGGTTTAAAAAAAAGGTTTGGATGGCTTCCTAAAAGAAAAGTCCATAGACCATTATTAAAATGGACTTGGGGAAAATTCACTGCTTATTTCTAGGATACACAACCTAGAGCAGACAAAACTAATTTACTACAACAGGAAAATATTGATTATTGATGGTGTCTCATATCATCACATAGGCATATTAATGCCAAATTGCTCTTAAGTTCGCAAGCTTATGGCTTGGTATAATCACAGACCACCTCCAGCCAACCAATAGTGCACATTAGCTGCCAATTGTGAATACCTAAATGTCCCAGTGTCCAAGTGTTTACTTAACTAAATATTTTTTCAAGCAAAAATTTTTTTAAGTGCACTACTGTTCAAAATGTACACACTGTTGCAATAAATATACTGCTGATACAAAACTCAACTTAACTTGATAGCTCCGGGCATTGCACGCCGTTTTCTTAAGCTGGAGCTTATCACATTTCCAGAGTTCAATGTCTCCAACGTTCATACAGTCTCCGGTATCGCTGTGAGTCCGACAGGACCCTGTTTCGCGGTCAACTGCTTTCTCAAGGGCATATCATTTTCAACAGCATCCATTACCGGTCTGTATTGGATGCTGTTGAAAATGATATGCCCTTGAGAAAGCAGTTCACCGCGAAACAGGGTCCTGTCGGACTCACAGCGATACCGGAGACTGTATGAACGTTGGAGACATTGAACTCTGGAAATGTGATAAGCTCCAGCTTAAGAAAACGGCGTGCAATGCCCGGAGCTATCAAGTTAAGTTGAGTTTTGTATCAGCAGTATATTTATTGCAACAGTGTGCAACAGATGTGCTCTGGATTCAGGAGTCTAGGACTGCCAACTGCCTGGATTTTTTTTCAGGATTCTAAAAATTTGTAAATTACCCGTCTCAAAGCCAGAAGGGTGGTAATGTGTGGATATTTTTCAGAGTTTAGCCCACTACAGCTCTCCAATTTCCCCCCCTTCCAGTGCAGAAGCTGTGGCAGAATCCAGCCAATGGGAAGGCTTCTAATCATAGGATGGAGGGGCTGAGCTGCAAGGGCTGTGGGGAAAGCTAAGCCCTGCACAGGACCCAGGGCTTTTTTTGAGGGGGTACTTGGGGGTACTGAGTATCAGCACCTTTTCCATTGTCTGCAAAAATTGACCAATGGTCCTTGTTAGGGTTACCATATGGCTCCAGAAAAAGGAGGACAGATTGATCCAGTCTGGGTTTTACTTTCATTGCTTTCAATGGAAGCAAAACCTGGAGTGGATCAATGTGTCCTCCTTTTTCTGTAGCCATATGGTAACCCTAGCCTTGCATTTTAATGAAAGAGCTTAGGCTCTACATACAAATTCTGCCTTGTCATAGATTTTGTGACTGGTTGCAGGGGCCTGGCTATTGTGAGGTGGGACCCTCAGTGATCACCCCAACCCTGAAGGGTGGCCTGGCATTGAGAAAAAACACACTGACAGGGCCTTTGCTCAGAAATGTCTAGAAGAGCTTTCTGCGCATATTCTTGAGTTCCTGCCATACATCAGATACTGTATTTATATGCAACCCACCCCTGCCTCAGTGGGTTTGTGTGGCTAGATGATCTTCTGCTACGGAGAACTACTGTTACAGGTAAGGAACTCTTTTTTTCTCCATGGGCAGAAAGATCATGTAGCCACACAATGGAGACTCTCAAGCTAGTACAGGGAACAGTCATACAAATAATCACTGATAAAAGAGTCGAAATGAAAATGGTTGTTACTTGGAGCTGGAGGAGGAGGAGAGTTGATGCCTCACAGGAGAGTAGATAAAATAGCGTGTCCAAACTGGAATCTGTTGAAGAGGCAGCATCAATGCAGTCATGATTCTTGAAGGTATGCAATGGCGCCATTGTAGCTGCTCTGCAAATGTCCACTGGGGAAGTCAGTTGAAGATGAGCTCTTGTACTGGCCATAGCTCTCAAACGATGTGCTTCATGAGGACTGCGCAAACGATCATGCAGACCTCTCTATTCATAACAGAAGAGATAAAAGCAGATATCCACTGCAACAAAGTACGTTTTGTGACTGGTTGAGGGTGATGTATTGCATGCAGGGAAACAAATAGCTGAGATGGGCAACCTGGGGATGCTCTATGTTGCAAACTGATGAGAAGTGCTCATGCACAATTCAAAGTATGTAATCGAGCCTGATTATCTTCTGCATTCGGAGGCAAACAGAATACTGGGAGGATAATAGACTGATTTAAATGGAACGGGGGAGACAACCTTAGGAAAGAATTTTCAGGTGTGTTCCTAGGAGCACTTATCATGCAAATCTGGGTATAAGGTTCATAAAATACCAGTGCTTGAATTTCACCAATATGTCTAGCTAATGTGATTGTAATCACAAATCATGTCTTTCATGTAACATATTTCAAAGGTGCAGATTGCATGGGTTCAAAAGGAGGATGCAAGAGGGCATTCAGTACTAGACTGAGAGCCCATGTAAGTGCCGGTGGTTGGACCAAAGGGCACAGATGCAATAGGCCCCGTATAAAACAGTATCAGTCATTGGGATAGACCGATGAACCATTCTACTAGACTGAGCAATTTAAGGTTTGGGTGCAGGAGCTGACCCCAATTCTGTGTGATGATGTCTGGTACTTTTGGTAAGAAAACTGACAGATGCGAAGTCGTGGTGAGCAAGACCAGGAACCAAGGTTGCCTTGGCCAGTACAGAGTGAGCAGAATCATGTGCACTGAGTCTCTTTGTGCTTTTTGCAAGTTTTTGCTATGAGAGGAATTGGAAGGTAGCATAAAGAAGACCCTGATCCCAAGATAATAGGAAGGCATTGGTTGCAACGCTTCTCTGACTCGGCCACCTTGAGCAGCATTTGTGACACTTGGCATTCATTGGGGTTGCAAACAGAATCATGGACAGATAACCCCATTTCTTGAAAAGGGATTGAATAATTGTGGGTTTGACTGACCACTCATGCGGTTGTAACTTCCTGCTCAAGGAATCTGCTAAAGTGTTGAGTCTTCCTGGGAGATATGTCACTGTAATGGTTGATCTGAGATCGAGGACCAGAGTCCATATATGGATCGCTTCTCTGCAGAGAAGACAGGACTCTGTGCCACCCTGCTTGTTGACATAATACATGAGAACTTGATTTTCCATCTGCACATGTATAACCTGATGTTGTAAGTTGGTCTGAAGAGCACAAATGGCTAGGCAAATGGCTTGTAATTCTAAGCTGTTGATGCTGAACACTCGTTCCGCTAGAGACCAAATGCCATAAGTAGTGAAATGCCCCAGATGCGCTCCCCAACCTTGCTTGGAAGCATCTGGGAGGATGAAAAGTTGCCCCCGTTTGAAGATTGTTCAGTATTGTCCACCACTGAAGAGAACATCTGAGATAACAATTGAGAGAAATATTTTTTGTTAATGGCTGTGTGTCTGTCTCACAAATGGCACTGCAACAGACGCATCTTGAGTCTGGCCAAAGGCAGTACATGGACTGTTGCCACCATGTGGCTTAATAAGGTGAGTAGAACTCTGGCTGTTGTGAGATGAAGCTGTTGTACATATTAGACGAAAGGGATGAAGACTTGTATCCTGGGAGCTTTGCCAAAGCCAATGGAGTTATGATTTGGGTTCCTATATATTCTAGTTGCTGGTCAGGGTGCAAATGTGACTTTTCATAGTTTATGGGAAATCCTAGATTATTGAGGGGTTTGATCATTGTCTGCAATGCTTGGAGGGCGGATTGTGGTGTTGAGCCCACAATTAACCAGTTGTCTGATGAAGGTAGGTCACTGCTGTTACTACACATTTTGTGAACACCCTGGGTGCCAAAGTCAGACCAAATGGCGGTACCTTGTATTGATAGTGGATGCCGTTTAGAGTAAACCAGACCAGAGAAACTTTCTCGATGACTGATGGATTGGAATGCGGAGATAGGCATCCTGCAAATCCAGAGAAGCAAGCCATACTCCTCGTTGTAGGAATGGAAGTATGGTTTCCAGTGTGGTCATCCAAAATCTTTCTTTCTTGATAAATTTGTTGAGTTTTCCTCTAGCGTACCAAAGGCAGGGCAATGGGGGCAGTCCGTCCAGGGTGCAGGCAGCAAGGGGGTGCGTGGAATAGTCGTGTGGCTGTCGGCTCTGCCGGTTCCCTGCCCCTCTCTGACATTACTTCCTGCAGAACTGACAGCTGTGTGACTACTCCATGCACCCCCAGGGTGAGGCTGATGCCCTTCGGAGGGGGAGATGGATGATGTGCCAAGAAGGGGGAGGAGGTTGATACATTGGGGGTGATGCACCGGGGGGTGATGCGCCATGGAGGGATGATGCACCCGGGGGACATAGTGGCGACCCGCCCTGGGTGGCAGCCAACCTAAGTATGCCACTTTAGTTTTCTGAGATCCAGAATGCTCGAAAACCTCTGGATTTTTTTGGAATGAGGCAGTATCTGGAATACAATCTGGTGTTCCATTGGGATGGATGAAACATTTTTTGACTTGCCTGAGCTGCTAGCAACTGGATACTTCCATCTGCAGTAGATACAAATGTGGAATGGGAATCATTCAAGGAGACGAATGTCTGGTGGGGTATGAAGAAAGTTGATAGCCGTTCCGTATGATTTGAATCACCTAAGTATCTGTTGTAATGGCACTCCAAGCACTGCAAAGTGCTGAAGACATCCACCCACCGGAATGTGTGGATGGAGAGGATTTTTCAAAAACCTGGCTGGATTTTCCTTGCTGGGCAACAGCTGGTTTTTGAGGCTTTTTTCCTCTCTAGAAACCCTTACTCTGGTAATGTTGCTACTGACGATTGGTCATCTGCAGGTAACTGAACTTCTGATATGGATAGGTACACTTGTTCTGATATTGACCCTTAGAGGTATAATATGGTAAGTGTATATATGCTGATTTAGAAGTTTGCACATTATCTTCTTCTAGAGTATCCAGTGTAGTGCAATCTTCCTTCATACCTTCTATAACATGTATAGAATGTTTGTACGTTTGGGAAGCTTGCCAGGTGCCCTTGGCCTGGATTGGCCGCTGTCATGGACAAGATGCTGGGCTCGATGGGCCCTTGGTCTTTTCCCAGTATGGCATTACTTATGTACTTACTAGCCTTTGAGCCGTGAAAACGGGCTATTATAGGAAGGGGGGGGGGGGTTGAAAGGGCCGCCCCCCCCCGAGCCGTCACCATCCACCTTTCACCGGCTGGGCCCTCGCTCCGCTATTGAAACAGCAAGGGTCCGGGAACGCAGCACTGAGCTCTGCTAAGTGCTGAGCTGCCGATGTCGGCCTTCCTTCTTCTTCTCTGCCTGTCCCGCCCTCGTGTGACGTACGTCGTCGAGGGCGGGACAGAGGCAGAGACGAAGAAGGAAGGGCGATATCGGCAGCTCAGCAGAGCTCAGTGATGTGTTCCCGGACCCCTCGCTGTTTCAATAGTGGAGCGAGGGCCCGACCGGGTAGAAGGTGGGTGGTGGCGGCGACTCGGGTGGGGGGAGCGTTAGACGGCGGTGTCCCTCCCTCAGAAATAAGCAGTACAGACCCTCTCTGTTCCGCCCCCGTCATCACGTATTGACGCGGGGGCGGGGCAGAGAAGGTCTCTACTGTGCATTTGCGAGTGAGTATGACACTCGCCTTTTATATATATTGATGTACTTATCAACTCCTTTACCTTGTCACCAAATAGATTCTCCCCTGTACAAGAGACATCTGCCACCTTTTCATAAACATCATTTTTTAGTGCTGATGCTCTGAGCCAGGCCATGCGTCTAGTTGCTATGGCAATAGCTGATCCCCACACAGCGGTGTCATAACTGTCATTTGCCGCTCTTATCATATGCTTAGTCTCTAAACTATCCATGACAGAGTGTAATAAAGTAGAGTTCTGCTCAGATAAGCTATCTTGCAATTTAGTGAGATCATTCATAATTGTATATAGATATTGAACATAATGGTAATTATGCACTGCAATATGAGAGAGATTGCAACATTGAATTCTGATATGCACATTTTCCCATTAAATCCATGCATTTAAGGTCATTTGTCAGAGGATGATTTGGGCATTCTTTGGCTGTTTTATTTTTGCGCATACTAAACAAAGATAACACCAAAAATGAAGCTAGATGATATTTAAATCGTGCAGAAAATTTATTGAAACATCCAAAGACTCGAAACGAATCATGTTTCAGCCACAACAACCTGCTTCAGGAGTTTTCAGATTGGATGTTCTCTAAACACTCTAGCTTTCAAATGTAGCACCAGGTATCAATGCACCTTGAATCATGCAATACAGTCTCATAGTCACGATTGTCTATGAGACAGTATTGCATGATTCAAGGTGCATTGGTACCTGGTGCTACATTTGAAAGCTAGAGTGTTTAGAGAACATCCAATTTGAAGACTCCTGAAGTAGGCCATTGTGGCCGGAATACGATTTGTGTCGAGTCTTTGGATGTTTCAATACATTTTCTGCATGACTTACACATCATCTAGCTTAATTTTTAGTGTGTCATCTTCACTGTGTTTGTCTGATCTGTGTATTGCAAGGGACTTTGTTCTTCTGTTTTGTCATTATTTTTGCACATGGCAGATTTAACCACCAGAGAATTGTGAGACAGTTGTTGAGTTCCATGTCCCAAGACATCCTGGACTCAGTATTTATTGTCTAAATTACCTTTAGTAGATCTAATATAATAAGGAGTTGACCAGATTTGCTTGTGCTGCTCCTATAGAATGTCATAGATTGGAAGCACAAATACGTCAAAACTGTACATCTAGTTTCCTGTTAAATGATTTTTATTGGCAATTGTTATACATTGACCATGTTTCCCATTATCCTTTTTGCTACCACATATCCATTCCTTTCCATCTTCCCACGCCTACCTCCCAACACTCATTTCTTTCTGCACCCTCTTATGCTCAATTTACTTATCCGTTAACCCCAATAATTTTGCGTTTACTACAAACTGTATATTCTTCTTATGACTTTGTAATTCTTTATATTGTTACTATGTAAGCCGCATTGAGCCTGCCGTGTGTGGGAAAGCGTGGGGTACAAATGTAATAAATTAATTAATTAAGAAGATTGTGAGCTATTGGCATCTTCAACAGAAATTTTGGTTAAGATGAATCTTCCTGAGATATTTGTGCTTTTTTTCTGCTTAGGAGAGACTGAATTTGGAAGATGTTCGCGTGATCTTTTAGTTGATGAAGCTTGAGAAGCCAGAGATGGAGATCTGGTAGGCTAAAGAGAATGAGCAAGAGTAGATACATCTTGAGATGGTAAGTCTGGTTCCTAAGAAGCTAAAGTCAACACCGACCATGTCCGCTTTCTAGTTGTAGATGTGAAAGACTGGGAGTGCTGTAAATTGTGCGGCTTTATTACTGGACACAAAAACACTTGCCTGAAAAGGCATCTGCTGATCAGTGGAAGGAGCAGGTAACATTTACTGAGGAGGTTGAAGCTGCTGCTGCTGCTGTTAAAGCAATTGAGCTAGTAAGTGCAGTATATTGGAAGAAACTATGTCTGACTGTGTCTCGTGCTGCATATTTCCCGAATGCACAGAAAGACTTGGGGATGAGACAGAACATCCTGGATGATGCCCGAAGGGATAACAAATGTCCTGCAATGGCAGTGGTGAGAATGGTGAGATTGACCTGATGTCGACTTCTTGAATAAGAGCAGCTACTGGATCAACTGCGAGAGCTAACTGTGGATGCTGTAGAAGACACACTCACTCTGTATGTTCGGTACTGGTGAACATAACCTGGCAGTCGGCATCTAGGATCCATCTCCATGTACGCCGGTTACATCACCTCAATTCAGCTGCATGTCGTGCATTGCGTTGTACATGATGACTTCCACCAAACATGCTCTGCACTACACTATTGGACTTGATCCTGACCCCGGGTTGCATTGCGTGGGGTGAGAACAGGATCAGCCACATTTGTTACATCCTTCGCAGCAGTGGATGAATCAGACTGTTTGCTTGACTGAGTGAGTGGTTTTGTTTGAGTGCTTCTGTTTGCCAGAGGTCGATGGGTGGTCTGGTGGAGACATTGACTGTATGTAATCTTTCAATTACAGAGTTCTAATCTCCAGCATTTTAGGAGACATTCTTTTGTAGTCCAGACATTTGTCAACAGAGACAATGACCATATTTTATGGACGCAAGAAATGCAATGCTTGAAACCTGGTTTTTGACGATATGGGGCAAATCAAATCAGCAAAATTAAATTCACTAATGATGACTGAATAAAAGAAACAAATTTGAATATGTATAACAAAAGTAATACTAATGGTGAAGGGACTTGAAAGTTCAGTGGGTCTTATCACTACCGTGGATTAAATGAAACTGAGGTGGGGTTGGCTTGTATAGTAAGTACAGTATCTGATGTGTGGAGCGAACACAGAGACATGAGTAGAAAGCTCTTCTAGACCTTTCTGAGATTTGAAAAGGCCGGGTCAGCAATGTCACCATGACGTCATTTCAGATGTGTGACTACATGATCTTTCTGTCCATGGAAAACCAGCTGAACCAGTGAGTGTTCTGAGGTTGGGAGTGGGAGGGAAAGGAAGTAGATTGTTGAAAAGGAGTAGGACTGAAGAATGGGGGAAAGTGTAAAGGGTCTGCACGATCATCTGCACATTCCTCATGAAGCACATCATTTGAGAGCTATGGCCAATACAAGAGCTCATCTTCAATGGGCATCCCCAGTAGATATTTGCAGAGCAGCTACATGGGCATCATTGCATACCTTCACAAAGCACTACTGTATTGATGCTGCCTCTTCAACGGATTCCTGTTTTGGACGCGCTGTTTTATCTACTCTTCTGTGAAGCGTCAACTCTCCTCCTCCAGCTTAATTACAAGAGGACCTTACGAGACTGGGAGACTGGGCATCTAAATGGCAGATGACATTTAATGTGAGCACGTGCAAAGTGATGCATGTGGGAAAGAGGAACCCGAATTATAGCTACATCATGCAAGGTTCCACGTTAGGAGTCACGGACCAAGAAAGGGATCTAGGTATCGTCGTTGATGATATGTTGAAACCTTCTGCTCAGTGTACTGCTGTGGCTAAGAAAACAAATAGAATGTTAGGTATTATTAGGAAAGGAATGGAAAACAAAAATGAGGATGTTATAATGCCTTTGTATCACTCCATGGTGCGACCGCACCTCGAATATTGTGTTCAATTCTGGTCACCGCATCTCAAAAAAGATATAGTGGAATTAGAAAAGGTGCAGAGAAGGGCGACGAAAATGATAAAGGGGATGGGACAACTTCCCTATGAGGAAAGGCTAAACGGCTAGGGCTCTTCAGCTGGGAGAAAAAAGCGGCTGAGGAGAGATATGACAGAGGTCTATAAAATAATGAGTGGAGTTGAACGGGTAGATGTGAAGCATCTGTTTACGCTTTCCAAAAATACTAGGACTAGGGGGCATGCGATGAAGCTACAATGTAGTAAATTTAAAACGAATCAGAGAAAATGTTTCTTCACTCAACGTGTAATTAAAAGCGGAGTTTAAAAAAGGTTTGGGCGGCTTCCTAAAGGAAAAGTCCATAGACCGTTATTAAATGGACTTGGGGAAAATCCACTATTTCTGGGGTAAGCAGTATAAAATGTTTTGTACTTTTTTGGGATCTTGCCAGGTATTTGTGACCTGGATTGGCCACTGTTGGAAACAGGATGCTGGATTTGATGGACTTTTGGTCTTTCCCAGTATAGCAATACTTATGTAGCTCCAAATGCCAGAATTTTACATGATGGTGGGCAGACCTGTGCGGGTAAGTGGGAGAGGAGACACTGCCTGAATGAGCACATGAGCAGCAGGACAACACTAGAAAAGAGAGCTAGAAAGTGCATGTACCTGTGGATGTGTCTGTGTCTCCTCATATAAATAAAGTTTCCCTTTGAAAATCTGGGCTGGAATGGAGAAGTTCAGTGAAGAGAAAATTTCAGCCAGGGAATTTACCCTGTTAACTATTAAATTCCCTTGAACACTACCCTAATGCTGCTCCACTCTGCCTATATTCTTTCAGAAGCATGAAAAAAGCTAAATATTTTATTTTGATTTTTCCATTTGTTAACCTTTTTTCACACGTAAAACTTTGTAAATTTATATCTTGGACACATTGCCCTTAAATCTCGTTCTTTCAGGCAGTCCATCCTTGGATTCTCTGGTTTGTACCAGAGGCAATGGATAGTGAAAATGACTTGCCCAGCTTCCCTGGTTCTCAACTCACTGCTGCAGAGCTGCCAATTTACCCAGCTCCAGGAGGGAGACTTTTTGGCCAGTCCTGTTGTTGAATTTATATCCCAAGTCAGTCTTATTTTTGTAATCTCTGATACAGTGGCGTTCCGTGGTTGGCTGACACCCGGGGCAGATCGCCGCTGCGCGCAACCCCCCCCCCCCCCCGGGTGCAGTGCAATATGGCGCCCCCTCCCCCGGTGTGGCACGGCACCCCTCCCTGGCATGGACTCCCCGGCGCAGCGCCTCTCACTCCCCCCCACCGACTCCCCACCTGCCTACCAGCTGAGCTCCGTGCCACCGGCACCTCGAATCTGCAGCGCTGCTGATTGTAAAAGAAGAAAATTGTCTCGTCGTTGGCCTTCCCTCGCACTGTGTCCTGCCCTCTGATGTAGCTTCCTATTTCCTCGAGGGCGGGACACAGTGAGGGAAGGGCCAACGACAAGACAATTTTCTTCTTTTACAGTCAGCAGCGCTGCAGATTCGAGGTGCCGGGTGCACGGAGCTCAGCTGATAGGCAGGTGGGGACTGTCGGATGGGGGGGGGGATGAGAGGCGCTGCGCCGGGGGACAGTCCACGCCAGAGGGGGTGCCGTGCCACGCCGTGGGGGGGGGGGGTGGACGGAGCATCGCCCCGCCCTTGCTACGCCACTGCTCTGATACCATCAGTTGAAATCAGCACTGCGGGTCCCATAATGTACCAGGATACTGTTGCAGAAATTCAGGACTGGCTCAGAATTTCCCTCCTGGAACTGGGTAACTTGATAGCTCTCCATCTCTACCCATTAAGCCTTTCCATTCAAAGCATGTGCTTGTAAAGTCCCCATACTCACTCACAAGCTATTACTGCTATCAATATACTCACAGCTAGGCTCTGCGCTTTTCCCTGCTATTACTGGAGAGATGAAATGATGGTAGGGGTTGGAGTCCCTGGTAGGAGGGGACCCACAAATATATGTTTGCCTAGGGCCCAATATAGTGCTAATCTGGCCCTGTCTCCCCGACATAAGCATCCTTCTTCACATTTTTTGCATTGAATGATATGCATGGGATAAACATAAAGGAATCCTGTTCAGAAGGAATGGATCCTAAGGAGCTTAGCCGAGATTGGGTGGCAGAGCCGGTGGCGGGAGGCGGGGATGATGCTGGGCACACTTATACGGTCTGTGCCAGAGCCGGTGGTGTGAGACGGGACTGGTGGTTGGGAGGTGGGGATGGTGCTGGGCAGACTTATATGGTCTGTGCCAGAACCGGTGGTGGGAGGCGGGGCTGGTGGTTGGGAGGTGGGGATAGTGCTGGACAGACTTATATGGTCTGTGCCCTGAAAAGGACAGGTACAAATCAAGGTAAGGTATACACAAAAAGTAGCACATATGAGTTTATCTTGTTGGGCAGACTGGAAGGACCGTGCAGGTCTTTTTCTGCCGTCATCTACTATGTTACTATGTACTACATTTGAATAAGAGCATGTCTAGGATCCCATTGGAATTACTGTAATCCAGTGTCCTGCTAATATCCTTACGGCCTGCAATTTCCTTACACTGCTGGAAGCCATGTTTATCCCCTTCTATTCCAGTACTGAGGTCTATACTGCAAGTACAGTTCTGACAATACACCTCAGTCCTGCCCTGCAGCACCTCCTGCTATTCAAGTACTGTCTAGTTTATTAATTTGTGGTTCCTCTTCTTTGCACCTTGCCTCCATGCTTCAGTTTTTCCTTCTTCCTTTCTGTTCATCTACCCTCTCCATATATTCATCCACCTCCTCCATTAATGAAAAGATTATAATGTTACCCTGGGACTGGGGGCTCCTCTAGCCTCATTCTCTGTCATTATCCTATAATGAGCAGTTCTTCTTCCATCAGCCCTTTATTGGTCTCTTTCATCTGTTAAATGGGCTGCATGATCACCTCACACAGCAAGACCTTTCACTAAAGAAAGGACAAGAGACCAGAATCATGAACAGAGCAATACAAAGTAGCATTTCCCATCCTAGGATCATCAGATGTTCCTTGTCAAAAAAGCAAAGTTGAGTCAGTCCTGGATTTACCCTGCTGCATCTCTAGAATTGTAGGTCCAATTTTTCTATGACATGCAGAAGCTACAAGTCCCAAAACAGGGTAAAATTAATCTCAGTCAGTTCAATTGACACCTATCTGCAGAGCAATAACCCCAGGCCTGCGGGAATATTTGTACAATCTTTGGGGTACGGTCTGCCTGTTGTCATCAGAAGAGGGAAGCCCTTTACAAGTAGAAGATGAGGAACAAGTGGGGCTGCTGTAAACGCTTGTGAGTTGCTGTCATGTAGCAAGACAGCAACCCAACCTGACACCTCAAAAATCCTATAGAAAGGACATGTCTAGTTCATAGAATCCAGGGGGTCGATATTCAAAGCAATTTAAATGGCCAGGACAGGCTCCCGGCCGTTTAAATTACTTGTCCACGACTAACCGGGCATATTCGACTAACCAAGTATATTCAGTGGCACTATCCAGTTAAGTGCCACTGAATATACTTGGTTAGCGACTGAGCCACAACTGGCTATTTTGTGGGTGGTCCAGGGCAGAATTGGTACTTATGCAGTTAATTGCCAATATTCAGCACTTAATCACATAAGGTAACTGCATAAATAGAACCACATATAGCACAGTCCTATCTTTTTGTGGTTCACCTTATGCGTTAAATACTAAATATTGCATCTAACTGCATATTTATTTATTAGGATTTATTTATCGCCTTTTTGAAAGAATTCACTCAAGGAGGTGTTCAGTAAGATTAAATCCAACATAAGCAGTAGACAATTCCTTTTTTATTTTTACATTTGTACCCTGTACTTTCCCACTCATGGCAGGCTTAATGCGGCTTACATATTATATACAGGTACTTATTTGTACCTGGGGCAATGGAGGGTTAAGTGACTTGCCTAGAGTCACAAGGAGCTGCCTGTGCCTGCAGTGGGAACCGAACCCAGTTCCCCAGGACCAAAGTCCACCACTCTAACCACTAGGCCACTCCTCCACACAGTAAAAATATTCAAATAACAATACAAAGTATGGCATAGTATACTACTTACAATGTCAACACAATACGTAATAGAACATTTTAATAGACAGCATAGGGTATAAGCAAAGATAAAACACAGAGATATGTAAGAGAGTAAGAGGAGTTAGAAAATAAGGTGACTAATTTAAAGTTGCACTTATCTCTGCTAGGGTAGGAGTGGATAAACGTGTCCTGCTGTAGTATGTGCAGCCCATGTCACTCCTTGTGTGTTTGTGAGACTAAGAAGTTAATTACTTCTTCCATTAAAAGCCTGGTTGAGGAGCCAAGCTTTCATCTGCTCCCTGAAGCAGAGATATTCTTATATTAAGTGAAGCCTTTCAGGGAGTGCATTCCAGAGTGTGAAGGCTACTCCAAAGAAAGCTGGCTTGCAGGTATCACATTGTGTAATGTCTTTTGGAGAAGGTGTGGTTAGGGATACCCCTTGGGAGGACCTTAGTGTTCTTGGAGGTGTGTAGAGGGTCATCCTGTTCTTCAAGTACTCTGGGCCATTCCCTTTAAGGGCCTTGAAGCAGGGGTGTAGCCAGACAACAGATTTTGGGTGGGCCTAGGCAAGAGTAGGTGGGCACCAAGTGTTCTCCTCCCCCCTCCCCCCCCCCCTCCCCCACAACCACCACCCAAAAAATATCTCAGCTGGTGAGAAAATGCTTCTTTCCATCTTGGCAGTCTACAGCAGGCATGCCCCTGAAACTGAGCATGCGCAGGTGCCGTTATTGTGGGAGTAGCGTTTTCTTACCATTGGGGAAATCTTGAGCTGGCCCGAGCCTTGGGATCCCCACCAGCTACGTTAAACGTGTGCTACTTTGGGCGGGCCTGAGCCCTAAGTGGGTGGGCCCCAGCCCACCCAGACCCACCTGTAGCTACGCCACTGCCTTGAAGATCAGACATAGAGTTTTAAATTTAGCACTGTATTGTACTGGTAGGCAATGAAGTTTTTGCGAAAATGGTGTGATGTCACATTGCATGCAACCTTCCATGAGTCTTGCTGCAGCATTTTGAATCAGTTGGAGCTGTGTTAGCCGGCCGCTTATGCCTGGATATTCAGTGCCTGTGCCTAGACATGTCCGGCATGAATAGCCAGGGATAAAACTCGTGGTGGCAAACAAAAACACTGACCACTGCCAACTGAATACTACCACACTTTTCAAAATGCTCGAGGGTGCTAAAATGTTCCCTCTCTGGATACTGTGAATGATTTTGATAACACTGGGGGTGTTCAAGCACCCCCAGAGCTGGCACCACCGGGTCTAATGTATTTGGTATAGTCTGGATTGACATTCAGACTATTACCACATACAGTAGTATGTAGTACAGATAGTAACTCCATGACTGCAATCCTCTGTGTTTTTTTTTTTTTTTTGCAAAGTGTTCTATAAATACGTGGTCTTGCAGTTCTTATGCAGGTATTGCATTATCAGCTGTGGTTACAATAACGGTTTACACAGTCTGACTAGCTATACTTGACTTGTACTACATTTCAAGACACGCGACAGAGGCAGTGTTACACACAGTAATGCATGTTATCTAAACCACTGTAATAAACATTATGTATTACAGGTGCTGAAGATTTGCGGTCCTCCAAAATAACCAGGTATGTAACCTGGGTCTCACATTCGCTCACCAGCTTCCTGGGCACCGACTTGCTCTCAGGGTCGGGCACCCTTGATCTGGGCCACAAACAAAACAACTCTTATTTTTGATTAAAGAGTCCATCACTCTCACTCACTCAATGAAAGACTCCAGTCCAGGTTTTTATGCAACAAACAGGAGCTTTACTGAACTTCTGCAACAGGCAATCCTAAATCCGTTCAGAACAAAATCAGTAATTGTAACCAACTTGATATCTTGTAAACTTCAGGGATATGGTGTTAATCCTCCAAGTTCATTTTGTAAATCCTACAGTATGTACATATTACAACTCCTCCTGCCTTTACCCATCGCTTTTGGTGGACCAATCTAAGGCTGTGCCTGCAGCACCTGGTGCAACAAGCGACCTTCCTTTTCTGGACAGAATCCCTTGTCCGTCCACTCCTTCCCCCAAGGTGTACCTCACTGCGTGTACTACCCTTGAGTTACAACAGATCCTGTTTTGCTTCTTGCTCCCAGGCTGGGATCCCCTACTTCCCACCTAGAGCACTCCACCCTTCACAGTTACTGCTTTGACTGGCAGAACCCTCTCCTTTGGTCAGCCTTAGCTTCTTGAAACCATCCAGGACTTCCCCTCTCCTCAAGGGTCCCAGCAGTGGTAGAGCAATCAACGACCTTGTCATTCCCCCGACAACATCATTTATTAACTTCAAACTCCCCCCCCCCCTACTGTCATTCAACATTTCCCTCAGCACTTTTCACAAAACCTCCCCTTGGGGCTGGTCTTCTTCTCATACCTCCCGTTACCAACCAATTGGCCCTTCCCCCTGAAGAGGGGTTCCATCACTAAGTAATCCCATTATACTACGGGCTTACACTAGCAAGGCCCTTCCCTTCCTCTTAAACAGCACCTTCACTTGCCTTTTCCCCTCTCAAATGGTTGCCATGGAACAGTGAAGCTGAGGCCTTCTCAACCTGAGGAAATGTTTTCAAATTTTCAGCACTTCCCAGTCACTAAAGTGTCTCATCATGATTCATGTTCTAACCTACAGGTTACTCCCCTCCTTTTCTACTTACTTTGCTACAATATTCCTCTACCCATTCACTTGAAAAACCCAGGGCTCAGTACTAAAGGCCAGCACTAAAGCCAACAGCGCAAACCCTATAGAGCAGGACCAGTGCAGAAACCTAGCTCTCCAAATGTTCAAAGCAAATGGCATTCAAATTTATGTGCGGTAGTAACTGAAAGCAAGGGGGAGGAATTGCGTGGAACATACACAGAAAAGTTCAATGTAGCGCAGCTCTTGTGCGCATGCTAAGGTAAACTGGAAGTGCAAGCTCAATTGGCACCATTCGCTGCACCTGTAAATATAAACCTTTCCAAAATGCAGGAGACTTGGGTCCTGATTTCCCCATTGGATTCCCTACAAAAAGCAAGGCTATACGTCCCTGCTTGCATTGATCTAGTTGGTAACCCCTACTAAGGACAACTGTAGCAAGACTCAGGGCCCGCCCGCGAGGGGGGGGGCAGGGGGACAAAATTCCCCAGGCCCGGGCCTCCAAGGGGGGCCCGGTGCCAGGGTCCCTCTCCTTCTCCCCAGGCAAGCCGGCGCTGCAGTCCCCGGTCTCACCTGCCTGCACCTCAGCTCCATTGGCAGCTCCCCTCCGTTCGCTACCGGCGGCCCCATGCATTCAAATCGGCAGCGCCTCACCTCCATGTGAAAGCGGCAGATCACCTCCCTTTGGGCCCTCCCTCACTGTGCCCCGCCCTCGCAGAAACAGGAAGTTACAGCAGACACGGGCGGGACACAGTGAGGGAAGGCCGGAAGATGGGCGGCAGCAGCAACGGCGGCCCCGAGGGTGGCCTTGCCCTGGGCCTGGCTCAGTCTGTCGGCGGCCCTGGCAAGACTGAAAACCAAGAAACTAGATAGGCCTTATCACCAAGATATTCTATGATTCTTGCCTTTTCGCTCACACTTCAGAAAAGATATTCAGTCCAGCTCAGGGGAACACATTTGCTCCTATACAGGATTTTTCACACATCTCCAAATCTCTGCTGTCGGTTCATTCTTTGCAGTTTATACTTATTTTGGCCTTATCACCAGTGTTTTCTTTGTTTGTTTGTTTTCTTAACCTACATAGCAAAGAAAAAAAAAGTAAAACATTGGGGCTGGCAGTACTATCAAGGTACACTTACTGACCCTCGTTCATAGCAGAGATGCACAAATGAAAAGACTTAGCCACCATTTGCATCTCTGAGATACTTCTGTCACGGTTTAGAAAACTAGCAGAGATTTTCAGATCCTGATCTTACCCTCTCTGGCAGTATCCCTTGAATTGAGACAGTGTGGACATTATGTAGGAACTGTGGAATCATTGTACAGTACAGATGTTATGGTTGCCTCTTGATACTATTAAAAGCATAACAATTTTTGGAAGTGGTTAATTGGGTTTTTTAGTGGCTAAAAATTCCCCTCCCCCAGCTTTTTATACCCTCAATTAACATACTGTAATATGCCTTTTGTACTGGAGGACCACATGGAGGTTTTATGATGTTACAGGGAAATATTTCGCAACCTGATACAATCAATGGTACTAAGCCATGCAGACTACTGCAATGGAATTTATGCGAGATGCAAAGAACAAATCATAAAGAAACTTCAGACCGCTCAAAATACAGCAGCCAGGCTTATATTTGTAAAAACGCGATTTGAAAGCGCCAAACCCCTCCGAGAAAAACTGCACTGGCTCCCAATCAAAGAATGTATTGCTCTCAAAATCTGCACCCTGGTTCATAAAATTATCTACGGCGAAGCCCCAGGATACATGACAGATCTCATAGACCTACCAACCAGAAACACAACAGGATCAACACGAACACACCTAAATCTCCACTACCCAAGCTGCAAAGGACTCAAATACAAATCAACCTATGCATCCAGCTTTTCCTATATAAGTGCACAACTATGGAACACACTGCCAAAAGTCGTAAAAACAACGTATGACCACCTAAACTTCCGGAAATCACTAAAAACAAACCTGTTCAAAAAGGCATACCCCACCGACCCAACTTAAAAACCTGAATCCCTGCAACACAATGAAACCAAAGCTCGTAATGGATATAAAATAACTCTTCCACTCTAAGATCCCTAATGTGTCCGTCACACATGAACCTTATTCTACCATAATATCACTTTGTATTTGTTCATACCGGAATTGGCGAATGCCTCTACGGTACTATGTAAGCCACACTGAGCCTGCAAATAGGTGGGAAAATGTGGGATACAAATGAAACAAACAAATAAATAAATAAATAAAATAATGTGGACATCACAGCCCAGGAGTGACATCATAAACAGACTCTCCTCAGCCAATCATATAGCTGCTCAGAATAGCTTCAAGCCAGGAGAGACAGCAGCACACATAGGGGTCCTTTTACTAAGGTGTGCTAACAGATTTAGCGTGGGTTAACAAATTATTGTGCGTTAAGTGACTTGCAGCCCACAGTGCTTTCTGCTTTTTCAGCCTATTTCTTTTCTCAACAGGCAGCTTCAGTCGCCATCCCCATGAACACAACTTTTTTTGTCTCCTTTACTACACCATTGACTGCATTCTTATGTTCAGCGTCATCTTCGGTACATCAGTTAATTTATGAACTGCACCTCCATAGCACACCCAAAGTGAAATTTGATTTGGCCTTTATGTAATGTTCAGCAATTAACATGGGAATTACTGCATACTGTCAATGCATGGCCACACTAACAGTTATTGTAGTAGCTTGAAACTTAGCACATGGCAGATGACGTTTAATGTGAGCAAGTGCAAGTGCAAGGTGATGCATGTGGGGAAAAAAGAACCCGAATTATAGCTACGTCATGCAAGGTTCCACGTTAGGAGTTACGGACCAAGAAAGGGATCTGGGTGTCGTCGTCGATAATACGCTGAAACCTTCTGCTCAGTGTGCTGCTGCGGCTAGGAAAGTGAATAGAATGTTGGGTATTATTAGGAAAGGTATGGAAAACAGGTGTGAGGATGTTATAATGCCGTTGTATCGCTCCATGGTGCGACCGCACCTTGAGTATTGTGTTCAATTCTGGTCGCCGAATCTCAAGAAAGATATAGTAGAATTGGAAAAGGTGCAGCGAAGGGCGACTAAAATGATAGGGGGGATGGGACGAATTCCCTATGAAGAAAGACTAAGGAGGCTAGGACTATTCAGCTTGGAGAAGAGACGGCTGAGGGGAGACATGATAGAGGTATATAAAATAATAAGTGGAGTGGAACAGGTGGATGTGAAGCGTCTGTTCACGCTTTCCAAAAATACTAGGACTAGGGGGCATGCGATGAAACTACAGTGTAGTAAATTTAAAACAAATCGGATAAAATTTTTCTTCACCCAACGTGTAATTAAACTCTGGAATTCATTGCCGGAAAATGTGGTGAAGGCGGTTAGCTTAGCAGAGTTTAAAAAGGGGTTGGACGGTTTCCTAAAGGACAAGTCCATAAACCGCTACTAAACGGACTTGGAAAAATCCAAAATCCCAGGAATAACATGTATAGAATGTTTGTACGTTTGAGAAGCTTGCCAGGTGCCCTTGGCCTGGATTGGCCGCTGTCGTGGACAAGATGCTGGGCTCGATGGACCCTTGGTCTTTTCCCAGTATGGCATTACTTATGTACTTATATTCCCACATTAAGGGGAAGGCCAAATGTCAGCCGGCATGTTAAAAGTGAGGTGAAAAAAGTTACTAGAACTAAAAGAAAATCCTTCAGAAGAAGAATCCAACTGAAAATAATAGGAAACAATGGCAAGTCAAATACAAAGCACCGATAAAGAAGGCAAAGAAAGACAAAGAAGATTGCATTGGAGACAAATACACATAGTAAAACTTTTTTTAGGTATATTGAAAACAAGAAGCCGGTAAAAGAATCAGTTAGACCGCTAGATGACTGAGGGGGTTAAAAGGGCACTCAGAGAAGCCAAGGCTGTAGTGGAGAGATTAAATGAATTCTCTTCAGTCTTCACCAAGGAAGCTGTGGAAGAGATACCAGTGCCAGAAATGGCATTCAGTGCTGATGAGTGAGAGAAACTTAAACAAACCTCTGTAAACCTGGAAGATGTAATGGGACAATTTTACAAACTGAAGAGTAACAAACCATCTGGACCGGATAGTATACATCCCACGATATTGACAGACTTGAAAAATTAACTTGCAGAGCTATTGTTAGTAATATGCAATTTATCTTTAAAATCAAGCATGGTACCGGAAGATTGGAGGGTGGCCAGTGAAACACCAATTTTTTAAAAGGGTTCCAGAGGTAATCCTGGAATTCCAGGGCTCTGTCCTTTCCTGGTTCTCTTCCTACCTCTCCCTCCGCACCTTCAGTGTTCACTCTGGTGGATCCTCTTCTACTTCTATCCCTCTGCCTGTCGGCGTACCTCAGGGTTCTGTTCTTGGTCCCCTCCTCTTTTCTATCTACACTTCTTCCCTTGGTTCATTAATCTCATCCCATGGCTTTTCCTACCATCTCTATGCTGATGACTCCCAAATCTACCTTTCTACCCCTGATATCTCACCTTGCATCCAAACCAAAGTTTCAGCGTGCTTGTCTGACATTGCTGTCTGGATGTCTCAACGCCACCTGAAATTAAACATGACCAAAACCGAGCTTCTCATTTTTCCCCCCAAACCCACCTCCCCACTCCCCCCGTTTTCTTTTTTTTTTTTCACGAACAAGTCCCAAAAAAGTGCCCTAAATAACCAGATGACCACCAGAGGGAATCGGGGATGACCACCCCTGACTCCCCCAGTGGTCACTAACCCCCTCCCACCCAAAAAAAACAACTTTTAAAACGTTTTTTTTCCAGCCTGTATGCCAGCCTCAAATGTCATACCCAGCTCCATCACAGCAGTATGCAGGTCCCTGGAGCAGTTGTTAGTGGGTGCAGTGGACTTCAGGCAGGTGGACCCAGTCCCATCCCCCCCTACCTGTTACACTTGTGGTGGTAAATGGGAGCGCTCCAAACCGCCCCCAAAACCCACTGTACCCACATCTAGGTGCCCCCCTTCAGCCATAAGTGCTATGGTAATGGTGTAGAGTTGTGGGGAGTGGGGGGCTCAGCACCCAATGGAAGGGAGCTATGGACTTCAGAGGTAGTTTGCTTTGTTTTTTTAATTGTTACAAGTGCCCCCTAGGGTGCCCGGTTGGTGTCCTGGCATGTCAGGGGCACCAGTGCACTACAAATCCTGGCCCCTCCCACAACCCAATGCCTTGGATTTGGTCGTTTTTGAGCTGGGTGCCTTTGGTTTCCATTATCGCTGAAAAATGAAACCGCCCAGCTCAAATTCGCACAAATCCGATGCATTTGGCTGGCACAAACCGTATTATCGGAAAGAAGATGGACGCCCATTTTTTTTCGAAAATACGGTTTGCCCCGCCCCTTCACGTACCCGTTCTCGGAGATAGACGCCCATGGAGATGGGCGTTCGCATTCGATTATGCCCCTCTTTGTCTCATTAATCCATGCTTATGTATATGCTCTGTAATTTTGTTCTTTATACTAGTCTCTACCATTTTGCCTGGCACCAATGTCAGGATCACAAGTCTATAATTTCTACTACTACTACTACTACTACTACTACTACTATTTATCATTTCTATAGCGTTACAAGGCGTATGCAGCGCTGCACAAACATAGAAGAAAGACAGTCCCTGCTCAAAGAGCTTACAATCTAATAGACAAAAAATAAAGTAAGCAAATCAAATCAATTAATGTGTACAGGAAGGAGGAGAGGAGAGTAGGTGGAGGCGAGTGGTTACAAGTGGTTACGAGTCAAAAGCAATGTTAAAGAGGTGGGCTTTCAGTCTAGATTTAAAGGTGGCCAAGGATGGGGCAAGTCGTAGGGGCTCAGGAAGTTTATTCCAGGCGTAGCGTGCAGCGAGACAGAAGGTGCGAAGTCTGGAGTTGGCAGTAGTGGAGAAGGGAACAGATAAGAAGGATTTATCCATGGAGCGGAGTGCACGGGAAGGGGTGTAGGGAAGGACGAGTGTGGAGAGATACTGGGGAGCAGCAGAGTGAGTACATTTATAGGCTAGTAGAAGAAGTCTGAACAGGACGCAAAAACTGATAGGGAGCCAGTGAAGCAACTTGAGGAGAGGGGTAGTATGAGTAAAGCGACCCTGGCGGAAGACGAGACGGGCAGCAGAGTTTTGAACCGATTGGAGAGGGGAGAGGTGACTAAGTGGGAGGCCAGCAAGAAGCAGATTGCAGTAGTCTAAATGAGAGGTGACAAGGGTGTGGATAAGGATTTTGGTAGAGTGCTCGGAAAGAAAGGGGCGGATTTTACGGATGTTGTAAAAAAAGAAACGACAGGTCTTGGCGATCTGCTGGATATGAGCAGAGAAGGAGAGCGAAGAGTCAAAGATGACCCCAAGGTTTCAAGCTGAGGAGACAGGGAGAATGAGAGAGCCATCAACAGAAATATTTCTTTACCCAATGTGTAATTAAAATCTGGAAAGCATTGCCAGAGAATGTGGTAAAAGCAGTTAGCTTAAATGTGTAATCCCTGTCCCTTGTCCCTAGGGAGAGGAAACACTTCAGTCAGCCCCGTGGGCTGAAGAAAAATAAGAGAGACAATTAGACTTTATTGGTATATCACTAAGCCAAATACAAAGTAATTGTTCTCTCTGGAGCAAGTTGTCACACAGCAAAGCCAGACGCAAAAAACTGCATAACAAAGTCTGCTCACTAACATCTTTCTTAGGCATCACATATATATACCATTTGTAAGTTTCGTTTTCTCCCAAATCACGTGATTTCTCCTAAACTAAAATCATAAAGTAGCCTGTGCCATATATGGATGTTCCTGTATTATATCAGTCTCTCCTGATGTGTGTGCATATGCACACTCAGTGGCCATTGGCTGATTAGTTATCAGTACAGCGTGAGTACAGCGTGTAGTTAGTCACAGAGCAACTAATACATATTACAATCCCCTTGTGTCCTCTCTCCCCAAAACTGAAACATTCTGGACATCTTAGGCTCACTGTATCCTCAGTCTCTCACCACCTCCCAAGGTTATATCCACCTTATATGAAAGGCATGGTCTCAGCTCCTGCCAAATCTGCATTCTTGAAGTGTCAATCCTCAGTTCCTGAGAAAGCACTGTATGTTACAAAGATGCTAACTTATTAGGCTAACTTGTGAGAACCAAAAAGAGCAATGTAAAGGCTTTTGTAACAGGCCTAGCATAGGAAGGAATATACAATTAGCAGGGTTTAAAAAAGGAATGGATAACTTCATAAAAGAAAAGTCCATAAGCCAATATTAAGATGGACTTGGGAGATTCCACTGCTTATTTCTAGGATAAGCAGCATAAAATCTGTATTTTTTTTTTGTTACATTTGTACCCTGCACTCATGGCAAGCTCAATGCAGCTTACATGGGGCAATGGAGGGTTAAGTGACTTGCCCAGAGTCACAAGGAGCTGCCTGTGCCTGAAGTGGGAACTGAACTCAGTTCCTCAGGACCAAAGTCCACCACCCTAACCACCCTAACCACTAGGCCACTCCTCCACACCATGGATCTGTTCAGGTATCTTGCCAGGCACTGGTGACCCAGACTGGCCAAGGTTGGAAACTGGATACTGGGCTTGATGGACCTTTAGTCTGCTCCAGTATGGCAATGCTTAAGCTCTTATGTAAAAATGTGTTTAAAAGTAGTGGGGGCCTGGGGCTTATTACATGTGTTTGCCTAGGATGCACCAATGGGTTAACTTTGCCCTGTGACTGAGTGTAGAGGTCAGATGTTTGTTAGGGGAATAGCGGAGTGTAGAAGTTATCACTGATAAACCTGATAAGGGAGGAGCTGTAGTTATTTTGGATAAAGATAAATATTGTGCAGAAGTCAGTAGACCAGCTTTTCCCAAACTGTGTGTCGCAGTGACCTCTCTGGGGTGCCACGGCAAATCAGGGCTGGCATAACCCAGTAAGCATGGCATGGGGGGGGGGCACCTCAAGCCATGCTTACCGCCTTCACAGTTCCAGCCTCAGCTGACTGCCCTCAGCTCCCCCACAGCCCTTTTTTCATTCCTGCCGCCCTATATTTAAATCTTTTATTTTACCCCAAAATCAAAGCACTGGCAGCAGCAAAAGAAGCACACTCACCTCGAGCCTTCCCTTCCCTCTCAGTGTCCCATCTTCCTCTGATGTAACTTCCTGCTTCCGCGAGGGTGGGACACTGAGAGGGAAGGGAAGGCTGGAGGCGAGCCTGCTACTTTCGCTGCTGCCGCCGCTTTGATTTTGAGGTAAAATAAAAGATTTTAAAAATGTAGGGTGGCAGGAATAAAAGGGGAATGTTGCAGGAGAAGAGGGCAGGCAGGTGGGGCTTGGGTTGAACTGGAACTCAGGGGCTGAAAAGGGGGGCAGGTGGGGGCTGGTGAGAGTCGCTGGACATGGATGGGATTGGAGGGAAGGATGGGGGCAAAGGAGAATCATTGGACATGGATGGGAGAGGAGGGCAGGGGAGAGAGGACAAATCGCTGGGCATGAATGGGAGAGGAGGGCAGGGGAGAGAGGAGAAATCGCTGGACATGGATAGGAGGGGAGGATAGGGGTAAAGGAGAATTGCTAGACATGGATGGGAGGGGAGGGCAGGAGGAGAAAATCTAGACATGGAGGGCAGGGGAGACAAGAAAATTGCTGGACACGGATGGAGAAGAGGGCAGGGGAGACAGGAAAATTGCTAGATATGGATGGAGGGGAGAGCTGAGAAGAGAGGAGCGTTGCTGCTGGACATGGATGGACGGAGGAGAGGGCAGGGTAGAGAGGAGAGTTGCTGGACATGGATGGATGGAGGGCAGGGGGGAGAGAGAGGAGAGTTTGTGGACATGGATGGATGGATGGAGGGAAGGGCAGAAATGCTGGACATGGATGGAGGGGAGGGAAGACAGGAAAGAGATGCACAAACCTATGAGCTGTTGCATCCAAGTTGTCATTCTTTTTTGTTGGTAGCATTTTTTTTTATTTAATCTCACTTATATTTTTAAACATGTTGGTTTATACAGCAAACTCTTTTCACATGCAGAGGGTCTGTCCTCTAAAATTTCTAATCTGTCTTCACCCTATTGCCTATAACTTAATCCAATCAACTTGGTTACACAGAATTTGGTGACTCTCTGTCTTAAAGGTGTGTTTTATTAAATTGGGTTGGGTTTTGAATCTTCAGTGCCAGAGACTTAATTCAATCAATTTGGTTACATAGCATCTAGTGACTCATAGTTCTGGAGCAGGGGCAATTTGTTTAGAGCTGTGTGGTAAAAGAAAAAAACAGAACTTAAGTTTACCTTGTGAGCTGTGAGCTACGCTGGGCATTTTTTAGACTTGGTTTGATTGGTAAGTGAGGTTACTTGTGTCCTAGAAGATCTGAGAAGAGAGCAAGGCTTCAAATACTGATGTTGTAATTCACCTGGGGACAAATGACCTGGCCAACAATAGCAAGTTTACAGCACAGAGAGCGTTCCAGAAGCTTGGGGAGGGACTGAAATCTTTGGTTCGGACTGTGGCTTTTTCTGAAGTAATTCCCGCATGGTGAAAGGGAGAGGAAAGACTACGCAAAACAGTGGACTTCAATAAATGGCTTGAATCTTGGTGTAAAGAAGAAGGTTTTAGATACATAGGAGCATGGGGTAATACGTGGAGAAATAACAGGCTCTGCTGTAATGATGGGCTATATCTTTCTATGACTGGAAAAAGGATCATTGGGGAGAAATTGAGACAGTTTGTTTCTGGACAATTAAACTAGAAGGCGGGGGTGACAAAAGGAAACAAGGGAATTCGGAAAGTCACCCCCAGAATAAACATGATGGCAGAGGGAAAGGTCATCTAAATATAGAAAACCACCTAAATTCACTATGCAAATGGAAAGCAATGAGCACAAATGCTCGTAGTCTAGGTAAAAAGGTTCAAGACTTACAAGCTCTGATGTTTGAAGAAAACTTGGATATTGTTGTTATTACAGAGATGTGGTTCAATGATTCCCATGAATGGGATGTGACTATACTAGGCTATAATCTTTTTAGGAAAGATAAAGAAGGCCGAAGGGGTGGAGAAGTGGCGCTGTTTGTGAGAGACAATATCAGAGCGGCTGAAATGTGGGGGACCTGGGGAGAAGAAGAAGCTTTATGGATGGACCTGGAACAAGAAGATGGAACCTGTATCCACACGGGGGTTATCTACAGACCTCCTGCACAAACGGAGAAGCTAGACAAGGATCTCATAGAAGATATTCAAAAGAATGGTATGAAAGGGGAGGTGCTACTGTTGGGAGATTTCAACTTGTCTGATGTGGATTGGAACGACCCGTCTGCGGAATCAGAAAGAAGTAGGGAGATTGTGGACACCTGTCAAAGTGCCTTGCTCAAATGGTGACGGGACCCACGAGGGAAGGGTCGATGCTGGATCTAGTGCTAACAAATGGAGGAAGTGTTTCCAATATCCGGGTGGGTGCCCACCTAATAGTGATCATCACACCGTATGGTTTGATAAAAGGGAAAAGGTGGAGTGTGGACGCACAAAACTCAAAGTACTGGATTTCAGACGTACTGATTTTGATAAAATGGGGGAGTACCTGAAGAAGGAGCTATTGGAATGGGAAGGCATAGGAGAAGTGGAAAATCAGTGGTCAAAGCTAAAGGCTGCTATAAATATGGCAACTGATCTTTATGCCAGGAAAGTAAACAAAACCAAGAGAAACAAGAAGCCTATATGGTTCTCCAAACAAGTAGCTGAAAAAATCAGAGCAAAAGAGTCTTTGTTCAAGAAATACAAAAGAACGTAATGAGAGGATCACGGAAAAGATTATGGGATTAAACTCAAAGAAGCGAAGAGGGAAATATGGCTAGCGAAAGCACAAGCGGAAGAAAAAATGGCAAAAGATGTAAAAAATGGTGACAAGACTGTTTTCAGATATATTGGAGAAAGGAGAAATGATAGGAATGGAATTGCAAGACTGAAAGATAATGATTAGTTAAATGTCTTTGTTTTAACGTACATGGGAACCATTTAACTAATGAAGTCACAGAGTGATCTTGCAGTATAAAAGTCTTACACCACTCCGGGGCTCGCACCAGTTTCTGCACAGCAACATCAACTTGATAACGAAAAGAACACCCTCCCCTTAAGTCTTTGCAAGCTAAATAGCTATTTTTATTGAAGATCCCAGTTTTCTGACTATTTAGTGTTGATATACAGGGCAGGAGGCAGGGAGTGCTATGAAGGTGGAATGGTGTTGTTGCATTTCTCGAGTCTTTGGGACGCAGTAATACACCAAACAAAACTGAGCACAATTGATAATTTTACAAGCGTATTATTATTATAAGTTTTTAACACTAAGATAGAGTTTGGTTTTGACCTCATATATATATTTTTTGTTGGTTTCCTTATTTTTTTCAGTTAAAATTTAATGCCAAGAAGTGAAGAGTGGTGCATTTGGGGTGCAGAAACCCAAAAGAGAGATACCGAATAGGAGGGGAGAGATTAGTAAGCTCGACTCAGGAGAGAGACCTTGGGGTGTTGGTGTCTGAGAATCTGAAGGTGAAGAAACAGTGTGACAAGGCGACGGCCATGGCTAGAAGGATGCTAGGCTGCATAGAGAGGGGTATAACCAGCAGAAGAAAGGTGTTGATGCCCCTTTACAAGTCATTGGTGAGGTCCCACATGGAGTATTATGTTCAATTTTGGAGGCTGTATCTTGCTAAAGATGTTAAAAAGACTGGAAGCGGTGCAAAGAAAAGCTACAAAAATGGTATGGGATTTGCATTGCAAACCGTACGACGAGAGACTTGCCGACCTGAACATGTATACCTTGGAGGAAAGGAGAAACAGGGGTGCCATGATACAGACATTCAAATATTTGAAAAATATTAATCTACAGATGAACCTTTTCTGGAGACGGGAAGGTGGTAGAACTAGAGGACATGAACTGAGGTCGAAGGGGGGCAGACTCAGGAGTAATGTCAGGAAGTATTTTTTCATGGAAAGGGTAGTAGATACGTGGAATGCTCTCCCATGGGAGGTGGTGGAGATGAAAATGGTAATGGAATTCAAATGTGCATGGGATAAACACAAAGAAATCCTGTTTAGAAGGAATGGATCTACAGAATCTTAGCGGAGATTGGGTGGCGACGCCTGTAATTGGACAGTAAAACCAATGCTGGGCGGACTGCTACGGTCTGCACCCTGATCATGGCTGAATAGATGTGGATGGGCTGGAGTGTAAATTTTAAGGGGCTTCAACGTTAGCTTCAGAACTTTTAGTATAGGAACAGTGCCGGGCAGACTTTTACGGTCTATGCCCTGAGAAAGGCAGGGACAAATCAAACTTGGGTACACATATAAAATATCACATATCATGTAAAATGAGTTTATCTTGTCGGGGCAGACTGGGTGGACCGTTCAGATCTTTATCTGCCATCACTTACTATGTTACTATACAGATGTACAAAAAGGAAGTATAATAATGGAATGACTTTTCATAAGTAGAATAGTAATTTGTTATAAATTGTAATCAGTGTGCTATTTGGAGGGGCTGGTTATAGGTACACCGTTGCACTGATATATTTGTGCAGATAAAACGATGGAGACCTGTGTGGCTAGGGGGGGAGGGGAGCAGAGACCTAAGTGGCCGGAGGAGGTGGAGGTTGGGGGGTGAGGTGAAAAATTGCTCAGACACGAAGGGTGCCGTGAATTGAAAATTTTGGGAACCACTGCACTAGATAATTGAATCAAAATTAAGTTTATAAAAAGATCCCTCTTCATCCAACTAAAAGATTACATCAGATATTAAAAATTACCAAACAAGGATTGAATTATGGTTTTCTGACCTTTAAAAATGATAAATATCTGAATTATTCACATCCTATTATACCTGTATTATATTTATTGCCTAAAGTACACAAAAGTTCATCAGATCCACCTGACTGGCCCAATATGTCTTCTCAACAATTGTTATTGGAACCATTTTCATCCTTTGTGGAGTATTTCTTGAAACCTGAAGTGTCAACAATTCCATTTTTCATTAAGGATTCCACTCATTTTTTTTTAAAGATATTATCTGAGATCGATTGTGAAGTTTTTCCTACTTTGATGGTGAGTTTTGATGTGGCTTCTTTGTACACTTCCCCAGATGGAAGCATTACATGTGATAGAGGAAGCCCTGGAGAGAACAGAAAGACCACATCTAGTTGCCACTGCGTTTCTAGTGAGTTATCATGTTTAGCAATGATGGAAAACCCATTAGGGTTAAACCAGCAAGTGGATGGACATTTGTTTTTGTAATAAGCTTTAAATTAGTGAGATAGAGCTGTTTAAGTACAACAACTCAGATTTTTGAGACAATTTAGAGCATTTTATTATTTCTGTAAGGGTATGTATGTTATCATCAGGTATTTTCTAATAGCAACCACTGAGTTAAGTGGTTATCAGGACAGTGGGAGTAACTTTTTTGGGAGATTTTAAAGCACATGAACATAAGAATAGCCCTACTGGGTCAGACAGTGGTCCATCTAGCCAGTATCCTGTTTCCAACAGTGGCCAAGCCAGGTCACAAGTACCAGGCAGAATTCCAAATAGTAGCAACATTCCTTGCTGCCAATACCAGGGCAAGCAGTGGCTTCCCCATGTCTGCCTCAGTAGCAGACTATGGACTTTTCCTCCAGGAACTTGTCTAAACCTTTTTTAAACCGAGATACGCTAACCACCGTTACCACATCCTCCAGCAATGAGTTCCAGAGCTTAACTATTCTTGAGTGAAAAAATATTTCCTCCTATTGTTTTAAAAGTATTCTATGTAATTTCATTGAGTGTCTCCTGGTCTTTGTACTTTTTGAAAGAGGGAAAAATAGATTCACCTCCCCGCTCTACACCACTCAGGATTTTGTAGACCTCAATCATATCTCTCCTCATCCATCTCTCCTTCAAGCTGAAGAGCCCTGACCTCTTTAGTCTTTCCTCATATGAGAGGAGTTCCATCCCTTTTATCATTTTGGTCGCTCTTCTTTGAACCTTTTTCTAATTCTGCTATATCATTTTTGAGATGCAGTGACCAGAATTGAACAGGTGAGGTTGCACCATGAAGCGCTTCTGAATTATTTTGGATTGCGACAGCCTTATGTTCCAGGTGCTGCGTTCTTTTTTCCAGGTCTTCTAGCCTGTTTTGTGATGAGTCCAGTCTAGCATTTATGTTTTCTATTTCTCTTTGGACTTCCCAACTAATTTCTAGTTGAGTTCTAAGCATATGTTTGATAATCGGAATGTCTGACGCCATTTTGGTCAGAGGCTTTCGCTGCCATTTTGTCTGGTATGGGGGGATTCCATCCTGTGCCTCTGTTTGGGATGGCTTGGAACCGGACATTCCCAGATAGGTTTAAAATGAAGTATGTTGGTTTTAATTGAAGAAATCAGTTGAAAAACCTGAGTAATATTGTAAAATTAGTGTCTCGTGCTAGAGAGCTCTCACCCCATGTGTGCGCTTCGATCAAGCTCCACAGAACACCCTCCCTCATTTTATATTTATTGATTAGAATATGTCAATTTTGGGAATGTTCATATGTTAGAACTGGTTTAAGACATGGCTGGAGCCCACAAGAGAACATAGTAACATAAGAGGGGCATAATCGAACTGGGAGCCCATTTTTATGGGCGCCCCGGTGAAGGGGCGGGGCATCCCGTATTATTGAAACAAGATGGGCATCCATCTTTCGTTTCAATAATACAGTTGTGGACGGCCAAATCTCAACATTTAGGTCGACCGAAATGTTGAGATCGCCGACCTTAGAGATGGCCGACCTCGGTTTTCGCCTATAATGGAAACCGAGGATGGCCATCTCAAAAACGACCAAATCCAAGCATTTGGTCATGGGAGGA
The DNA here is from genome assembly GCF_901765095.1 of Microcaecilia unicolor. Taxonomy (NCBI): domain Eukaryota; kingdom Metazoa; phylum Chordata; class Amphibia; order Gymnophiona; family Siphonopidae; genus Microcaecilia; species Microcaecilia unicolor. The sequence goes on along the minus strand of NC_044033.1, from coordinate 313,853,685 downwards.
GCCAGCATTTCTAGTGCACTGGTCCCCTCTCAAATGCCAGGACACCAGCCGAGCACCCTAGGGGGCACTGCAGTGGACTTCACAAATGGATCCCAGGTGCACAGCTCCCTTACCGTGGGTGCTGAGCCCCCCAAAACCCACTACCCACAACTGTACAACACTACCATAGCCCTTAAAGGGTAACGGGAGGCACCTAGATGTAGGTACAGTGGGTTTCGGGTGTGTTTTGGAGGGCTCCCATTTACCACCACAAGTGTAACAGGTAGGGGGGATGGGCCTGGGTCCGCCTGCCTGAAGTGCACTGCAGTACCCACTAAAAACTGCTCCAGAGACCTGCATACTGCTGTGGTGGAGCTGGGTATGACATTTGAGGCTGGCATAGAGGCTGGAAAAAATTAAAATGTTTTTTAATTTGTTTTTTTTTGGGTGGGAGGGGGTTGGTGACCACTGGGGGAGTAAGGGGAGGTCATCCCGATTCCCTCCGGTGGTCATCTGGTCAGTTTGGGCACCTTTTCGAGGCTTTGGTCGTGAACAAAAGGGACCAAGTAAAGTTGGCCAAATGCTCGTCTGGGACACCCTTCTTTTTCCCATTATCGGCCGAGGACGGCCATCTCTTAACCACGCCCCCGTCCCGCCTTCAGTACACTGCCAACATGCCCCCTTGAACTTTGGCTGTCCCCGCGATGGAAAGCATTTGTGGCCGGCCAAAATCGGCTTTCAATTATGCCGATTTGGGTGGCCCTGAGAGAAGGACGCTCATCTCCCGATTTGTGTCGGAAGATGGGCGCCCTTCTCCTTCGAAAATGAGCTGGATAGTAACATAGTAGATGACGGCAGAAAAAGACCTGCACGGTCCTTCCAGTCTGCCCAACAAGATAAACTCATATGTGCTACTTTTTGTATACCTTACCTTGATTAGTATCTGCCATTTTCAGGGCACAGACCTTAGAAGTCTGCCAGCACTAGCCCCGCCTCCCAACCAGCCCCGCCTCCAACCACCGGCTCTGCCACCCAATCTCGGCTAAGCTTCTGAGGATCCATTCCTTCTGAACAGGATTCCTTTATGTTTATCCACTATATCTTTTTTGAGATGCAGTAACCAGAATTGAACACAATATTCAAGATGTGGTCACACCATGGGAGCAATACAAAGGCATTATAACGTCCTCTTTTTTGTTTTCCATTCCTTTCGTAATAATACCTAACATTCTATTTGCTTTCTTAGCCGCCACCGCACACAGAGAAGAGGGTTTCAACGTATCATCAACTATGATGCCCAGATCCCTTTCCTGGTTGGTGACTCCTAATGTGGAATCTTGCATTACGTAGCTATAATTTGGGTTCCTCTTTCCCACATGCATCACTTTGCACTTGCTCACATTAACGTCATCTGCCATTTGGATGCCCAGTCTCCCAGTCTCGTAAAGTGGGTGTTACTGTCATTTTGTCTGTATCCTAAATGGGCATATAAAAGGAATGTACTTCCTATTTCTTTGGAGTGAGACAATCACAGCCAGTACCTTTGTGCAAGCAGGGCTGCTCTCCCATGAGAAACCAATCAATTGTATCTGAATTGGCAAATAATCCTATTGCTTTCTCATAAGTAGCCTTGAGTCTTTTATATATATACAAGCCGTTGAGCCCATTAAAACGGGCAAGAAAGCGGTCGGAGCAACGCCGGGTGCAGCCGAGCCCCCGCCCAGGAAAGCTGCCCCGGGGGATGGTGGCAGAGGAAAGCGCCTGGGTCACAGCAGCGGCGGCAGCAGCTCATCATACCTATCGGAGACGAAGTGTGCCTCGGAGCTGCTGTTGGACGATCCCCGCCCGCGGTGCTCGCCGGCCAACGTCGGAACTCGGAAGAGATTTGTGACGTGCCGCGCATGCACAGATGTTCTGCGCATGCGCGGCACGTCGGTCACTCTTCATTTATATAGTAGGATTTGGAGAATAATAAATAAAAGCATTTCATTGCTTGTATATTCTTTGGAGTCTCAGATACAGAAGTACTTCTTGTGTAGCAATGTTCTGTACTCCCAGTGAGATATCACTGATCTACTATAATAAAACTCACCCTCAACGTTCTGAAGACAACGTTCTGAAGTCACTCAGTCACTCCCTGAAGGATTCATGGATTCATGATGGTGAAGCCACAACACTGACCATGTCTCTCTGCCCCGCCCTCGCATGACGGACCAATCAGAAAAAACACCCTCAACATTCTGAAACACAAAGGACCATCACAACACCGTTCCCAGGCACACTAGGCAACGTAAGACGGACCAATCAGAGGAAACTACGTGACAATAAGGGAGGAGCATTCCCCAGCAGAATGGCTCATTATCTGTGCAGCACGGAGAGCACAGAACCACCGCTGGAACGAGAGAAGAATATTCCTGCTGTGGGTATGTGCAAAAATAGACCGGGGTTGGGGGGGGATTTTTAAATGCATAATGCCAGTACTGAAGAGTGCCAGAGGGCCTATAGCACAGACTAAATTTGGGATCGCTTGACATGGAGTCAGAGGAGCCGGAAAACAACGTGCCCGTCACCATCTGGGACGTGGGCGAACAGGACAAGCTGCGGCCCCAGCTGGAAGGATTACCCGCGACCCAGCCAGCAGCAAACAGCGACCAAGGACAGCACCTCACATCCCCCAACCCCCAAGCAAAAAACAAAACAAAACAAAAAAGACACACATCAACAACCTGCACACACACCGCACCCTCACACACTCACACAAAATAACTCTGTGACACATACACACACACACACACAAAAAAAAAGCCACATGCTAGCGCCCGTTTCATTGGTTTCGGAAACGGGCCTTTTTTACTAGTCTGCTAATAATACAAATACTTGATAAGGTATCTAATAAAGAGCAAACTGCTGCAGCCTTGGGTGATTTATTTCTTCCTAGGTAGGGATAAATTGACCCTAAAAAAATACAGCTAACTGCTTTTACCACATTCGCTCTCGTTGGCCTTAAATCTCCAGCGTAGCAGCAGTAAATCTCCAGCTTTGGGATGGGTCACCCTTGGCATCTCTGCTGGATATGAATGGAGGAGAGGGCAGGGAGAGAGGAGAGTTGCTGTACATGGATGGAGGGGAGGGCATGAGAAATGCTGGACATGTATGGAGGAGAGGGAAGACAGGAAGGAGATGCACATGGATAGAGGGAAGAAGATGCACATGGATGGAGGGCAGGGGAGAAAGAGAAATGCTGGACATGGATGGAGGGGAGGAGTTGCACATGGATGGAGGGGAGAGAGGAGAAATGCTGGACATGGATGGAGGGGAGGGAAGAGAGAGGAAGTGTGATAAACATGAATGGAGGGGCGGAGAGGAGAAATTTTGGACATCGATGGGGGGGTAGAGGAAAATGCTGGACATGGATGAAGGAGAGGAAAGAGAGAGGAAGAAGATGCATATGTATGGAGAGGAGGGAAGAAGAGGAAAGAGATGCATACTGACTGAGATGAGGGAAAGGGAAAAGAGGACAAAAACTACACATGGATGGAGAAAATAGACGCTGGATAGAAAGGGGAAGAGAGGGGGCAGATGCTGGATGGAAAGGGGAGAAAGAGGGGGTAGATGCTGGATGGAAAAGGGGGAGAGTTAAGATCAGGAAAGAAGAAACAAGATACTGAGACCAACATAATTAGAAACAGTAAATGGCGAGACAACAAAGGTAGGAAAAATGAATTTTATTTTTAGTTTAGTATAAAGTAGTGTGGTAGCTGTGTTAATAAATACAGAAAATGGAAATACGTTAATATCTTTATTGGACTAATTTTAATACATTTTTGACTAATGTTTAGAGACCAAACCCTCCTTTCCCATGTCAGAACAGAATATTGTAAGAGCAGTATACTGTCCTGACCTGAGCAAAGAGGTTTTGGCCTTTGAAAGCTAATTGAAAAATGTATTTAGTCCATGTGGAAGTGAATTTTAAAGATTGTTTTTCAACCCTGTCTGGATCGACCAGTGCACTTGGGGTCTGTATTGTTGATTAGAAGTAATTCTGTTTAACTTTGATTGTGTGAAAATAAGTTGGAATGCAGAAGATAAGACACAGCTCTAACTAATTTGGTATGTGATGGGGAGGATGGCACTTGTTTTTCCGGGCCCAGCTTGGCCACCTGGACTTTGGAAAGTATGTGACCACGTTCTCACAGTCCTAAATAGAGAAGCATTCTGTAACTTTCCATAGCTCTGAACATGAGCACAGAGCCTAATAAAAAGGGAGGGCTTGTCACAGCAGAGTGGGGGTTCATCTGTGAGTAACGTATGTGCTGTGCAGAGGATCTGTTCCTGGTCTAAAAAGCTCCTGGCTTTCGCTGTAACAGGCCCCTCCAGCTGACATTAAGAGCCTGGATGATGTAAGGACCAGTGATGATTGTATGTATATCTGTATTATTGCTTCTTTTCCTGGTCTAAGAACTCTTAGCATTGCCTAGATGTAGAGACCAGTGATGTAATGATTGTTTATAGATAAGTATTGTCTCCTTTCAGTTAGATGACTTAATCAATGTATATATATCTTAATCATTGTAGAATTTAGCTCCTCTAATAAAGGTTTCATTCACTTGTTACGAATCCAAAAGAATCCACGGTAGTTATTGAGCAGTCTGTGTTAGTGAGACAGACTGTAAATCCATAGCATTACATCTTGGCGACGAGTGTGAGGGATTCCTACAAAGAATGACACCTTTGTAAGAGGAATGCAGGGGAGAGTTGAATTCCAAAGCTGGAAGGAGGTACTATATGTTATTATAGCCACTGAGTGGTCCTAATGGGAGGAACGGGATTCCGGTTTAAAGGAATCATTGCAGGCAAAATGTTAAAAAGAAAGGGAGAAGTATGTTAATGAGTTTATCTTGTTGGGCAGACTGGATGGACCGTACGGGTCTTTATCTGCCGTCGTTTACTATGTTACTATGTAACAGTATTAAAACCTGTTAGAGCCGGGATAAGTAGCATAGGAAAAGTACAGAATTGGAATATTTAAGTGTGTGATTTATGGTTGAAATGAGATGCTTGTCAGAGTGCTTTACAATTAAAATGATAACTGAGTGTGCCGTGCCATCGTAAGTGTGACGCAGTAAGAAATGAAGAAGGGAGAATTAACAAAAACAAAGTATTTAAAAGTATGTTTACACTCATTTGGAGTCATTAATTGCACATACATAAATCTTATAAGATTCAAGGACCGTTTCAGGCAGGGAAACTTTTAAACTGTCAGACATAGGAATGTGTTAATTACTTAGCTTTGCAAGTAGTGCATATCAGGAAAAAAAGACCTTGAGTGAAGGGAAACGAGCAACAGGTTTTTTTTAACAGGCTTTTGACAACACAGACTGCTTTAGATCTGTAGCCAGTGAACTAGAAGTAGAATTAAGTGTCTTAGGGAATTAAAATTATGCTAATAAGAGCTTTTGCCAAAAATAAAGGGATTTGGCAAAAACACTGGGTTTTAGAGCCATAGGTTTTTTAGAATTAGAAAAGAAAATATAAAGAACAAAATCAGGGATTGGGGAATTCCCTTACTGCATGACAAAGTGTCAGCCCTTCCAGAACAGGATAAATTGGGCTAGAGCCTCTGGAACGGGTGGAAAGCCCAGTTGGGTGGGGAAAGGTTTATGATCAATTAACTAATGAGGCCTATATGTCTTTGAAAATTGAGAATTTAGGGCAATGTCATACTTAAATACTGATTCATGGTCCGTGGCAAATAAATTAGCCACGTGGCTACTTACTTGGTACAAAAACAACTGGAAAATGAATATCAAAGATTTGTGGCAAGCAGAGAATTGTGGCAAGACATCTGGAACTGTATAAAATGCTAATGTTGTTGTTTTTTTATGTAGATGCACATTGCAAGGGTGATACTCTAGAACGTCTCTACAGCGCAGTGGCTGATGACTGTGGAACAGCCAGATAATTGCTCCGGTTTGGCGAAATGGGTGCACCAAAATGTGAACATCTGGGAAGAAAGGCCACTTACAGATCTTTGTAAGAATCAGTGTAATCCTTCTTCTTACGGTGTTCTTTGGGTATGGCTATTACCCCCGGTGGACATTTATGACTCACAGCCAAGAGTCAGGTCAAGCTGATTGGGAGATGGAAGAATCATAGTGAAATCTGACAACAAGGTAATTACACATGTTCAGCTAACTAGATGTGTTCTGTGGCAACTGTCAACAACACTCAAATATGGAAAGAAGACCTGTCACATGAATGAGTTTAATATGACTTGCACAAGTCAGAGGCAGTCAATACAACATTGTTGACCCCAAAATGCGGACATTATTGACATTTACACCATTAGCAAATGTTTATATTCTTCTTGTGTGAACACTACACCTATGAAGACCTGTGTAAAAACTGTAGTTCTCTTAATTGCCTTAATTGTAGAGTAAAATGAATTTAGTATGATACATTGTTAGGAGCTTTTGGTACAGGTGTAGAGATAATAAATGCTATTGATGTTGAAACTTTAGACAAAACAAAATGTATTAGAACTGACATTAATCAGCTTCTTATTTTGCAATATGATAAAGGTTTTTTTTAAATTATAGATAGTTTACAAGTAGAATTTAATATAGCATAATTTACTACTTGCATATTGTAACATTTATTTGCCCTTATACAACTGAATAAGGCTCAAGATGACTAGCTCTGAATACTTGTGGAGGTGAATTTCACCAGTGGGTTCCTTCCACAACCTGATTAATAATTTCAAATACTACCTTGTGCACTGAACCTCTTTGTTCTGGGCAAATTGTGTAGTTTAAGGTAACTAAGCAGTGTGTATTATTTGTAATACTGAATTTTGGTTAGTAATTAGTGGGCAGCATTATTACTATTTGCCCTTGAATTACCCTTCCTACTAATTTTAGTATGTTTGTTGAAATTAGTGCTCAGTGTATTATCCATTTGTATAATCTGTCTTGTTTTTTTTTTTTTGTTTTACTTGATATAGATGTAGAGTAATAACTTATGTATGGACTGTCATTCAGACAGAGTTGAAAATCAAGGACCGATTGTAATGGAAGTGAATTTTAAAGATTGTTTTTCAACCCTGTCTGGACTTGACCAGTGCACTTGGGGTCTGTATTGTTGATTAGAAGTAATTCTGTTTAAAACTGGTTGTTTAACTTTGATTGTGTGAAATAAGTTGGAATGCAGAAGTTAAGACACAGCTCTAACTAATTTGGTTTGTGAAGGAGAGGATGGCACTTGTTTTTCCGGGCTCAGCTTGGCCACCTGGACTTTGGAAGCATGTGACCACGTTCCCACAGTCCTAAATAGAGAAGCATTCTGTAACTTTCCATAGCTCTGAACATGAGCACAGAGCCTAATAAAAAGGGAGGGCTTGTCACAGCAGAGTGGGGGTTCATCTGCGAGTAACGTATGTGCTGCGCAAAGGATCTGTTCCTGGTCTAAAAAGCTCCTGGCTTTCGCTGTAACAGGCCCCCCCAGCTGACATTAAGAGCCTGGATGATGTAAGGACCAGTGATGATTGTATGTATATCTGTATTATTGCTTCTTTTCCTGGTCTAAGAACTCTTAGCATTGCCTAGATGTAGAGACCAGTGATGTAATGATTGTTTATAGATAAGTATTGTCTCCTTTCATTTAGATGATTAATCATTGTATTTATATCTTAATCATTGTAGAATTTAGCTCCTCTAATAAAGGTTTAATTTACTTGTTACGAATCCAAAAGAATCCACGGTAGTTATTGAGCAGTCTGTGTTAGTGAGACAGGCTGTAAATCCATAGTATTACAGTCCAATAAAAATGATATTATCATATTTTCCATTTGATTCTCTTTATATTTGCACAGTACAGGGGGTCTGAGGGCGGGACCGTTCAGTGAAGAAGTCCTGGTGCAGGTTGCAGGCAGCCTATGAGTGGCGCTGCCACTGCCCAGGTGAAGACTGCAGCAGGGGAAGGGAGGGGGGAGGCACCACTTGTAAAAAAAAAAATTTCAGCACCCCCAGTCATTTTGAAAAGTTAGCTCCTATGAACTCAAGTGCATGTAAATGGTAAAGGGCTGTGGTCTAGGTGTGTTTTGAGCAGGACAAGAGTGTGGCAAATTCATGAACATTTATTCCCCATTTGAGAAAGGGATTAAACATCTATGTCCTAAAAGATTGACACTAGGAGTACACCTGCTACCAAGCACATTTGGTTTAGGTAAACAGCTGCAATTGAGCAGAACACTGGAGAGATTAGGGAGGGGAGGTTGCCTCCCCCCAATGATTTATGGTTTATTTCAAATTTGCTATACCGCCATGACTAACTGGCAGCTCTTGGCGGTTTACAGTAATTCAAAAATATTATAAAGGAAAGGAATTACAAAAATTTATAGAAAAGAAGGGGAGAGCAAGCACTCAGAGGGACAGGATAAAAAATTATAAGAGTAGAGGGGAAACTATTGTCAGGAGAGGGGGCGATAAGAGATTAAACAGAAAGTCAGTTGTGTAGGATAGCAGCAATCAATTTCTTCAACTCAGATTGAGATATAAGCCTATGCAAAAAGCCAGGTCTCTAACTTTGAGCTGAAATTCTTAAAAGAGGTTTCAGCATGGATGTCTAGTGAGAAGGAATTCCAGCGGGAAACAGCAGCAAATAAAAAGATCAGACCTCATTTGGAGTATTATGTTCAGTTCCAGAGACCATGGAGTTGGTCCCCAAGGCAACTACTACTATAGTTGACAATCTTCATCATAAAGCGTATGAGGACAGACTTAAAGATTTAAAAATATAAAGAGAAGAGGAAGGAACGGAGAGATATATAATGGAGTTGTTTACATCGCTAAAAAAAAAAACTCTGGAATGAGGGGTTGTGAGATGATTATGAAAGGGAGCAAACTCAGGAATAACCTAATGAAACATTTCTTTACAGAAAGGATAGTGGAAGTACGAAAAGCCTCCTAGCGAAAGTGGTGGAGACAAGAACAATATCAGAATTCAAGCAAGATAAGTATGGAGGATCTCTGAGGGAGAAGAGGTTGTAGAGACTAGGTTAACAGAGTGACTGAAATCGGGTTTTTTTGGTTTCAGCCAAAACCAAATATGCAGCTGAAATTCATCACACAGTTTGAGCTGAAACTGAAGTGGGATACTAGGGTGGCACAGCCCATCTGGACCAAAAGCAGGCCATGAGACCCTGGTTTCACAACAAGAAGTGGGGCTCCCCCCCCCCCCCCCACCCTTTTTTCTTCAGGCCGGGCGAAATAATCCTGGTTTCACCTCATTTGAATGTACAGACTTTCAGTTCAAATTTCTCCAGGAACAGTAGACCACAAGCTTATACATGTAATGGGGGGAACCAAGTGTGGATAATCATAAGTCTTTCCTGAGCAAAAAAAACAAAGGAAGGAAACCGGTCGATACTCTGTACAGCAGTGTTTCCAACTCGATCTAGGAACGTTACCTAACAGTTGGGTTTTTAGGACAGCCACAATGAACAGGCTGAGAGATATTTGCAAGCACTGGCTCTCCAGTGCACACAGATATATCTCATGCAAATACATTGTGCATGTGCTGAAATCCAGGCCTGTCAGAGGAGGATCCAGAATAGGGTTGGGGAATATTGCCTTAGCTTTCCATACTGAGAAGGGTTGGGGAGCATGGTGGAAGGTTAGAAGAAAAACTGTTCAAAGTTTCTGCCCATCTCTGCTGTGCTCTGAGACTGTGCAGTGTGTGCTGGAACCCAAAGATAACACATCTGCGTCTTAGGCCGGTATCTTGAAGAAACACCAGGGATCCTGTGGCCTCAGCCCAGGGCATCACAGGCTGGCCTTTCATGGTTTAGAAACAAGCGTACATTCCTCAAAATATCCACACTCCCCTCTTAGGGCTCCTTTTGGCCCAGTGCATTTTATTTCTTCAAATTTAAAATAGAATGTGGGCTGTTTGTATTTGTGTTTCTATTTTACTTGTAACGGGGGAGTAGGAAAAGCCTCTTCCTAATTCTTGAATTTTCTATATTTGGCCTCGGACATTAGCTCAATATCCAGTGCCAATTGTGTGTTGTTGTGCCTCAGGAATACACTTATCCCTGGTAGCTGAGGGGTCCTTTTTAGTGTGTGCTAAACGCTAGAGGTGCCCATATATTCCTATGGGTGCATCTTGTATTTAGTGCACACTAATCATTAGCGCACACTAAAAACACTACTGCGCCTTTGTAAAAGACCCCCTGAGCGACAGTGGGACTATACATGGAAATGGTGTTCCCTTTCAGAAGTGCCACAAAAGAAGATTGTGAGTTTGATGCTGTCAAGTTTGGGTACAAGACAGAACTCAAAGGTGATACCTTTTTAGTTAAACTAACTAAAAACATTTTTTCACTAGCTTTCGAAGGAAATACCTTTTTCAGTTCAGAAGTGAGTAAATGATGAAAAATATCAGAATACATAAGTGAAAAATAAAAGCATTCCAATGCCAATCTCATGGGGAAAGGTGGGGTTGGGGGGTAAGAAACAGGGAAAGATGGATGGGTGATCAGAGAGTGACAAAGCAGTATAATTCTATGGTTTATAATGTGATAGGGCAAAAAGACAGAAGAACAGTAACCCTTGCAGTCACTCAAAGTCAAACACAGGAAGGGTGACAAAGGAAACAGCAACAATGTCCAAGCAATTGACTTTATGGTAACATCCGAGACTCAACATGAGTCATGTTTCAGCCTAAAAGGCCTTCCTCAGAAGTCTTCTATTGGACGTATGATGATTCTTAGCTAGCCCTCATGAAATACATGTGATGTCTAAGACCTTGCTGCTTTCTTCCGACAAAATAGGTGTGTGAACGTTTGAACTCTCTTTTTTGTTGGAAGAAATCAGCAAGGTCTTAGACATCATGTGTATTTCATTAAGGCTAGCTAAGAATCATCATAATTCCAACAGAAGACTTCTGAGGAAGGCCTTTTAGGCTGAAACATGACTCGTGTTGAGTCTCGGATGTTACAATAAAGCCAATTGTTTGGACATCGTCTGCTGCTCTTTCTTTTGTCACCCTCGCTGTGTTTGACACAAAATGTGATAGGAAACCTAGATCTCTAATACCTCTTTTGCTGGTGCCAAAATATTTCATCATCTTAACATGAAAGGTCTTAAGAACATAAGAATAGCCATACTGAGTCAGAACAATGGTTCATCCAGTCCAATATCCTGCTTCCAACAGTGGCCAAGCCAGGTCACAAGTAAATGGCAGAAACCCAAATAATAGCAACAGTCCATGCTACTAATCCCAGGGTAAGCAGTGGTTTCTCCCATGTTTATCTCAATAGCAGACTATGGACATTTCCTCCAGGAACGTGTCCAAACCTTTTTTAAACCAGAAATGCTAACCGCTGTTACTACATCCTCTGGCAATGAGTTCCAGAGCTTAACTATTCGTTGAATGAAAAAATATTTCTTCCTACTTGTTTTAAAAGTATTTCCATATAACTTCATTGAGTGTCCCCTAGTCTTTGTACTTTTTGAAAGAGTAAAATATTGATTCACACACTGCACAGTCTCAGAGCACAGGTGGGTTTCAATAAACATACACAATAAAATTCATAAAACCAAAGAACAAACATTCTGGGATTGTTCCTTTTAGTGTTATGTCCATAAAGTCATTAATGCAGTGTTCTGGCCCAAAAAGTGCTTTCTCACAGAGGTGTTACCTTGGTTTATTTTGAGGCAACTGATATTGGGTATGTGTGAGTTCATGCTTGTCTTTAGCATCTGCCCCATCTCTCCAATGCTGCATCCTTCTTCACATTTTTTGCACTGAATGATATATACTACATTTGAGGAACAGCATGAGTTGGATCAACTTAGCCTTCCATTGCCCTAGGTACAAAACTTAGATTGTGAGCCCACTGCGGACAGAGAAAGTACCTGCATATAATAAAAATGTAACAGTAACATAGTAGATGATGGCAGATAAAGTCCTGTACAGTCCATCCAGTCTGCCCAACAAGATAAACTTATAGCATAAGGTATGATGCGATAAACTGCTTTGGTTGTACCACAGAAAGGCAGTACATCAAATCCATGGCCCTTTACAGGCATCACATTAAACAGCACAAAGCTAACCAGGATGACACCTCTGTAGGAAAGCCCTTTGCGGATTTTAAAGCAATCCAGGAATGTAAGACTTTAGAAGTTAAGATGATAAAATATTTTGACACTAGCAAAAAAGGTTGTAACAAAGGTCACATTATAAACCATACAATTATACTGTTGGTCACCTTCTGATCACCCATCTTCTCTATTTCTCACTCCCCTTACCTTTTTCTATGAGACTCACTGGAATACTTTCATGTTTCATTTAAATATTCTAATATTATCATTTTTTTGCTCATTTCTGACCTGACAATGAAGGCGTTACCTCCAAAAGCTAGTTAAAATATGTTTTAAGTTAGTCCAATAAAAAATGTGTCACCTTATCTTTGTTTGTTTTGTTTCAATGTCTTATTTCTATTTATTACCATTAAAGTGGACCTAATACAGCAACCACACTATTTTATCCAAGTTTGGGTAGTAAAAAGTCCCGAGTGTGGAAGAGAGTTTGTCTTTTCTCTCTTTTCTGCCACCCTTACAGAGGGGGCATAACTCTTGAGGGGAGCCTGTGGCATAATGAGAGTTGAGAAGTGGTTTGCACCAAGTGATCTTCTGTCAGCCACTGAGGAGCAGAGGAACATCAGTGTGTGAAGCAGGCACTGCCAGGGTGCCAGTGCCTGGACATAACATGCCTGACTGTGGATCTGGCATGGTCTGGGATCTGTCTGCCATGGAGCATGGTGCAGGAATGTAGGAGTCTTTTCAGCAATTCCTGTGCAAATAGCTGAAAAAGGGGTATCAGAGAAACAAGTTGTGAATACCATTCCTAGAGAATAATTTAAGTTGGTACATTCATTAGCGCTGGGACCCAGGGCCACTGAGATGGGGGGGGGGGGGGCAGGGGGGACAAAATTCCCTGGGCCTGGGCCTCCAAGGGGGGCCAGCGCCGCAGTCCCCTCCACCCACCCCTCTCCGTCCACCACTGGGCCGGGCCCCCCTGAATTCAATAATAGTGCCTCACCTCGACCTCGCTCCGTGTGAAAGAAGCGCAGCAGCGGCAGTCTGCAGATCGCCTCCCTTCGGGCCTTCCCTCCCTGTGTCCCACCCTCGTCTGACGTAACTTGCGTGAGGGCGGGATACAGGGAGGGAAGGCCGAAGGGAGGCTATCTGCAGTCTGCCGCTGCTGCGCATCTTTCCACACGGAGCGAGGTCGAGGTGAGGCACTATGATTTGAATTCAGGGGGACCAGGCCCGGTGGTGGACGGAGGGGGGGTGGTGACGATGACAACCTCGGGGGGGGGGGGGGGGGCGGTGGCGGCTGGGCCCCGGGAGCGGCCTTGCCCCAGACCCAGCCCAGTCTCTCGGCGGCCCTGGCTAGGACATCTGTATCATCTGCCCCTCTATCTGACCTGGGTTACATTGGAAGGTGTGAACACACTGAGATGCAATAAATGTGGGCATGGCATTGCCTACCAGGTTGCCAAGCTAGTGGTATTGAGATGTGGAGTTTGCCAAGAGCCACTGTAGGAACTGGAGCCTGACTACGGCAAAATTGATGAACTTGCAGCCGGTCATAGTTTGGCCCCTTCCTGCCTGGAGTCCGTAGATGCCAAACATGCCATTCCATCCACGCTCTATGTCACGCCCAAGCTGATACACCCAGTTACTGTGGAAATGGGGATACCAATTGAGAGAAACTCACTGGACAAGGTGCCACTTCAACACGTAAATGCTGACACCTCCATGTGGAAACTGCCTCTTTCATGCCACTTATTTTTTCAATGTGTATCTCTGTAAAATGGCTGCTCCTGCTGCACATGCTGACACATACTGCAGGTATTCAGAAAAGGCTTCATGAAGTCTTTTACTAAGCTGCAGTAGCATTTTTAGCTCATGGTAGAAAACGCAGAGATGCCCATTATATTCCAATTGGCGTCTCGGTGAGTTTCTCTCAATTGGTATCCCCATTTGACCAGTAACTGGGTGTATCAGCTTGGGCGTGACATAGAGCGTGAATGGAATGGCATGTTTTGACATCTACAGACTCCAGGCAGGAAGGGGCCAAACTATGAGGGGCTGCAAGTTCATCAAGTTTGCCATCCTCGGTCTCCAACTCATACAGTGGCTCTTGGCAAACTGCATATCTCAATGACACTAGCATGGCAACTGGACACATCAGAAGTTTCTATAGTTCAATGTTTGTTTGAACTCACATGATTGATAATATTAAAGTGGGAGAGTGGAATGAATGGTGAAAATGAAATAGAGTGTTAGGTTAATATTAATTAGGTGAATGACTAGATTTTATATAGTTTTACAATTGAGAATTTTCAATAAAGGGAAGGGAAAGGGAAATGGGACTTGATATACTGCCTTTATGAGGTTTTTGCAACTACATTCAAAGCGGTTTACATATATTGAGGTACCAGGGGCAATGGAGGGTTAAGTGACTTGCCCAGAGTCACAAGGAGCTGCAGTGGAAATTGAACTCAGTTCCCCAGGATCAAAGTCCACTGCACTAACCACTAGGCTACTCCTCCACTCCAGTAGAAGTAATTGGAATTATTTAATAAAGTGTGAGGTAGTTACTTGGCAGTTGATAATGAATATGCATGAGACAGATTTCTACATAGTGGCAGTAGTATGCATACAGATCTTTTTCATGTATATTATTCTGATGAAGTGAGCTCTGGTCTTCAAAAGCTCATGCCTCAATAAATTGGTTAGTCAATAAGGTGCCACCTGTCACTGTTTCAGTTTTGTTATAGCAGACTAGCACAGCTACCCTTTTTAAAGTTTTTACAGTGGGCCCTGACTTTGACCAGCTATGCAGTGACCGCAACTGTCCTTGGGGCTGTGAGTGTTGCTCTCCCATCATCCTCAGTCACAGCCAACTTGGGGAAGTAGAAGCTTCAACCCAGGAACTGAACTTAGGACTTTGAACATGGTAATGTGCAGCATACACCATCTGACTCACCTGTACAGTCCTTATATTAGCTGGATTGCTGAGTAAGCTGTGGTTCATGGCTCACACCAAGGACCACCACTGGAATAGCTAGGAGGGATATGAATATAAATGGGGGAAAGACTCCAGTTACAGTAGTTGTGGGTGAAGGCTCATGGCTGGTTCTGAATGAACTGGAAACCCAAAGGGGCAGGAGGAATCTACCACACTAAAGATTAAAAAAAAAAAATCCCTCATCTCCCAGTCCTTTTCTGCCATCATCTAATCTGTTATTAAATTACCATGCAATTCTAAATACCATTTCTGAAGAAAATAACTATGTTCACACAGGGAATAATGAGTCAAGGACAATCTTGTGTACTTGTACAAGAAGCAGTAACACGTGAAGATCTTATGCTATGTGTTTTATGACTATCCTGCAACAGAACAACCTGCTCATAGATACACACACACACACACACACACACACACACACACACAAATATCATAATCACTGCATGATCCATTGAATTCTATCAACTTGAGTGCCAACTTTATGCTTAGTGAGAAAAGTAGTTGGGCGCCCAATGTATAGAATAAGGTCAGCTGTGTGTGCAACTTAATTTAATCATTGGCTGTTAATTGGCATTAACAGCCAATTGATGATTAAATTGGTGTTAATTGACATCAATTTGCACCAATTGGTAGTTGCACATATGACAAAAATTGGCAGTATTCTAGAAGCTGCATGCTCATCTTGTGTTCAATTCTGCTCGCCGCATCTCAAAAAAGATATAGTGGAATTAGAAAAGGTGCAGAGAAGGGCGACGAAAATGATTAAGGGCATGGGACGACTTCCCTATGAGGAAAGACAAAAGTGGCTAGGGCTCTTCAGCTTGGAGAAAAGACGGCTGAGGGGAGATATGATAGAGGTCTATAAAATAATGAGTGGAGTGGAAAGGGTAGACATGAAGCGTCTGTTACTCTTTCCAAAATTACTAGGACTAGGGGGCATGCGATGAAGTTAGAAAGTACTAAATTTAAAATGAATCGGAGAAAATCTTTCTTCACTCAACATGTAATTAAACTCTGGAATTCGTTGCCAAGAATGCGGTAAGGGCAGTTAGCTTAGTGAAGTTTAAAAAAGGTTTGGATGGCTTCCTAAAGGAAAGGTCCATAGACCATTATTAAAATGGACTTGGGGAAATCCACTGCTTATTTCTGGGATAAGCAGCATAAAATGTTTTGTTCTTTTTTGGGACCTTGCCAGGTATTTGTGACCTGGATTGGCCATTGTTGGAAACAGGATGCTGGGCTTGATGGACCTTTGGTCTGTCCCAGTATGGCAATACTTATGTCCTGTGCAACTTCTAGGGGCATGACTGTGAGAGGGGCATGGATGGGTCGGAGAGTGCTAAGGAATTACACACAAATGTTATAGAATATTATTATTATTAGCATTTGTATAGCGCTACCAGATGCACTAGGAGTTGCACTAGGATGCGCTAGGCCTTTCATATGGTGTAAGTGCTCGTATCTAAAGTTAAGGATATCTGTGAACTTATACTGCATAAGGCCAAAAAAGTACAAGGAGCCTTCAAGAACAGGGGTGTGCCAACCTTGCTTTATTGATCAGACCCAACATAGTCCGTGCTTCAGTGAAAAACACCTCCGTCAGAAGCCTTGAATTAATGACGCCAGTAAGAAACCAAATTAATCATATAAAGTCTTTCCCGCTTTCAGTACAACCACCGTGTACCGGCAGTTCAATGCGGAGCTGCTGTTATAGAATTTATGCTCAGTGTGCATCAAACTGGTGCCATTTATAGAATTTACCCTCAAGTGTATGCTGTCATGGGACAGAGCATGTTTTGTTGGACATGGAACCTGCTAGAACTCTGCAGTCCTCAGTTTAAGCACCATATGCTACTTCACAGTTCAGGGCTACAAACTGTGTGTGGTCTCTATGACTTGTAGCATTGCATGCTGAGAGCACTGCTACTCCAAGCCAGGAGGAGGGTCTGCTTTGTTCTGCTCTGTGAAATGCCTAAAGTTGTTATCTGTTTGTAATTAAGGCAAGAAACCCTCTGCATTTCCTGTAACTACAAAAGGAACAGAGAGTTTGTAGTTTGTGCTCTTCAGGGAAATTCTCTTGAATTATCAATATTTTAGTGTGTGCATGAAGGAATGTTAAGCGTATGCAGCTTGTAAGTTATTATGATTCAACAACTGCAGCTATAAATTAAGTCAGTGCAAGTAATGCGGTTAAGCTCACAAATGGTCTGCTTAAATGTGAATTAGATATTTGACAGAAGGAATTCTAAGTAATGAAGGTTAAGTTGGTAAAACACAGGTAAATGAACACTGAACATGTGAGGCCCTCAGCAGATCCTGCAGGGCCAGGCCAAGGAGGAGGTCTGCTTACTCTGCCCTATCACTTTGTGTTTGTAATTAAAGGGTAATGCATGGTGTCCGTGCAGCAGGAGAATCTTTTTGTTCACATTCACGTATTTAGCTGTACAGTTATCCTTTGCATTTTAATCTGTGTTTCTTCTTTACCTCCCTCTGTATGTGGAGGCTTCAGTTCTCTCCTATCCAATATTGTAGTTCTTTTCTTGTTCTGACATTTGATTTGTAAACCGCTTTGATTTGCATTGAAATAATGGCAGTAGATCAAGAAAAAATAACCTAACCTAACTTTCTGCAGTCGGCTGTTGGAGATGAACGTCTAGGACCCCATCATCAAAATGCAGCAACGACCTGTACCATCACTTACTAGCAGCACAGCAGAGAAATCACATAGGGATATTGTTTAATGCAAACACCTGGTACAGCAGTGTTCTTCAATGCACAATTCTAGATTGAGAATTCATCCTATATAATAATTCTCACCTCCAACGTTCTGACTTGCTGCCTGGGACCGTGGCTCATTTCGAGTTGGTCAGGACTGCCTCCGTAGATCAGGCTGACATCACCGTAGCCATTATGATGTCAACTTCAGAACCCGGGGGGAAATAAAACATGCCTCACAGCTGATCCATGTCCAGAGGAGGGTCGCTGGACATAGGTGGCTGGAGGGGGGGACAGGGGAGAGAGGAGGGTCGCTGGACATGGGTGGCTGGAGGGGGCAGGGGAGAGAGGAGGGTCGCTGGACATGGGTGGCTGGAGGGGGGGACAGGGGAGAGAGGAGGGTCGCTGGACATGGGTGGCTGGAGGGGGCAGGGGAGAGAGGAGGGTCGCAGGACATGGGTGGCTGCAGGGGGGCAGGGGAGAGAGGAGGGTCGCTGGACATGGGTGGCTGCAGGGGGGCAGGGGAGAGAGGAGGGTCGCTGGACATGGGTGGCTGCAGGGGGGCAAGGGGAGAGGAGGGTCGCTGGACACGGGTAGCTGCAGGGGAGCCGAGGAAAACCGGCCGTTTCATTTGTGTCAGAAACGGGCCTTGTTTACTAGTAGAATAATAAAAGCGACTAAGTTTACAATTTCAATATAGAATTGATAAATAAGGAGGACTATCAATTAGAATGATAGTGAGTAAAACTATACTAAGTAATATTAGTATTTAATCTCTTTAATTACAGAGAGATCAAGTAAGGATTTGATTATCCAAGAGACAGGAGGATCAAACATTGTTCAGCTGAAATTAGTCCTTTGCTTTACTGAAGGTTGAACTGAAGAAATGAGTTTTCAGTAAGCTTCGAAACGTCATGTAATTGTGTATCTAATTTGTTTAGGAAGAGAATTCCGAGTTTTGGTGCCTTGGTATGAGAAGTTGGCAGTATGAATTGTTTTGTAGGTTACATTACTGCAGGTAGAAAAATGTAAGATGAGATATTCCCTGGATGATATAATAGCATTACGTAGTTCTAAATGGTTCTAAACATTTTAAGCATGGCCAGAGTGAAACACTGGAATAAAATGACACTTAGGCTTGTATTTCCCCTTTAAGTTGCTTGGAACGATGTGTTCTTGTGTACAGTAAGTACCAGTGCTGAAATACTCACACTGTTCTCTCTCACCCCCTCTGTTTATGCCTGTGCCTCTTCTTCCTTTTCCTTCTCACTCCCTTGAGTGGTTTCTATGTCCCTCTATTGCAGATTCAGAAAACTTTATTGGTAATCTATGTAATTTTATTTAGTCCATGTGCTTTGAAAACGAGCTTCCACGGGTACACAGAAAGGCAGTATATCAAGAATCTCACAAACAAACATCCATGTGTTACCAAAATAATACATGAGGAGGACAATTTTCAAAGGCATTTCCCTAGGTAAGAAGCAGTTTGCTCCCTCCCCCTGTAAATCTCTTATCTGAAAATTGCTCACTTGCAGAGCTGCCAAGTTATCCAGTTCCTAGAGGGAGATGTTTTCGCCAGCCCTGATTTTAAATGTATATCCCAAAGCAGTGTGGTATTTGTAGTCCCTGATTCTACCCGTTGAAGGCAGTGCTGCAGGTTCCATAATGCATCAGGATGAGGTTATCAGAAGCCTAGGATGCCCTAACATCTCCCACCTGGAACCGGGTAACTTGGAAGCTCAGTACCTGTAGGTGGGTGAAAGTGTGGGTTCTGTTCTACAGCATATATACTTGTGGGTCCCCACTGTAGTGGAGGCATTCTTGAGGTAGGGTTAGTTTGGCAGAGAAAACCACATAGCAGGGGCGTAGCCAAACTTCGATGGGAGGTGGGTCCAGAGCCCAAGGTGAGGGAGCACATTTTAGCTCCCCAAGCCACTTTTGACCCCCCCCCCCCGCACCGCCGCCCCTCCGCCATCCCTTTCAACCCCCCTCCTGCTGCCGCCAACTCTCCCCGCCACCGCCAGGTACCTTTGCTGGCGGGGGTCCCCAACCCTCGCCAGCCAAAGTCCCTTCAGCGCTGGTCTCCGTGTAGGACGTCAGGACTCACAGAGTTCAAGAGGACTTCGGCTGGTGGGGGTTGAGGACCACCGTCAGCAAAGGTACCTGACGGCGGTGGCGGGGGAGGGTTGGCGGCGGCGGGAGGGGGGGGTTGAATGTGGCAGAGGGGGCTAGGGCTAAATCTACAGGAGCCCAAGCCCCATTGGCCCCACCTAGCTACGCCCCTGCGGCCCCACCTAGCTACGCCCCTGCCACATAGTATCTGCAGGAAAACAGATGCAACTCTTGGTGCAGACATACCAACTTAGCCATCCCATCCTGGTTCATATGGGGACTTGTACAGCTGACTTCAATGGGCAGGATCACACCCTACAAATCCCACATTGCTTTCAGAAGTAAGTTTAAAACCAGGACTGATCAAAAGTCTCCAGGTACAAAATAAGTACCTGCATATAATATGTAAACCACTTTGATTGTAACCACAGAAAGGCAGTATATCAAATCCTATCCCCTTTCCTTTTCTCCAGCCTGGAACTGGGTAACATGTGGGCACATTTTCATTATTCAGTTTTCAAAGTGAAAATACACACGTGTTTTTACTTTGAAAACTGGAGCAAAGGCTGGGTTTTGACCTGTACAGAGCTGCCAAGTTACCCTTTCCAGGAGGGAGACTTTTGGCAAGTCCTGGTTTTAAACTTACATCCCAAAGCAATGTAGTATTTGTAGGCCACGATTCAATCCATTGAAATCAGTGCTGCAAGTCCATAATGCACCAGGATGAGCTTGGCAGAAATCCAGGACTGTCCAAAAAGTCTCCCTCCTGGAATGGGTAACTTGCAGCTCTGCTGCAGCTTTGCAGCATTGTGAGTGGTTCCAAAATTGTCCCAAAGAGGGCAATTTTCAAGCATTCCTTATGGGTAAATAGCTTTCAGAATTGTTTTCTTTAGGGCTGAGATTCCAGCCAGTCAGGTTTTCAGGATATCTGCAATGAACATTCATGAGATATATCTACATACCGTGAAGGTATACACATTATGCACAATCCTTTATTCCCTTCATACACATATAACTTACCCTCACATCCCCAAACACACACCTCTCCCATACACATTCTCACCTGGTTCACCCCTACCTCCACCCCAGATATATATATCCCCCAAACATACCACCCCATATACCCAATTCCTTCATTCCTCCATCTACCCCAAACACTCTATTGGAAGGTATTCCCAAAGCTATTCCTCAGCATGCTTTCCCTTCTTAATTCATCATGTATACAGGACTGGGTATGTCAGGGAATAAATGCATACAGGTACACAGATCCTCTCATGTCTAGGACTGCGTGACTCATGGACTGGACAAAAGAATACAGAGCTTTTCACCTGTAGGGTTGGATGGCATGGTGGATGGGCAGGGGATACAGAGCCTCTAACCTCTAGGACTGGCTAGACCAGAAGATTGAGCACAAGGATACAGAGCTTCTAGGACTGGATGGCTTGGGGGGCAGACATCTAGCTACACAGCATCTTGCTTCTGGGACTGAATGGCTCATCAGATGGACACAGAGATATAGATCCTCTCACCTTTGTAGTACAATTCAAATCTTACCTTTGTCAATATAATTGAAAGCTTTTATTTGTCATTAGAGCCAAGTGAGTTGGGCAAAAGAGATTTGTCTTATAGTATCCTATTCATTAGCCCCACAAGGCGTGAAGGGCAAGGGAAGAGTTATACAAATAGGCCCGGGGAGGGGAAGACTAAGGAGTGGGTCTGGCCGGAGCCATGTCCTTGATTCTCTTTCCCAGCAACATCACAGTTTAGGAGCCTTAGATCAACTCAACAGCAGCTTGCACTGGGCATCAATAACAGATTCAGTCCTACAGGAGATTCCCTCCTGTCCCTGAGCATGAGAAGCAATCCAAGCTGGCCTCACAGAAAGCAAAGGCAGTAGAATAGACTGCTGGGGCCATGGCCCAAATGAACTTTTGCCTCAAATGGCATCAAAAGATAGGGCGCTTGAGAGGAGGGCAGAGGTGGTTGCCATTTGCAGCCCCTCCCCCTATCCAACCAAATAAGGAATTCCTCTGTCCCTGGGTGA
Source organism: Microcaecilia unicolor (assembly GCF_901765095.1). Taxonomy (NCBI): domain Eukaryota; kingdom Metazoa; phylum Chordata; class Amphibia; order Gymnophiona; family Siphonopidae; genus Microcaecilia; species Microcaecilia unicolor. Next base: position 313,831,733 of record NC_044033.1, on the reverse strand, counting down.
CAGTGAAAAAAAGGCCACAAAGGAGGTCCTCTGAATCAGGCAAAGTCTTGTAGAAATCTTGCAGAACTGAGCATTTCTTTAAACTCTAGTTCCCATGTTTGGGTTCTTTCTCCTTTGAATGATTCAATTAGTTGATAAGTTTTCTGTTCTAGACAGTTGGTACACACGAGTACACTATGAAGTAAGAACTAAAGTGAATATTGTATGACTGCCTACCAGCCCCTTGACCATGAGATAGACTCCTCTCACAGGGGGACAGTCACTCTCACTTGCTCTACTAGGAGGCCCATCTCATAGGAAGATAACCCTCAACACCCTGCTGGGAGACTGTCACTCCCCTGAGCACAGCCTTTCACCTCCAGGGAGTGGGTCAATATTATTATTTAGTCCATTCAAAGACATACACAGTACAACCAAATCCAAAAGAAACCTAGAACACATAGGAAGTACAAAAGTCAATCACCTCCGAGCCAGGGTTGATCCACAGCCCTCTCTGCGATTTCCATATTCATTAATCAGACCCCAAAATCAACCTCAATACCCAAAATATAGCCAGGTTTACACTTTACTCCTATAAACATATTTCACCCTCTCTGCGACTTCCACACTCATTAATTAGACCCAACCATCAACCTCAATACCCCAAATATAGACAGGTTTACACTTTATTCTTAAAAACAATATATTTCAATTCTGACTGAATCTCCGGTGACAATGAAAGGGTCATAACTGAAAAGCCTCAAGGTATTGTGCATCAGACATCATGTATGTCTTGGTAACACATAACAGTCAACAGACTTCTATTAAGGTGAACCTGGGAAAAGGCACTGCTTATCCCTGGAGGTAAGGAGTAGGGAATCTTGCTAATTTTTTGGGTTCTGCCAGGTACTTGTGATCTGGATTGGTTGCTGTTGGAAACAGGATACTGGGCTTGATGGACCTTTGGTCTGGCCTAGTATGGCGATTCTTATGTTCTGATTGATCAATATCTACAAAAACAGAAGTGGAGTGTTAAATCGAGCAGAATTACCTACAGAACTCCAGCGATACAAGTATAGAAAACATGAAACTAAGTCTCAAAACATTTTTCATCAAGGAAGAAAGCCTCAGACTCCCAGCCAATGACTGTTACACATTGACATGGAGAATATTCACATCACAAGCTCAAAAGCCTTACAAATGCTAAATTCAATTTTAATAAATACTGTATTAAAAAATGATACGTTAAGTGAAATATATGAAAAACAAAATAGAATATATTTTCAAAAAAACAGCACTTAGCTTCAAAAACATCTTGAAACAATTGTCATGGTCCCACTGATGGTGGCCAGTGTTTGCAACTCGCCACTTCAGGGGTTCAGGACCGCCATGTTTTGAGCTCTGTTTCAACCATATGGAAATACAAAACACGGAGGTCCAGAATTTCTGAAGCAGCAAGCTGCAAAATGCTGGCCACCTTCAATGGATCTGTGACAATTGTTTCAAGAAGTTTTTGAAGCTAAGTGCTGGTTTTTTAAAAATGTATTCTATTTTGTTTTTCACATTTTTCGCTCAACATGTAGTTCTTTGATATTTATTAAAACTGAATCTGGAATTTAAAATGTCTTTTGAGCCTGTGATGTGAATATTCTCTGTGTCAATGTTTAATCATCATTGGCTGGGAGTCTGAAGCTTTTTCCTTCCTTGATGAAAAGTTTTCAGACTTTATTATTTTATGCTTTGTATATTTGTATCGTTGGAGTTTTGTAGGTGATTTTGAATTTTTCTGTTCTAAATGTGCACTCCTTGATTTGATCTTAAATTCCTCACTGGCACATATTGCTCCAAATGTTTTTGCCAGATACCTTGGTAACTTCCTCTCAAAGCCTTAAAAACCCAAGTTAACAGCTTAAATTTGGCTCATGTGATAGTATGGAGCCAACGCATTTGACACAACAATGGTATGGCTCTTGAATACCTTGAATGACTGGTAACTACTCTTGCCAATGAATCTAAACCAACCGTAATTCATGGAGGTAAATTTATAATGGATTTTTGCATGCATATGGCAGTATCCCCTGATTCTAATATGGTGCCCAAAATTGGGTGGACTGACCAAACAGAGGAAATCAGAGCAAACAGCAACAACAGAGAAACACAGCGAAGCAGACAAAGATCGCATGGACAATACTCAAAGTAACAGCCCTTTATTCACCTCCACAGACTCAACACAAGCCTGTGTTTTGTCCAAAAGGCCTGCCTCAGGAGTCTCTTATCGGATGTAACTGTAGTGTATAATATTTCTGTTGTCCATAATTAATTAGTAGTAGTTTTATCAATACACAGCCGGACAATCACACCCACATGCAGAGTTTTCACTGCTTGAGTCTGTGGATGTGAATAAAGGACTCTTACTTTCAGGTGATCTCTGTCCTCCTTCGCTGTGGTTGTTTGCCCAAATGTGGGTGCCAATCCAATATGCACCCAATTAAATTGGCTAAGGAGCTAATTAGTGCCAATAATTGGGTGCTAATTGACACTATCAGCACCAATTTGGAATTGGGCGCACATTTTGCTATGCGCTACTCTATAACAATGTGCACCCAGATCCATAGTGTGCAACCCAAAAGGGGCATGGCCACAGGAGGTGCATGGGCGGGTCCAGGGCTGTTGCTAAAATTAGTACACAGTGTTATAGAATACTGGAGATATGCACCCAGATTGGGTGCCAGGAATTACAACTGGTTTCAGCAGGCGTAAAACCTGGAGCCTACATTTTGGGGTTTTTTTGGGGTGGGGGCAGCAAAATTGGCACTCAATGCTATTCTATAATGGATGCTCATCTTTGAGTTCCCGTTATAGAATAGAATTGAGCACCGATTGTTTTCGGCACTGATTTTGGAGTGCCATTTATAGAATCACCCCTCTGTGCATGCAAAAGGTCTGCATGGTGCAATGAGGCGTGCACTTTACAGAAGGCATCTTTAGGGGTCAGTTTGTGTGGAACATGAGCAAAGTCATGATATATGAATGCATGCTAACACTGTCAGCACTTTCATGCTAGCCCCAAGGTTTCTCAGCCCCGATCTAGGGACACAGCAAGCAGGTCTGATTTTCAAGATATCTGTGCAATGAATATGCATGAGATAAATTTACATGCACTGCCTCCATTGTATGCACATTTATCTCATGCATATTCATTGTGGGTAACCTGAAAACTTGACTGGCTGGCTGCGTCCGCATGATTCAGTTGAGAACCACTCCATAATTTGTGCTAGCATTTTCTAAATACACAAATGTATCATTATTAAAAAGGCCGCAAATAGATGGTTTTTATTTATTTATTTACCTTTCAAACATAGTGCTGATTGGCTCGTTAATCAATTAGGTTATGCGCATTGTTATGGAATACACTTCAATATCTGCGTGGAAATCTTGGCGCGATATATAGAATCTTATCATTTAGTGCATGCTAATCATTATGGCATCCTTTTACTAAGGTGCGTTGAAAAATGAGCTGCGCTAGTGCAGGCACGCGTTTTGGGCATGCACAGATCCATTTTTCAGCATGCCTTTAAAAAAGGCCTTTTTAACATTTTTGCCAAAAATGGATGTGCGGCAAAATAAAAATTGGCATGCGTCCATTTTGGGTCTGAGACCTTACTGCCAGCCATTGACTTAGCGGTAAGGTTTCTCACATTAACCATGCAGTAATTGGCTATGCATGTCATCGGAGTTACCGCCCGATTTTCGCCACATGCCAGAAAATAAAATATATTTTCTGGTGTGCATAACAGACGGAGGCTTAGTAAAAGGCACCTATAACATTATCCTGCACATGAAGTCTTGGTTAGGAGCTGACATGGAGCATATTTCAGTAGCCAAAATGCACTGCTAGTAAAGGGTATACTGCTCTCTTTAAAGCCAGATTATCTAACAACAGCCTCAAACCCCTAACCAGCTGCAGCTGCCCACAGACCTCAGGAACCATCATCGCAACACAGGCCTCCAAGTCAAGGGGGCTTCATTTGGTTTTTTTTTGCTTTAAACAATTTGTATTGAACAATAAAATGAAATACACCAAGAAAAACAAGTACCAAAGTAGTTCAATAATTAAAAAAAAACCAACAACAATATTTTTCCTATTACCAAATCTCCATCCCCAACCCCACCCTTTAACAAATCAGCATATTAACGAACTAGAAAATAAAAATGACATTGCAACAAATTATGAGGTCCTTTTACTAAGGTGCACTAACAGATTTAGTACGTGCTAACGATTAGCGCACACTAAATGATAATACATCCATAGGAATATCGGACTAGATTCTATTTTTCACGCCTAAAAATTTGGCACTCACATGAAATTCACCTAAGTGCATTCTTTAAAGCACACCTTAATTTAGGCATACTTTACAGAATAAGCCTAAATTTCCATGCACTTTATAGAATATGCCAATTGACTAAATTTAGTTGTGGGCAGTTGTGCCAAGTAAAACCTTGTATAAATGCCAAGGCCTAAATTAGGTGTGAACCAGGTGTATTCTATAACAATGCGCATAGATTTGAGAAACGCCCATAACCCTCCCATTCCATGCCTATGGCCACACCCACTTTTTAACTTTGTGACTTAGAATTTACACGCAGCACATTATAGAACACACCTAGATAGTACTGCGCTTAAATTCTAATTAATGCCAATCAGTGACAATAATTGCTTGTTAATTGGTAATTAGTGCTGATCGGCTTGTTAATCCATTAGGTTATGCACATTGTTATGGAATACGCTTCGATATCTGCGTGGAAATCTCAGTGCGATATATAGAATCCAGGGGATAATGGGTGTCTTATCATTTAATGCATGCTCATCATTAGCACACGCTAAATCAATTAGTGCACCTTAGCAAAAGGACCCCTATACTAATAATACTAATACTTTTACTAAGCTGTGAGAAAAAGGGCCCTGTGGTGACCATTTTTTCCCATGCACCAGGGCAGTGGCGTAGCCACAGGTGGGCCTGGGTGGGCCAGGGCCCACCCATTTAGGGCTCAGGCCCACCCAACAGTAGCACATGTTTAGTGGTAGCTGGTGGGGATCCCAAGCTTGGCCAGCTGAAGACTTCCCCCTGATGGTAACGAAAACACTACTCTCCATCATACTGGCACCTGAGCATGCTGATTTTTCAGCGCATACCTGCTGCAGACTGCCAAGGTGGAAAGAAGTGTTTTCCCGCCAACTGAGATATTTTTTTGGTGGTGGTTTGGGGGGGGGGGGGGAGAACACTTGGTGCCCACCCACTTCTTGCCTAGGCCCACCCAAAATCTGGCTACGCCCCTGCACCAGGGCCCTTTTAACTGCAGTGAGTAAAAAGCTTCACCCCCCCCCCCAAAAAAAAAATGGCCACACGATAAAGATAATTCTCACTGAGTGGCTATGCAGCAGGGATCACTTACCCCCACCCATTAAGGTGACAGTAAGGGCTCCCGCAGTAACCTGGCAGCACATGGCGATGCCCGATTACGGCCGGGTTACTGCCAAGCTAGAAAAAGTTACACATTTCTGGAGCGCTGGAAATAATGTGTGCTCAACCCAGAACTACCGCTGGTGGTCACGCTGGTAGTTCATCTGCCCACAACCTCGGAGTCATCTTCGACTCCTCCCTCTCCTTCTCTGCGCATATCCAGCAGATAGCCAAGACCTGTCGCTTCTTTCTCTTTAACATCAGCAAAATTCGCCCTTTCCTCTCTGAGCACACCACCCGTACTCTCGTCCACACTCTCATTACCTCTCGCCTTGACTACTGCAACCTACTCCTTACTGGCCTCCCACTTAGCCATCTATCCCCCCTTCAATCTGTTCAGAACTCTGCTGCACGTCTTATATTCCGCCTGAACCCATATACTCATATCACCCCTCTTCTCAGGTCACTTCACTGGCTTCCAGTAAGATACCGCATACAGTTCAAGCTTCTCCTTCTTACCTATAAATGCACTCAGTCTGCAGCCCCTCATTACCTCTCTACCCTCATTTCCCCTTACGTTCCCGTCCGTAACCTCCGCTCACAGGACAAATCCCTCCTCTCAGTACCCTTCTCCACCACCGCCAACTCCAGGCTCCGCTCATTCTGCCTCGCCTCACCCTATGCTTGGAATAAACTTCCTGAGCCCTTACACCAAGCCCCCTCCCTACCCACCTTCAAATCCTTGCTCAAAGCCCACCTCTTCAATGTTGCTTTCGGCACCTAACCTTTATACCTTTCAGGAAATCTAGACTGCCCCTATTTGACTGACTGTACATTTGTCCTTTAGATTGTAAGCTCCTTTGAGCAGGGACTGTCCTTCTATGTTAAATTGTACAGCGCTGCGTAACCCTAGTAGCGCTTTAGAAATGTCAAGTAGTAGTAGTAGTATTTAGCGTGCGGTAAGTCTGCGTTGGACTTACCACCGCTTTGTAAAAGACTCCCTCAATAGTTACATTCAAAATTCCAATTCCTGGTGCTTTTTAATATTACACACCTAATTCCTTTACCTGCTCAACCAGGCAGATGTCCACCTCCTTAACTCGAGGCAAAGGCTAAAAACTACAAGGGTTTGGAATACGAATGCTGATCATCTCCATTTTTCTCCATCCAGAACAGATTTACGAAGTGCACGTCACTCTGAAACAGCTGTCAAACAACTATTTGGGCTCAGCAATATTAGCTGGTGTTCATTCATTCTTCTTAGGAGAAGCCACTAACTGAACATAATCAGTATAGCAATGATTAGTAAACTGTTCCACATACAGTCTCAGCAGCCATTTTGAAGAGTGATCCGGCAGCGGGGGAGAGTCAGCGCCGGCAGTGGGCAGGCAGGCAAGACTGAGGTTCTTTCCTGCCTGCTCTGAAGAATTCGCTGGACAATCTGGATGGCTGGAAGGGGGGGGGCAGGGGAGAGAGGAGAGTTGCTGGACATGGGTGGCTGGAGGGGGGGCAGGGGGATAGGAGGGTCGCTGGATATGGGTAGCTGGAGGGGGGCAGGGGAGAGAGGAGAGTTGCTGGACATGGGTGGCTGGAGGGGGGCAGGGGAGAGAGGAGGGTCGGTGGACATGGGTGGCTGAAGGGGGGCAGGGGGAGAGGAGGGTCGCTGGACATGTGTTGCTTGAGGGGGGCAGGGGAGAGAGGAGGGTTTGCTGTACAGCGCTGCGTACGTTTAGTATAGCGCTTTAGAAATGATCAGTAGTAGTAGGTGTTGCGGTTATGATCAGCTGACGTCGGGAGAGACCTGTGACGTGTCGCGCATGCGCAGAACAGCTGCTCTCTACCGCGCATTTGCGGGTGAGTCGGTCACCTCTCATTTATATAGTTAGATAGTTATGTTTGGTCAGTTTACTGTTGTTTATGCTGTTAACAGAACTGTAGGCTGTATGTTAAACTGCTCTACAACACCTTGGGTGAATCTCTTCATAAAGGTGATTAATAAATCCCAATAAAATAAAATAAACAAATTCTCTGCTGGATTTCACAGAGCTGGCTGCTTCAGACCTCCTTCAGCATTGACTCTGAGGGAAGTTTGTGTTTCAGCAACAGATAATGGGCGGTGAGCTTTTCGCATTTGATACTGCAGTGTATTCGGACTGCCCCAAAAGCTCTTCTGTGCAGCTAATGAAGGTTACACAGACGGATTAACTCTCTGTGTGAGTCTGTCTGTGCATGCATCACTGTGCAGATCCCCGTTTGAATGTGGGTCTCTACAGTTAGGTTTGTATGTGAGGGACAGAGATAGTAACTGCTTACATTGGATTGTAAGCCACCTTGAACCTGAACTCTGGGATAATGCGGGATACACATATGTGTTCCCTTGTGAGTGTAAAGGACTATGTTTAAATACCTCTCTGTTTATATGATAATATGCAGGTGTGTATATCTCTGTACCTGTGTGAAATTATTTACGAATGATAGTGAGAATTTGGACAATGGTTTTTTTTTAATGTTAGAACATGTATGCCACTGTATTTATACTTGCATGTGTGAAAGGCTACACATGCCTATCTCGGTGGTTACTGCTGGGCTTCTGCCATTACCTGCACAGAGCCCTGTCCCTGATAACCCCCTGCCCATGTCCCTCCGGAGACAGCTCAAAGTCCAGCAAAGCACACCAACTGTTCAAGGCAAAAGAGAGCCCGTTTCAAAACCAGGCCTCCATCCGCAAATATCTTATCTAACTTGAAGTCAATCAGATTCTTAAAGCTGACTTCCATCCTGGATTGAACTGGATGTGCTTCCTGCTTTGCCCCACTTGAAATGCTTATCCCCCCTCAGTTCAGATTCAAGGGGGAGCCCATCCAGGGGCCCTAGGTGAATCTTCAGCCTTGCACCCCATCAATCAACTTTCAAGCCCTGGGCTCCCCTTCTTGAGAGTTTGAAACTTGAATTCAATGGATTTTAGGCACCAAAACAGGGCTGAAAGGTGCCACAGTGTACTTTGATGCTATTATAACATAAGAATATAAGAACATAAACATTACCATACTGGAACTGTCCAAAGGTTCATCAAGCCCAGTATCTTGTTTCCAACAGTGACCAATCCAGGTCACAAGTACCTGGCAAGATCCCAGAAAAAAAACAGATTTTATGCTGCTTATCCTAGAAATAAGCAGTGGATTTTCCCAAGTCCATCCTAATAATGGCTTATGGACTTTTCTTTCAGTAAATTATCCAAATCTTTTTTAAACCCTGCTAAGTTAAGTTCTCTAGTGTGTAACTGCATAGGGGGCATTCCCATGGGAAGGGCATGGGCTGGTCAAGGGAGTTACGACTCTTTCATCGCCTGCTTTGTAGAATAGTTGCATTTTTGCATTCAACTGCTGATTGTAGGCACCAACCATAGATATGGTGTAAGTGGTCGCACCTAAAGTTTGACGCGGGACAGCGGACTTGAGCTAGTATTCTGTAACAGACTTGGCATCCAACTCTACCTTTATAGGATACTAGTTTAGTGTCCAGTTTTTTGGCACCTAACTTTAGACACCAATTATAGAATTTCCCCATAATGTAATATAAAATGAAGGCAATTTGCAAAAGCCCTGTTCCTAGGTAGAAGGGCTCTTTACAAGCTGCCCATCCCCCCTGAGGATACCAATATGTTCTGAGCGTGTGGCTGTCAAGAGTTGTTGCTTTACTTTGACCACAGTTAATCTGCCACCCTAGGCAACTGCCTACTCTACCTAAAGAGTAAGCTGGCCCTGTGCCCATCCCCCTTTCTCAGAATTGGCTTTTCTTTCAGTCTTTCTCCATATTCTTGCTCTTTTTAATTGGCACCTTCCGTTTAGTGTTTCTCTTTTTCTTTCCAATGCAGGCACAAATTCAAAACCCCAGACTGGGAACAGGCTCAGCTTATAACCACATGAACTCCACAAGACTCTCCAAGCACATGTGTACATTCACACACACACAATGTCCTTTCCACTAAGAGAACAGAAAATAAAAAGAACTGTTCGGTGGCTGAACTCTTCCAATGCAGAACCAACAAAAGCAATGTAACACCCTAAAATCTGCTGATAATAATTGGGGAGATGCTTTTCTTTTCAATTTAGGCCAGAAATCTGTGACACAGGAAAGTCCTTTTCCAACGGCGTTAAAAGTGCGCGCTTAGGTAGTTTAAGAGACAGTACAGCGGTTATCCGCACAAAGACACATTCATATCGTGCACGACTTAGCCTGCAGATTTACAGCCCCTGGGACACCTCAGAGGGATCTCCGTGCCTCTCTCACCGGCTCACAGGGAATCGTCCCTACTCTCACTTTTTGACTGTCTCACTGGTTCTCTCTCTCTTTCATTCGCTCTCTGCCCTTCTTTGCGATTTCCTTTCTAATCTATTCGCTACCTCTCTCTCTTTCTTTCTCTGTCCTTTGCTTTTTAGGTCAGCTTTGGCATCTGGAACAAAAGTTCTTTTTAAAGCTCTGCTTACCGGCCGGGAGCTCCAGCGGCCAACCATCGTGGATTGCTGAGTCCCTCCTCTTTCTCTTACTGACAGGTGCACAAGAGAGAGACGGAAAAGGCAGCTTGTTTTGTCTTTAAAAAATCACCTCCGTCTTCACAAAGTTCAGTCTCATCCTACAAACCACCGATCACATTCCTGTTCCTCTAGCGCTGGAGTTGGTGGAAAGTTCGCAAATGAAGCTTCAGCTCTATGAGCCCAGGACTCTGGTACAGTTAGCTGCACGTCTCTTGCGAGTGACCGACTATTACATAACTAAGAGGGCTGCCTTGTGTGTTATCAGAGCCCACGGGTGAGGTGCAGAGGAGAGCACTGAGGGTCCTCCCTCCTCTCACCCTCCCACATCCTCTCCTCCCGCCCTCCCTGAGTCTACTTCTGGTAACAGAACACACTTGGTGGTTTACAGCCTCAGTGACTTGAACCACAGGGGCTGTGAACCATAAACCCAACTTCACTCACAGCACCTGCTCCAAGTACTAAGGAGAAGAGATAGGCAGTAACCCCAGTGGTTCCACTTTGCCTAGGTGTAGGCCAAGGGTTCTCAACCCAGTCCTGCCACTCACCTAGCCAGTCTGGTTTTCAGGATACCTATAATGAATATGCATGAGATAGATTTACATACAGTGGAGTTGTCTCATGCATATTCATTGTAGCAGACTGGCTAGGTGTTTCCTGAGGACACAAACACATGTAATACCTCTGTACATGTATTTACATACAGATGAATGCCTACATGGACTTAGGTTTCGAAAATCATAAATGGGATGGAGAATATGAAGATAGGAAATGGTTGTTTTCCCTTCCTAATAGTGCTAATAGGAGGACACTGCCATAAACTAATAGGAGGCACATTTAAAGCATATCATAAGAACATAAGTGTTGCAATGCTGGGACAGACCGAAGGTCCATCAAGCCCAGTATCCTGTTTTCAATAGTAGCCAATCTAGGTCACAAATACCTAGCAAGATCCCAGAACAGAAAACAGATTTTATGCTGCTTAAACATAAGCAGTGGATTTTCCCCAAGTCCATTTTAATAATGGCTTATGGACTTATCTTTTAAGAAGTTATTCAACCCTTTTTTAAACCTTGCTAAGCTAACTATTTTTACCACATTCCCTGGCAACAAATTCCAGAGTTTAATTACACATTGAGTGAAGAAATATTTTCTCTGATTTGTTTTAAATTTACTACTTAACTTCATTGAAAGCTTCTGTAGTCATAGTATTTTTGAAAAGAGAAAACAAGCGATTCATGTCCACCCAGTCCATTTCACTCATTATTTTATAGACCTCTATCATATCTCCCCTCAGACATCTGTTCTCCAAGCTGAAGAGCCCTAAAAACATTAGTGTTTCCTCATAGGGAAGTCATCCCATCCCCTTGATCATTTTCATCGCCCTTCCCTGTACCTTTTCTAATTCCACTATTGGGCTCATTTTCGAAAGAGAAGGACACCCATCTTTCGACATAAATCAGAAGATGGTCGTCCTTCTCACAGGGTCGTCCAAATCGGTATAATCGAAAGCTGATTTTGGACATCCCCAACTGCTTTCCGTCACAGGGACGGCCAAAGTTCAAGGGGGTGTATTGGAGGTGTAGCAAAGGCGGGACTTGGGCGTGACTAACACTAGGACGTCCTCCAGGGCCGTGCCTAGGGTCTCTGGCGCCCCCCTGCAGTTGGCCTCTCCGGCGCCCCCCCCCCCCCCACAGTTGGCCTCTCTGGCGCCCTCCCCCCGAAAACGAGCGCTACACTACCCGCGCTCTTCTCCCCAGATCCTTTTTTTTTTTGTTTAAATTTACCTCTCCGGCGCTTGCAGTGTAGGCAGCGTTAGTGAGAAGGAGGCGGCGCTCCCCCGCCCCGACGTGTCTTGCCTTCGCTGTGTCCCGCCTTCTTCTGACGTCAGAAATGACGTCAGAAGAAGGCGGAACCGAGCAAAGGGAAGACACGTCGGGGCGGCCGGGGGAGCGCCGCCTCCTTCTCACTTACGCTGCCGCGCGCCGGAGAGGTAAATTTAAACAAAAAAAAAAGGATCTGGGGAGAAGAGGGCGAGGTAAGCATGGTGCGGCGGGGCGCCCCCCCCAGAGGATGGCGCCCTCCTGCCATGCTTACCTCGCTTACCGCATCGGCACGGCCCTGACGTCCTCGACTCATAATTGAAAGAAATAAGGATGTCCCTGATGAACACTTGAACGACTTTACCTGGTCATGTTTTTCTTACGACAAAGGCACAAAAAGGTGTCCAAAATGACCAGATGACCACCGGAGAGTATTGGGGATGACCTTCCCTTATTCCCCCAGTAGTCACTAACCCCCTCTCACCCTCAAAAAATATATTTCAAAATATTGATTGCCAGCCTCTATGCCAGCCTCAGATGTCATACTCAGGTCCATGACAGCACAGGTCCCTGGAGCAGTTTTAGTGAGTGCAGTGCACTTCAAGCAGGTGGACCCAGGCCCATCCCTCCCACCTGTTACGTTTGTGGAGGAAGCAGCGAGCCCTCCAAAACCCACCACAAACCCACTGTACCCACATCTAGGTGCCCCCCTTCACCTGCAAGGGCTATGGCAGTGGTGTACAGTTGTGGGGAGTGGGTTTTAGGGGGGGTGAGGGGGTTTGGGGGGCTCAGCACACAAGGTAAGGGAGCTATTTACCTGGGAGCAATTTATGAAGTCCACTGCAGTGCCCCCTAGGGTGCCCGGTTGCTGTCCTGGCATGTCAAGGGGACCAGTGCACTACAAATGCTGGTTCCTCCCACGACCAAATGGCTTGCATTTGGTTGTTTCTGAGATGGATGTCCTTGGTTTCGATTATCATCGAAAATTAGAAATGACCAAGTCTAAGGACGACCATCTCTAAGGACAACCAAATTTTAGGATTTGGGCGTCCCTGACCGTATTATTGAAACGAAAGATGGGTGTCCATATTATTTCTAAAATATGGGTTTCTCCGCCCCTGGATTGGGAAGTTTTGCGAGGACGTCCCCATCAAAACTTGGCCGTCCCTTTCGATTAACCCTCTCCACATCTTTTTTGAGATGCAGTAACCAGAATTGCACACAGTATTCAAGGTGTGGTCACACCATGGAGCAATACAAAGGCATCATAATATTCTCATTTTTGCTTTTCATTCCTTTCTTTATAATATCTAACATTCTATTTTCTTTCTTAGCTGCTGCTGCACACTGAGCAGAGGCTTTCAAAGTATCATCAAAGAAAAAACCTAGATTCTTTTCCTGGTCGGTGACTCCTAATGTGGAACCTTTCATCATGTAGCTATAGTTTGGGCTCCTCTTTCCCACATGAATCACTTTGCACTTGCTCACATTGAATGTCATTTGCCATTTGGATGCCCAGTCTCCCAGTTTCGTAAGATCCTCTTGCAAATCAAACCAATGGTCCATCTAGCCCAGTATCCTGTTTCCAAACAGTGGCCAAGCCAGGTCACAAATACCTGGCAGAAACCGAATTAGCAGCAACGTTCCATGCTACCAATCCAGGTGGAAGCAATTGCTTCCCCATGTCTGTCTCAATAGCAAACTATTGACTTTTCCTCCAGGAACTTGACCAATCCTTTTTTAAACCAAGATACGCTAACCACTGTTACCACATCCTCCAGTAAAGAGTTCCACAGTTTAAGTATTTGTTGAGTGAAAAAGTGTCCCCTAGTCTTTGTACTTTTGGAACGAGTAAAAAATTGATTTACTTCTACCCGTTCTACACCACTCAGGATTTTGTAGACCTCAATCATAACTCCCTGCATCCATCTCTTTCGCAAGCTGCAGAGCCCTAACCTCTTTAGCCTTTCCTCATATGAGAAGAGTTCCATCCCCTTTATCATTTTGGTCGCTCTTCTTTGAACCTTTTCTAATTCTGCTATATCTTTTTTCAGATATGGAAACCAGAACTGAACAGTACTCATGGTGCGGTCGCACCATGGAGCAATGCAGAGGCATTATAGTATTTTTGGTCTTATTCGCCATCCCTTTCCTATTAATTCCTAGCATCCTGTTTGCTTTTTTGGCCACCACCACACACTGAGCAGAAGAGTTCAGCGTATTATCTACAATGACACCTAGATCTTTTTCTTGAGTATTGACCCCCCCCCCCCCCCCCCAAGGTGGACCCTAGCATCAGGTAGCTATGATTCGGATTATTCTTTCCAATGTGCATCACTTTGCGTTTGACCACATTACATTTCATCTGCCATATCACAGATGGGGGAGAAGGATCCAAGATGGCCGCCTGACCAGACGTGTATGCGAGAGCTCCAGAACCTTACCGTTGAGGGTTGGCAATATGGAGCGCTCCCCAGGCGTAATGGGGAAGAGAAAAGGTAAAACTGCTGCTCCTACCTTCTTGAGCGCAGTTAATGTACCCACCATGTTGCAACCCACGCTGGAGAGCTTCGGAATCCGCCCACCGTGAACGCCGGCTCAAGCCTCTAGAAGTTCCACAATGTCACCTTTGGAACACAGTACAGAGGGAGCTACATTGAGCCCCCTTTCCGATTTGACCCCTCCACAACCTGGAAGGATTAGCGGAGCTGACAGAGGGCCGTATGAGGGAGCGTCCGGAGTTGGCGACTTTCCGACGGCTGTGAGAGGACCAGCCAGTGGTGTGCTGGAGCCGGCTCGCACCGGCTCGCAAGAGTCGGTTGTTACATTTTGTACCGACTTGCGAGCCGGTTGTTTCCTACTGCGAACCGGCTCTCCTCCCTCCCGCCCACCCGCCCGATCCGGTCCCTCACTGTCACCGACTGTCACCTGACTCTTCTAATTCTTCGGCGGGGCAGGCAGTCTTGCCTGCCCGCTACCAGCGCTGGCTCTCCCCTGTTGGTTTGCGCTTTAAAATTGGCCGCCGAGACTTCCAGAGGCGGTCTCGCGAGACTTCTACTGAAGTCTCGGCGGCCATTTTGAAGCGTGAACCAGCGGAGGAGAGTCAGCGCTGGTAGCGGGCAGGCAAGACTGCCTGCCCCACCGAAGAATTAGAAGAGTCAGGTCGGTGAGGGACGGATCCGGAGGGAGGGAGGAGAAGTCGCCGGTGAACAACTCGGGAGGGGTGGCAGGGGACAGAAGGGAGTCCCTAGGCATGGGTGGATGGAGGGGAGAGAACTAAAGGTCGCGCTGGGTATGGGTGCATGCAGGGCAGGGGAGAGGAGGGTCACTGCTGGACATGGGTGGATGAAGGGCAGGGGAGAGGAGGGTCACTGCTGGACATGGGTGGATGAAGGGCAGGGAAGAGGAGGGTCACTGCTGGACATGGATGGGTGGATGGAGGGCAGGGGAGAGGAGGGTCACTGCTGGACATGGGTGGAAGGAGGGCAGGGGAGAGGAGGGTCACTGGGTATGGGCGCATGCAGGGCAGGGGAGAGGAGGGTCACTGCTGGACATGGGTGGATGGAAGGCAGGGGAGAGGAGGGTCACTGCTGGACATGGGTGGATGGAGGGCAGGGGACAGGAGGGGAGAGAAGAGAGAAGAAATGCTGGACATGGATGGAGGGGAGGGAAGAGTGAGGAAGGAGATGAGATGAGGGAAAAGGAAGAGAGGAGAAAAACTGCACATGGATGAAGAAAATAGGCAGAAGCTGAGGACCAGAAATGAAGAAGAAAGGAGGAAAGGAAAGAAATAAATGGAAAGGAAGCCCTGGAAACAGAGTTAAGAGGACAGATAGCAGCAGAATCGGATACTGGGCCAGCATGATCAGAAAAACAGTCACCAGACAACAAAGGTAGGAAAAAAATCATTTTATTTTCATTATAGTGTTTGGAATATGTTCACTTTGAGAATCAGGTGCTCAACAATAAAAGTTTATATTTATTTACTTATTTATGGCATTTTATCGCACATTAAACATGAATTAGATTGGAACCTGGGATCATTTAATTTTTTTTCCTGGAGTAATGCATTGCCACCCCCCCCAGGCTCTCTCCCCGGCTATAGCCAGCTCTGCAATTTGGGGGGGCGCAGAGGGGGACGGGGGGGGGCGCACAGGGGGACCGGGGAGAGAGCCTGTTGTTAAACATTTACCAGCACACCACTGGGACCAGCCCTCGCCTCTACCCCAGGTACTTTAACAACAGAAGTGGGTTATTTATCCCTAGGTATAATCCAAGGAGAGCTTTCTCCTGGATTAGGAAGAGGTTCGTTAAAAACGGAAAAAGTCACTATGGACACTCTCTGGGAGGCCATCCAAGGGGTAAACACATCTCTACAGCAGATATTTATGCTCATACCGAAATAAGTAAATTAAAATCTACTAATGTAGAGATATCCACTAAGGTTGAAAATCATACTGCTAAATTGGAAACTTTTGATTCTGAATTAAAATCTTTGCAAACTACTGTGGTGTCTGTAATTAAGGAAAATAAAACCCAGGCAAGTAAAATGGAGTATATTGAAAATCAGCTTAGAAAGAACAATCTAAGATTTTTGAATTTTCCATCTTCCTCGTTTATTTCAGCTATTGAACTTTTGAAAAAGTATTTCTTAGAGATTCTGGACATTCCTGCAGAAAGTCACCCTCCAGTGACTAGAACACAATATCTTAAAAAACTTATGCGACCAATAAATGGAGTACCAGAACCTCCGCAAAATTTGAATTTAACTGATTTTCTTGAAAGGTCTGAAATTTCAGATCGAGCTACACTGCTTGTTACTTTTGCACTGGAGTCGGATAAAAACTTGGTATTGCGTACTTATTTCCGGAAAATGAATGCTATCTTTATGGGAGCTAAAATCCAGATCTTTCCAGATCTAGCGAAAGAAACTCAAGTCAGGAGGAAAGAATTGATGGTTTTTTAACCAAAAATTCTTTCACTCGGTGGAACTTTTCTTGTTAAATTTCCTAGTAAGTGTATGATTTCTCTACATGGAGTTAATTACCTCTTTTCTTGTCCCAAAAGACTACAAGAATTCATTACTGCTAGAGAGAATGTGAGGGATACCCCTGAAATGGTATCTTTCAGTTAAATGTACTGTCTAGGCTGCATGATCCTAAATTCCTTCTGGTCAATGTGATGTATTATATAATGTTTACTTCTGATATGTATTTGATACTTGGATTTATTTCCTATTCTTGGATCCTCCTATTGTGGACAGATTATTTTGAATTTTTCTTTTCCTATTATTAGATTTACTGTATTATATAGAATATTGTGAATTTCCAAAGCATTTTGATGTAATATCACCTTTATGTAATTATGTGAAAATTAATAAAAGATTAAATAATAAATTTCATCTGCCATTTGGATGCCCATTATTCCACTTTCCTAAGGTCTTCCTGCAATATCACAGTAAGCACATGTTTTAACAACCTTGAATAGTTTTGTGTCATCTGCAAATTTAATCATCTCACTCGTCTTTCCTGGTGATCAGGTCCTGGCTACAGGAGTACTTCCTAGTTCGCCAGGGTAATGTTGTCCTTCTAGGAGACCTCACTCCTTCAAGGCAGCACAGAGACTACCACACTGGAGGTAGGACTTCTCTACAACATTCCTGTAGTCTCCTCTATGTACCTCTCTAGCTCCCTCAGCTCCTCCAAGTCTGTTACTCTAGCCTCAAGAGAGTGGCTTGTTCTCTGAGAGCTAGTAGCTCTTTGCATCAGGCACACACTTACTGGGGGATAAGTATACATGTGACAATGCAAAAGACGGGATAGCACCCCTCTTGCTGCTGGACTTGCTAAGGTATTAAGGATATTAGCTTATATGGTATATTGTGTGATTTACTTAGTGTTTTCTTCTTAAAAAGTAATTAAATGTAATTAAAACTCTATAAGAGCATTCTTCCCTTATTATTCTAATTAGAATAATTGACTATAAATGAACAGTTGTGCTAGGGGTGGGTGGGATGAAGACTAAACTAGGTCCTGCTGTGCCTTCTAGAGGCTATCTGTTAATATTGTAGGCTGTGACAGAAAGTTCAAGCTAACTCAGAAATCTGATTACCCTTAATAACTTTTGCAAATAGTCTACTTACTCACACCATAATTAACACCTAATTTAGGTCAGTAGCAGTGCTACCTCTCCAGCTGCCAAAGAACAAAAAATAACTGTCTTTTAGAACAAAATTTAGGCCTTGCTACTATCCTTTTTAATGTTCTTTGGCTGCAGTTTCTACCTCTAGACAACTTTCAATAACTTTATGTTATCAGCAAATTTAATTACCTTAGTTATTCCCATCTATATGTTAAAAAACAGCGGTTGCAGCACAGACCCCTGTGCAACCCCACTATCTACCCTGCTCCACTGAGAATACTGACCATTTAACCTTACTCTCTGTTTTCTATCTTTTAACCAGTTTTTAATCTACAATAGGACACTACATCCTATTCCATGACTCTCCAATTTCCTCTGGAGTCTTTCATGAGCTACTTTGTCAAACCCTTTTGAAAATCTACATATAGAATATCAACCAGCTCACCTTTATTCACGTTTGTTCACCCCTTCAAAGAAATGTAGTACATTGGTGAGGCAAGATTTCCCTTCACTAAATCCATGTTGGCTTTGTCTCATTAATCCATGCTTATGTATATGCTCTGTAATTTTGTTCTTTATAATAGTCTACCATTTTGCCTGGCACCGACATCAGGCTCACCAGTCTATAATTTCCTGGATCACCTCTGGAACCCTTTTTAAAAATTGGCGTTACATTGGTCAACCTCCAATTTTCTGATAGCATGCTTGATTTTAAAGATACATTACTTATTACTAACAATAGTTCTGCAAGTTCAGTTTTAAATTCTATCAGTACTCTGGGACGTATACCATCCAGTCCAGGTGATTTGCTACTCTTCAGTTTGTCAAATTGCCCCATTACATCTTCAAGGGTTACAAAGATTTGATTCAGTTTCTTTGCTCATCAGCATTGAATACCATTTCTGGCGTTGGTATCTCTCCCACATCTTCCTTTATGAAGACTGAAGCAAATAATTCATTTAATCTTTCCACTATGCCTTTTCCTCCCTGAGTGCCCCTTTTACCCCTCTGTCATCTAGCGGTCCAACTGATTCTTTTTCCAACTACTTGCTTCTAATATACCTAAAAAAAAATTTACTATGTGTTTTTGCCTCCAACACCCAACTCCACTCTGTACAGCGCTGCGTAACCCTAGTAGCACTCTAGAAATGTTAAGTAGTAGTAGTAGTAGTAAAGTCTCTCTTTGCCCTCCTTATCAGTGCTTTGTTTTTGACATGCCATTCCTTATTCTGTTTTCTATTATTTTCAGTTGAATCTTTCTTCTATTTTCTGAAGGATTTTCTTTTAACTCTATTACCTTCATTCACTTCACTTTTTAACCATGCCAGCTGTCACTTGGCCTTCCTTCCTCCTTTTTTTAATACATGGAATACATTAGGCCTGGGCTTCCAGGATGGTATTTTTGAACAGCATCCACAAGCACAAGCTGACAACTGAGAGAGCCATTTAACAAAGACTTCTCAACAAGTCTGACATGTTTAGGTTTCCAAGTCAATGCAGATGTAGTTAAATATTCTCTAATAGGAACTTTGTGAGAACATGTAAAATAAAAATCATGATTATCAGCTTTTTATGCTTAAAACTGTGCATAAATAGCAAGAGAAAGCAGTGGCGTACCAAGGGGGGGGGCGGTGGGGGCGGTCCGCCCCGGGTGCCAATGGGTGGGGGGTGCTCCGCTCCCGCCGCCTCCCGTGGCCGTTCCCGCGGCGCCGCACATTAAAAAAAACCGGCGAAGCAGCGTCGCAGGCAGCGCCTCGTGCCCTGCTTGTTAAAAAAAAAAAATCAAATCTCCTTCCTTCTCCTCCTCGTCTTGACGTCGACTCGGGCCTTCCAATCAATTTGATTGGAAGGCCCGAGTCGACGTCAAGACGAGGAGAAGGAAGGAGATTTGATTTTTTTTTTTTTACAAGCAGGGCACAAGGCGCTGCCTGCGAAGCTGCTTCACCGGTGGGGAAGGAGAGGGGCGAAAGGGACTCGGGTGGGGGTGTTCAGAGGGGAGAAGGGGACTGGGGTGGGGGTCTCAGACAGGGGAGGGGAGAAGGGGACTGGGTTGGGGATCTCAGAGGGAAGAAGGGGAGGGGAGAAGGGGAGGGGAGAAGGGGACTGGGGTGGGGGTGTTCAAAGGGGAGAAGGGGACTGGGGTGGGGGTCTCAGACAGGGGAGGGGGAGAGGAGAAGGGGACTGGGGTGGGGATCTCAGACAGGGGAGAAGGGGACTGGGGTGGGGGTGTTCAGAGGGGAAAAGGGGAGGGGAGAAGGGGACTGGGGGGGGGATCTCAGACAGGGGAGGGGAGAAGGGGACTGGGGTGGGGATCTCAGAGGGGAGAAGGGGAGGGGAGAAGGAGACTGGGGTGGGGGTGTTCAGAGGAGAGAAGGGGACTGGGGTGGGGTCTCAGACAGGGGAAGGGAGAAGGGGACTGTGGTGGAGGTCTCAGACAGGAGAAGGGGACTGGGGTGGGGGTGTTCAAAGGGGAGAAGGGGACTGGGGTGGGGGTCTCAGACGGGGGAAGGGGAGGGGAGAAGGGGACTGGGGTGGGGGTGTTCAGAGGGGAGAAGGGGACTGGGGTGGGGATCTCAGACAGGGGAGGGGGAGAGGAGAAGGGAACTGGGGTGGGGATCTCAGACAGGGGAGAAGGGGACTGGGGTGGGGGTGTTCAGAGGGGAAAAGGGGAGGGGAGAAGGGGACTGGGGTGGGGATCTCAGAGGGGAGAAGGGGACTGGGGTGGGGATCTCAGACAGGGGAGGGGGAGAGGAGAAGGGGACTGGGGTGGGGATCTCAGACAGGGGAGAAGGGGACTGGGGTGGGGGTGTTCAGAGGGGAAAAGGGGAGGGGAGAAGGGGACTGGGGTGGGGATCTCAGAGGGGGGAAGGGGAGGGGAGAAGGAGACTGG
Source organism: Microcaecilia unicolor (assembly GCF_901765095.1). Lineage (NCBI taxonomy): Eukaryota > Metazoa > Chordata > Amphibia > Gymnophiona > Siphonopidae > Microcaecilia > Microcaecilia unicolor. The sequence continues at coordinate 313,810,906 of NC_044033.1, read as the reverse complement.
GGTGGGGGTGTTCAGAGGAGAGAAGGGGACTGGGGTGGGGGTCTCAGACAGGGGAGGGGAGAAGGGGACTGTAGTGGGGGTCTCAGACAGGAGAAGGGGAGGGGAGAAGGGGACTGGGGTGGGGGTGTTCAAAGGGGAGAAGGGGACTGGGGTGGGGGTCTCAGACGGGGGAAGGGGAGTGGAGAAGGGGACTGGGGTGGGGGTGTTCAGAGGGGAGAAGGGGACTGGGATGGGGATCTCAGACAGGGGAGGGGGAGAGGAGAAGGGGACTGGGGTGGGGATCTCAGACAGGGGAGAAGGGGACTGGGGTGGGGTGTTCAGAGGGGAAAAGGGGAGGGGAGAAGGGAACTGGGGTGGGGATCTCAGAGGGGAGAAGGGGAGGGGAGAAGGAGACGGGGAGGGGAGAAGGAGACTGGGGTGGGGGTGTTCAGAGGGGAGAAGGGGGCTGGAACTGGGGGCTGAAAAAAGGGGCAGAGAGAGAGAGAGGGGATAGATCCTAGATGGAAGGGGGAGCGAGAGGGAGGGCAGACCCTGGATGGATGGGAGAGGGAGGGCAAATGGTGGATTGAAGGGGCAGAGAGAAAGGGCAGGCAGTGGATGGAAGGGACGGCAGAGAGGGCTGACACTGGATGGCAGAGAGAGAGAGAGAGAGAGAGAGAGAGTGAAGACAGATGCTGGATGGAAGGAAGACGGTGAAAAGAAGATGAGGAAAGCAGAAACCAGAGACAACAAACTGTAAATAAAATATATTTTTTTTATTTTTTTTGCTTTAGGATAAAGTATTGTAGATATGTTAAATGTTTATAATAGAACATGTAAATAAGGTAATCTTTTTATTGGACTAATTTTAATACATTTTGACTAACTTTCGGAGAACAAAACCCCCTTCCTCAGGTCAGGATAGGATACTGTAACAGCACTATACTGTACTGACCCGAGGACGGAGGTTTTGGCCTCTGAAAGCTAAATGTATTAGTCCAATAAAATGGTATTATTTTACTTTCTATATTTGTTTTATTTCTATTTGTTAATTTGTAAAGTGGTGATTGGTACTTGTTAGGTTTTTTTCAAATTTACATCTGCTGTCTTTATATTTTGCACTGTACTAGGGGACAGTTTCTGTTTCTGTGGTGTTGCATTGTATGCAGAGTCTGGCATTGGGGGTTCAGTTTAATTTTTGTCTAAATAGAAAGTTTATGATTACTTATTCTATAGTGGATTAGGGTGTATCTGTGTTTGTGAAAAAGACATGGCTTTCAGTTGGCATTGACTGTGCAGGATCTACGATCTGTACTATTCTGTCTGGTTTCATTTTACAATAGGTGAATTGATGTTCTAGTGCTCACTGTAGTGTTTAAGATGCTTTCCTTTTCCTTGTGTGACTCGTAGAAATGACTGCTTATGGTATGGTAGAATTGCTCTATAGGTCCTGAGTGTTTTGTATTCTCGGCATGCCTAGTACTGGATTTGGGGGGGTGGGGGGTGTTAAAAAATGACCGGCCCCGGGTGTCAACTACCCTAGGTACGCCACTGAGAGAAAGTAGCATTGAGATGTTTCCCAATTTTTGTTTAGTTAAAGGACAAGTATAATACAGATTCTTAATAAAATAGGGTGAATGAGTCCAGACACTGGTCTGCACTGTGGACATTATATCAGCCTGATGCACATGAATGCGATGACTATATGCTCTGAAAAATACATTTCTCTAATTATTTTCTAATATATAACTTAATTTCATCGTAATATCATTTGCCTACTAACACTATAAGCTCACCTGTACTTGTGCTTGAAAACAATCACTGCAGGGTCTTTTCTCTTAGAGTCCAGCTTCTTCACTCCACAAGTTTGATTAAAACACTGCATATTCATCATACCCAACAAAGCCTGGAAATTCTTTAGAATCACTCAAATAACATCCAAGCCAGAATATATAGAATAATTTAAATAATGGAAGACTATATTTTACCCCCAAGTAAAATAACTCTGCACACATGGACATCAGCTAATGAAAACTGAAACTACAAGCCACAGGTTTACAATGGCTGACTTTGCACCACATTTGGATTGACAATGTGACATATGTCCATAGAGAGGCTAGTTCCTAAGAAGCTTATCCCAAATTTATGTACTTAAATTCCTGCTAAACGTTCATATCAAAATTTCAAAAGCATTTATTTGGAGCACTCTATTTACCATATAAACTACTATGCAAGATCATAATTGCATTACTTGCAATCACATTGCACCATTGGTTCCCAACCTGGTCATGAAGGCACCGCAGCCAGTCAGCTTTTCAGGATATCAGTGTGCAATCCGCTTAAGTGCAAGGGTCTGGGACTAAAGAAATACATGCAGTTAACCGGAGCGTGCACTTAACCATTGTGACCAAAAGAAGCTTGCCATCTGATAAACATATGTACAGTACTGTTTATTATATGTACAGTATACAATTTCCGATAACTGACGTTATACAGTCTCTGTTAACTGACGTTAGGCTTACTTGAAGTAACCAATCATAGTCCTCTGTACACTATTGTGTCTGTGAGTTCCATAGACTACGTCTGCCAGACGGTAAAAACTGTCATAGCACTGACATCCAGTGGCCTCCAGATAGGCCCGCACGGTGTTGAGACTCTCCAGCGCTCTTGCAAAAATGACAGGAGGTTGTTGAATTTCGTCAGCATGTGCCTCGCTGCTCATTTCATCATCTGTTCCATCATCAGCCATTGCCTATGTGTAGGCACATATCTTGACATCAGTGCTGTCGTCAGCTGTTTGTAGATCATAATCAACAGCTACGTAGTGATGAAACTCCTCTTCAGTAACACCGGTTTGGATTGTCAATAGCCTGTTCATCTGACGCGTTTGCAATAGCTGCATCTGTTTCATCCCTCTCCACAACCTTAACAAAGCTTGCCCGCTTGTAGCAGTTCACAATAGTTGCCTGTGTAACATGATTCCAGGCTTCTTTCTACATATGTATGTAACCAGGGTTAAAAGAAAAAGAAAAGTTTAAAGGTTGTTACCTGGGTCTCTGGGGGCTCAGGGGAGCCGCAGGGTCCGGGTGCGATTTTGGGAAACTGTAGAGGAGCGCTGCTGGAGGCAGGTTGCTTTCTGGCGGTTTGCGGTCAAATTGCAGCGAAGATGCGCTTCGAGGAGCAGAGGTTTTTTGGGGGTTTTTTTGTAGGGGAGGAAGAGAGTTAGCGCTGTTGTTCTAGGGCACTGCTCGTGTTTTGGTGGGCAGCGCCGCGTGCAACAGGACAGTGGAAGGTGGTGTAGCGTGTTAGGGGTCGTCCGGGCAGTTTGGGGCCAGTTCTGGGTTTTTTTTCGGGTTTGGGGGGCGGTTTCGCGGCCATTGTGCGTGGCCGGATGGGGATCGGGGCGTTCCGGCGTCTCCGGTCTGACGATTGGCTTTTGGCTCCGGGGACGATTGGGCACATCCCCGGGAGTGAAGAGGACAGCGCTTCTGGGCTAGGGCTCGGGGAGGAGTGACGGGAGGCCTTCCCTGTGAGGCAAAGACGTTCAGCCAGTGTTAAAGTCTTACAGTTGCGTGATGACGACTCCGACTCCAGTGTTCACTCTAACAACTTTCTTTCGCTTATTCTGCCTGTGGCAGTTAACCAATGAGATTTCAAATTTATCACACCCTTTGTCACGTGCCAATCGGCTTCCATATTCCATGTGTGCGCTTATGCGGAGTCTTTCCTGCAGAGGAGCGGTCTTAAACCATGTATATAAGCGAATCTTGCACTTATCAGTGGTGCGCTAAACCGAAGTTTGTCCCCATAGAAATTAATGGCGCTAAAAATGGGACAGAAGTACGGCATGCAGTTAAGTACATAAGTACATAAGTAATGCCATACTGGGAAAAGACCAAGGGTCCATCGAGCCCAGCATCTTGTCCACGACAGCGGCCAATCCAGGCCAAGGGCACCTGCCAAGCTTCCCAAAAGTACAAACAGTATTCCTCTAATGAACCTAAATATACTTTTAAGATAGCAGAATTAAAGCTCAGAGAAGTCAGGGAACACTCAGTTGTTGTTGTTGTTGTTGTTGTTGTTGTTGTTGTGTGTGAATGAGAGAGGCAAAGCTGCCTGGAAGTGTCAGGAAGAAGCAGCCAGTGCTGCAGATGACTGTGGAGAGTCCCGCAGGAAATAGCAGACTGTTTGAGAGAAAGCAAAATAATAAAATAAAAGATGATTGTTGAGGTTCAGGAAGAAAATTGATAGCTCAGAAGCATTTGTGTTTCTGGCCTGTGGGACTGAACTACAGAACATATGCCGCCAGACTGCAGGGTTCTAAAATAAAAAGAACTCTTAAGCAGGGAAAGTCTACAATAATTCTTTTTGCTTGTGAGACAGGAGCACCAGTACTGCTAACATAATTCCTAAAGTGAGAAAACTGGTAACTGCTGTGTCCCAGAGGCGTAGCTACGGGTGGGCCTGGGTAGGCCCAGGCCCACCCAATTCCAACCCAGGCCCGCCCAGCGCCAGCTCCCATTGCCGGCCACTGCTGCTTTTCCTGATGAGCAGCAGGGCCGGCGCCCGGCGCTACAAAAAGAAGAAGCGCTCAGCTGACTGAGCTGAGCGCCAACGCGTCGCTAAGGACAAGAAAAAATGTTTTTAAAAAATGCGGCACCGCAGTCAGCCTCGAAGCATTGGCTGCTGGCTCTGTGCAGGCTCCTCCCATCTCTTACATCACTGCCCCTGTAGTGAAGCAGGGGCAGTGACGTAAGAGACGGAAGGAGCCTGCAGAGCCAGCAGCCAATGCTTCGAGGCTGCGTGCAGTGCCGCGTTTTTTTTTTTAAACATCTTTCTCTTCGGGTTAGCGACGCGTTGGCGCTCAGCTCAGTCAGCTGAGCGCTTCTTCTTTTTGTAGCGCCGGCCCTGCTGCTCATCAGGAAAAGCAGCAGTGGCCGGCAATGGGAGCTGGGGCTGGTGGGCCTGAATGGGAGAGGGAAAATGGATGGCAGGATGGGGAGAAAGAGGAAAAATGGAAGGATGGGGAGAGAAAGAGGGAAAACAGATGGGAGAATGGCAGAGAAAGAGGGAAAATGGAAGGATGGGGAGAGAAAGAGGGAAAACAGATGGCAGGATTGGGGAGAAAGAGGGAAAATGGAAGGATGGGGAGAGAAAGAGGGAAAATGGAAGGATGGGGAGAGAAAGAGGGAAAATGGAAGGATGGGGAGAGAAAGAGGGAAAACAGATGGGAGGATGGCAGAGAAAGAGGGAAAATGGAAGGATGGGGAGAGAAAGAGGGAAAACAGATGGGAGGATGGCAGAGAAAGAGGGAAAATGGAAGGATGGGGAGAGAAAGAGGGAAAACAGATGGGAGGATGGCAGAGAAAGAGGGAAAATGGAAGGATGGGGAGAGAAAGAAGGAAAACAGATGGGAGGATGGCAGAGAAAGAGGGAAAATGGAAGGATGGGGAGAGAAAGAGGGAAAACAGATGGGAGGATGGCAGAGAGAGAGGGAAAATGGAAGGATGTGGAGAGAAAGAGGGAAAACAGATGGGAGGATGGCAGAGAAAGAGGGAAAACGGAGGATGGGGAGAGAGAGAGGGAAAACAGATGGGAGGATGGCAGAGAAAGAGGGGGAGATGGATGAAAGGATGCATAGAAAAAGAGGAGAGTGGAAGGATGTGGAGAGAGAAGGGACACTGAACAGAAAAGGGTAGAGAGATAGACACTGGTTAGAAGGAGGGAGAGAGACATTAGATGGAAGGATCAGGAGAGAGGGTAGATGGGTAGAAGGATGGGGAGAGAAAGAGGGAAGACGCTGGATGGAAGGGTAGGGAGAAAGAGGTGACACTGGATGGAAGGATGCAGAAAGAAAGAGGGGAGACACTGGAAGGATGGGGAGAGAAAGAGGAGAGCTGCTGCATGGAAAGGGGGAGTAGTGAAAGATTGGAGAATAAGAGGAAGGGGCATGGGGAGAACAAGGGTGAGAAAAAGATGAAAAGCCATAAGTAGATGAAGGAAATTAAAGAATGGATAGTAAGAATTAATTAAATCTGGACACAGAGAGAGGCAGAAAAATATTGAAGAAAGCAAAGAAAAAGGAGAGAAAAATGACAAATGGCCAGGAAACCCTGGCAGAAGAGTCAAGCGAAAACGAAGGAAAGCAGAATCTAGAGACTGGGAGCAACACAATGAGAAAAAGTAAATGGCCATACAACAAAGGTAAAGAAATAATTTTATTTTTAATTTAGGATAAAGTAATATGGTGTTAATAAAGTTTCAGAGACCAATACTTCCTTCCTTAGGTCAGGAGAGGATACCGTAACAGCATTATACTGACCTGAGGCAGGAGGTTTTGGCCTCTGAAAGCTCACTGAAAAGGGTGTTAAGGCTATTAAATAAATTGTCTGAAATCTGATGCACTGAAAAGCAGCACTTTACCCTGTGTGACAAATGCATCTGAGTGTGACTACATTTTGCTGGGGGGGGGGGGGGGGGGTAGAGAGAAAAGTTTGTGCCCACCCACTTTGGGTTCAGGCCCACCCAAAATTGGCAGTCTGGCTACGCCACTGCTGTGTCCACAAGTGTTTAAGAGCTTCAATGGTTAAGGAACAGCTACAGAAGCACCATAAAGGACTAAAATACAAACTAGCATATGTATCTAGTTTCTCCTGCATAGGCACGCAAATCTGGAATGAACTACCAAAAACCATAAAAAACAACCCATGACATTAATTAATTGCTCAGACTAATTTTGAAGTTTAATATTCATGATGGTTTAAGCTAAGTTATCCCGATTTTTATTATAAGAAGAACTTTCCTTCCTGAATACTTACTCCATTCTGTCTACTCTACCTTAACTATGTATTTCTTTTTTCCGGAACTGGTAATCACCATTTCAGAACTATGTAAGCCACACTGAGCCTGCAAATAGGTGGGAAAATGTGGGATACAAATGTTGTAAATAAATAAATAAATCTGCCTTCAGTGACACAGCTGCCTGAAAAAAAAAATACTAGTTAAGATCTCATTGGCCAAAAGATAACCCTGCTAGTCCTGACTGAATTCTGGGTTCAAGGTGTGCCTGAAGTGACAGAAAATTGTGGAAAAAGAGTTGGGAGGGAAACCAGGCAGGAACTCCAATTATCTTTTCTTTTCAAAAAGAAAAAGAGAGAATAAATATACAGTGACAGCAGAAGGAAAAAAACACGGGGAAAGTACATTGTAGTAGATAGATAAGGTTTTATTTTTTTTGGTTTAGATTAAGTTAGGAATAGTAGGTGCAACCAAGAAGATCACAGAAGAAGAGAGGAGTTCTCGCCTGAGAGGGATCCGGTCCAACTTCCAGTCCTGCAACAAGCTAGCCACCACAAGAGAGACTTCTGAACACAACAGGAGAGCTAAGTGACTGTTGCAAAAGAAATAAGGAAAGTACTAAAAGTGTGTACACATTCGAATAGTACTATGTAGCTCCAGATTGTTGTGCATGAAGTAAATACTTATCAGACAAGTGATTGCTAGCTGTATTAGATGATAAGCTTTTACTTTCTGAGAAAACTTTGCATCTTCTGAAAATCAGTCCTTGAATAACTTCTGTAGAAAAACATTAAGAATGTTGTTTTGTAAGCTCTGTAGAGAAAAATAATTAATGGAATCTATTGAGTTTCAGGAACAAACCTTTTAAACCCTATGCTTTATGTGAAGTGAGTACTGCTAAAACCTTACATGTGATAAAATCAATTTGCTGAAAGATTGTTGGTAGTGGGACACTTTTTGCTTGAGCTCCTCAACCTTGAGGTAAGAGTTGCACTTGGCTAACCGTGACTGAAGGTAAGGTAGAGAGTGAAGAGAGCTTTGGCACAGACGTGTTACTTTTTGGTGTCATGGACAGGATTAGAGAATTCTGAAGTCGAATTTTAAAATTGTAAGTTGCATTGTAAAACAGTATTTGTTCACAAGGTTCTGAATTTTGGTGACACACAGAACTTGTGGTCCAAAGAATATGGAGGAGCAAGAGAAAAGGTTTGAAGAACAGAGTAGGCTGCTGGAGATGAGCAGGGAAGTGCAGAAGGAGATGATGGCAACCAATTGGATACTGCTGGAGAACATGCTTGAGAGTTTAAAGACTGCATCTATCTATATACCTTGGTACAAGCGAATCCCAGAATTTTCAGGAAGGAGTCAAGTTCCAGGAGAACCTACAGTGGAGGAGTGGAGGAGTGAGTGCAATAAGCAAGAGTGGCCTTATGGGTGCTGCGAGTACTGGAGGAAGATTTAAAAAATATCATTATCAGCTCAGATGATAGCTAAGTATATGCCAGATAGGGAGACAAAAACAGTAGAAGATTTATTTTGAATGTTGCTAGAAAAATTTGAGGACAAGAGATTGGTGTTGAGGACTCTACAGGATTTTTATAACCAAAAACAGAAGAAAAGAGAAAGCATGTACTTTTTCACCTCCACCATACAGTAAAATTTAGCCAATACCCGTGAGAAAGACCCTAGCAGGGTGGTGAAATCAGAAACAATATTAAAAGAAGAACTTATCACAGGGCTGTTGGATGATAGATTTGGGCTGAAATGAAACATAAGTACAAGGAAAATCATGAGTTAAAATTCAATGAATTCTTACTGTTGACATTGGAATGGGTTGAAGAAAAGGAATACCCAGAACTGAGTCATAGGATACAGATCCTACCACAAAGATTGGATGCATGAATTTGAGATACTATATCTGAGGGTTTAGAACCTGAAAGTGAGACAGACAGGCTATTTATTTATTTGTAACATTTGTATCACGCATTTCCCCACATATTAGCAGGCTCATTGTGGCTTACAAAATACCGTAATGGTGGACGCCAAGTACGGTAGGTTTTAAACAAATACAATTAGAAAAAGGGTCAGGTAAGGTAGGGGTAAATGGATACAATAAGGGACAAGGAAATAAGAAATAAAATATTCATTGCAATGTATGTATAGATACATTGTAGAGTTGAGGCATTTAAGTAGAATCAATAGGGTAGGCCTTGCAAAACAGATAGGTCTTTAAAGTTCGCTTGAAGTTTTGATGGTCGTAAGTCGTTTTCACACTCATTGGTAATGCATTCCACATTTGCGTACTTAAGTAAGAAAAATTGGATGCATAGGTTGATTTGTATCTGAGTCCAATGCAGCTTGGATAGTGAAGGTTCAGATAAGTATGTGATGAACTGATTCTGTTTCTGGCTGGAAGATCTATTAAATCAATCATATATCCTGGGGCTTCACCATAGATTATGGACCAGAGAGCAAATTTTGAAAGTAATGCGATCCTTGATAGGGAGCCAGTGTAGTTTCAATCAAAGAGGTTTAGCGCTATCAAATCTTTTTTTGTTGACTATCAGTCTGGCAGCTGTGTTTTGGGCTGCCTGGAGTTTTTTCATAAGCTGTACTTTACAACCCGCATATATTCCATTGCAATAATCTGTGTGGCTCAATACCATTGATTGTATCAAGTTACGGAATATATCCCTCGGAAAATAAGGTCTTATACATTTAAGTTTCCACAAGGCAGAAGGTGGAACTGGAAAGAATTTAAAGGGTTATTAGACCTAGTCTTGTAACCACAGTTCTAATGGAGGGGGTCCCAGTGACATGACTTGTTGATACAGGGTTGGAGATAACCACTCTATCAGAGGAGTATTTCCTTCAGAACTTCCCTAGCATAGTGCTGAAAGAAGGTAACTGAATCCAGCTATCAGCTGTCAATTGTTCTGAGATACCCATTGCAGGTTGTATGGGCATCACTGTGGAATGCATGGGACAGCAAATCAATAACAGCTGTGGGGTTTATTGTGCAAGAACTCTGTAAGGACTCAAGCACAAAAAACACCTGGAATACTTGGAACAAATATCTTAAGGGAAATAGATGGATTCTGGTCCAGATGGGTAATACCAGCCTCTGATGTAACTGCAAGAACAATTCGAAAGATTTGTGTCCAGCTGCAGCAAAATGAAGAATATGAAAAACAACAGGGAAGGCTGGGTTTGGTGAAACTGATGAGTAAGCATAAAGTACTCATTCCAGCATTGACTGGTACTGAATTACAAGTGGACAGAGTAACCCCTGAGAAAACTGTGAGAGCTAATACTAAACAATGTGCCATGCAAGGAGAAACTCTGGGCTCCGAAAGTGACTCTGATCTGTTCAGATAGGGTACCTTTTTCAGATTTAAGGGCTCTTTTACTAAGGTGTACTAGCATTTTTAGCTCACACTAAAAATCAGCTGGCGCTAAATGCTGAGTTGTCCATGGGCATCTCAGCGTTTAGCGCCAGCTGATCTTTAGGTTGAGCTAAAAACACTAGCACACCTTAGTAAAACACAGCCACAAAAAAAAAAACGCTCAGGAAGGAGTGACACTTTGGCAGTAGTCAGTTTTTAAATCCATCATATCTTTGCCTTTATCCTTGTTTAAAGTATGCCAATGTGTCCATGTGTGTTTAATTCATGCCAATTCTGTCAGTAAACCTTCTTTTCAGAATTTCTTTCTAAACAGCCGCAGTCCATGTAAGCCCTGGGTCCTGTTTATTGACTTAGGCGTCCTTCTTTGTGGCTTTCCTTTTTGAGGACAGGTGACCCAACCTGAAGCGCATATTCCACATGTGGTCCAATAAATGCCTCTATCCTTGTTTAAGGCATGCCAATGTGTACCTAGCTCTGAGCGCTGTCAGGCTTTACCCACTCATTCCCAGTTCATTATACTCAGATGCTTGGATCTTTTTCTTGGTGAGTGTTATTAAACAATGCCCCATTCAGAGTACGTTGCACTTACCCCATAGTTACCCACTTTAAATATCATCTGTCAGTTGTCTTTCCATTTGTCTTAATGCCAGCATGTCAAACTGCAGTCCTGGAGGATCGCAGCCAGTCAAGGTTTTCAGGATATCCCAAATAAACACATGGCATGTTTGCAGCCTTCCAGGATTGCAGTTTGACACCACTGGCCTAAAGTTTTTCAGGTGAGAGTCCTATTGTGTATTTAGCACGTGATGGAGTTGGGCGTCATTTGTAAAAATGATAATACAGTCTCATTATCCCACCGCAGTCGAGCTGCCCCCCTTCTTGGTCATATACTTCCAGCTGTGACATTGCTATTCATTTATTTGGTGCAGGCAGCACCTCACCTGGCAACAGTGGCGTAGCCAAGGGTGGGCCTGGGTGGGCCCAGGCCCACCCACTTTGTGCTCAGGCCCAACCAGTAGCAGCACACCTTTGGTGTGGCTGGCAGGGATTCCCAAGCCCCACCAACTGAAAACTCCCAACAACTGTCCCTCCTGCATACCTTGTAAATAGCAGATGGCATGCAGGTGAGACAAGGAGAGACCAAATCACCTGTGGGACAGGGAGGGGTTCTTCTGGCCACCCATCTTGGGTCCAGGCCCACTCAAAGTTGGGTGTCTGGCTACGCCCCTGCCTGGCAAGGGAATCACTCTGATTTTACCCATCGCCAAGAATGTGCATCAGCTGCACACCCTGCAATTAGAATTTAGAAAGGCTTGCCTGTCTCTGGGTCAATTGCATGAGTGTTCAAAAATAAAGTTCCATACCTTGAAGTGAAATTATGATCTGCACATGCAGAGATGTGTACACATGTATACCTTCTGAGACACAAATACCACTGTTTACATAGCATAGATTATACCAGTGATTTCCAAACCTGTCCTGGGAGAACATCAGCCAGTCAGGTTTTCAGGATATCTACATTGATATGAGACTGATTTGCACACGTGGAGGCATATTTTCAAAGCACTTAGACTTACAAAGTTAATAGCAACCTATGGAACTTTGTAAGTCTAAGTGCTTTGATAATGAGCCCCTCTGCATCCTTGGTATGCATGCATATTTATTGTGGATTATACTGAAAACCTGATCGGTTGGTGTTCTCCCAGGACAGGTTTGGGAACCCCTGGATTATGCACACACACAAAAACATACAAATGTGCATATATACAGACATCACAGTCATACTAGATACTATCCTACAGATGCACAAAATATACTTGCATACATTGCTGGTACACAGAGCTACTGTGTGTGCATACAGATGCATGGTAGTCACATACTGCTTCTCAAGCTGGAGTTTAGTAACACACTCTTCTTGGGTTGAGCCTTATCGCAGGAAGAATTCACTATCTCTTTCAGCACCCGTGCAGGCTTTTCCTCTCCAGCCACCCCACAGGACCTGGGTTCCTGCCAGCTGCTTCTGCAGGAATGGCAGAGAAAGGTTTGTAAGATGCTCACCCCAATGAATTGCTCAGTTCAAAGGTACTCGTTCATTCATTTTTGAAGACCTTTACCCCACACACACTCTTGGAAAAACGGCCACATCAGCTTGCTTGGCACTTCTAGGGTACAACAGCAAGTGTATGGCTTAGCAGCAGGGCTTTCAACCCCTGGGGTGCATCCTTGCATTTCATTTTAATGCATGCGACAAATGTTGGTGTGCCTTAAAATCTCAGCATGTGCTAATGTGAAATACTGCAGATTAGTTCATTTTAGCAAGTACTAGTTCATTCACTGCACACGCTAAAACACAATGAAAGAAAAAGAAAATGAACAAAATAAAAGTAAATGAAACAAAAATTCTCTGCCTGCACACCCCTAAAAAGGAGAGAGATGTTGGAAGGGTTGCTGGACCTGATTCTGCTTTCAACAGTGTTGGAAGGGGATGTCCAGACTAGTTGCACCTCCATCCCATAGTACACTTGTCTGTAAAACTCCCAAACAGGGACTAGGATTAACTTCCCATCTCATAGAACAACTGCCATGACTGAGACTAGAACCAGACCCCTGTTCCTTTCTACAGAAGGAGCAGTGTCATTCAGGGGCTGGGACCATGCACTTTTGGCTACAGCAATAAGCTATAGTCTGTCCCACCTCATGGTGCATTTCTGTAAAAACGTATTGCAGTAGGGCCTTAAAACTAAGCTCACATCACATCAGGGCTGACCCAATCATTAGACAAACCAGGTGTTCAGTTAGGGTAGTAGATTCTGGGGGTGGGGATTGCAAAGAGCAGGTGCTGTCAAAGCAAAATAATAGGTTTTGACAGCCACACCAGATCAATGATTCATTGACTCATACCTTTATCTGCAGAAAGAATGGGCAATTTTCAAATAGTGAGTACAGCCAATAATACTTATCAAAATTGTCCTCAACAGCTCCAAAACACTGTTGTGAATGCAGAATGTTTATTGTATGGAGTCTTAATTATTATCACAGGCCAGCAACACCCAGAAAAAAGAGCAGGAGAAAAACTCTCATCTAGAAAAAAAGCCCAGTCCAAAAAAAAAAAAACAGGTGATGCAGGAAAACAGCTCAAATTATCCACATGGTTGCAAGGAGCCTTCAGTTCTACTAACAAAAAAAGAAAATAAAAAAGCTAATGTGCACAAAAAAATGCTTGAGCAAACAACGCTTATCTTAATACTCCAGCGTCCCAAATTGTCAGTGATTCCAAATGACAGTTCTTGTATCAACTGACGTTTATAATCCACAGTCCACATATAGCATCAACCAATGTAAGAGCCTTGTTTTGCATAATCGATGTTTCTGGAGGGCAGAACTGAATATAAAAGGCAGCAAGCTAGCATCTATCATATAGAACCCACAAGACCAGACTTATCCAATCAATGAAAAAGCACCACTGAAGTAATTTAAAGTCATTTAAAAAAAAGCCTGCCATTCAATTGATCAATTCAGACCTTCAGGCTCAATTGTGTTAAGCTGATAGATAATCTGTTGTTCATGTTGCCTTAGCCATTTTGTAACATCACCGCCCCTAATGGAAATCTTAATCTGTTCAATAACTGTGCATTGTAGATCTTTAAATTCATGTTTATAAGCTACACAATGCCGTATCATAGGAGCTTCCAATTTCTTCAGTGATACACAAGATCTATGTTCTATCATATGGGTATAAAATGACCAGGAAGTTTGGCCAATATATATTAAATCACAAGGGAAATGTATTAAATAAATAACATTGCGTGAATTAGTAGAGCCTTTTAACCCAACCTTACGCTGACCTTGTTTCCAAACAAATTCTGTACCTTCTGCTGTATTGTCACAAATAGAGCATGTTCCACATTTCATGAACCCCACATCAACTGAGGGAATCGCATCCGAACATACATCTGATTTGCAAAGTTTATCAGTCAAATTCCCATCCCTAGCAAAGGAAATCATACATGGCAGTCATCTGCCAATGGTTCTTAATAATCATAGCAATTTTGGAAGACAAATTTAAATAGTGTAATGTACAAGGAGATACAGAATCAGCAGAGGCCTTTATACAAGGCTGAAGTAACAAATCTCTGTTATTAAAAGAGCCCATTTGTGGGTGCATGACCCTTCAGCAGTAGCAGGTAACATAAAGGGGCATAATCGAAAGACACCGGCCAAATAGATGGCCAGCCATCTTCGGGGCCAGCTCCGCAAAGGGGCGGAGCAAACCGTATTTTCAAAAAAGATGGTCGGCCGTTTTGATTCAGCGCTGAAGCTGCATGTGCATTGATAAGTAGTCGCCATTTTTTGTCTTCCGGACGGATTTGGCCAGCCTGCCCGTTTGTCCGGATTTCTGGACAAACGGGCTGGCTGGTGGGGGCGGGAGCGGAGGCGGCCGCGTGACTCCCTTCCCCTCCCTTTACGCTACTATCCCTGGTGGTCTAGAGGTACCTCTTCGCTCAGGGCAGGAAAGAAAGAGCCCCCCTCTTTCCTGCCCGGAGCGCTGCTGCTGCTAGCTGCCCTGCTGCATCCTGTGTGAGTCCGGCTCTCGGCGTTTCAAAATGGCCACCGAGAGTTGAAGCAGCCTCGTAAGACTTCAACTCTCGGCGGCCATTTTGAAACGCCGAGAGTCAGACTCACACAGGATGCAGCAGGGCAGCTAGCAGCAGCGCTCCGGGCAGGAAAGAGGTGGCTCTTTCTTTCCTGCCCTGAAGAGCAAAGAGGTACCTCTAGACCACCAGGGATAGTAGCGTAAAGGGAGGGGAAGGGAGTCCCGCGCCCGCCTCCGCTCCCGCCAGCCAGCCCGTTTGTCCAGAAATCCGGCACAAATGGGCAGGCTGGCCAAATCCGTCCGGACGCCCGGATGTCCTCAAAAAGAGGACATGTCCGGGTAAATCCGGACGTATGGTAACCCTAGTCCTTGGGTCAATTTTAGCAGACAATGGAAAAGGTGCCGGTACTCAGTACCCCCAAGTACCCCCACAAAAAAGCCCTGGTTATTGGACAGAAAACAGAGGGTAGGGTTAAATGGCCATTTTTCTCAATGGAGTAGTGTGAATCATGAAGTGCTGCAGGGATCTGTACTGGGATCGGTGCTATTTAACATATTTATAAACAATCTGGAAATTGGAACGACAAGTGAGGTGATTAAATTTGCAGATGACACAAAGCTATTCAAAGTTGTCAAAACACATATGGATTGTGAAAAATTGCAGGAAGACCTTAGGAAACTGGAAGACTGGGCATCAAAATGGCAGATGAAATTTATTTTGGACACATGCAAAGTGATATACAATGGAAAGAATAATACAAATCATAGTTACCTGATGCTAGGGTCCACCTTAGGAGTCAGCACCCAAGAAAAAGATCTGGGTGTCATTATAGAGAATACACTGAACTCTACTGTCCAATGTGCAGTGGTGGTCAAAAAACGAAATAGGATGCTAGGAATTATTAGGAAAGGGATGGTAGTGGTGTAGAATGGGTAAAAGTGAATCAATTATTCACTCTTTCAAAAAGTACAAAGACCAAGGGACACTCAACAAAATTACGTGGAAATACTTTTAAAACTCTGGAACTCATTGGCAGAGGATGTGGTAAAAGCGGTTAGCGCATCTGGGTATAAAAACGTTTGGACAAGTTCCTGGAGGAAAAGTCCATACGCTCCTATTGAGAAAGACATGGGGGAAGCCACTGCTTGCCCCAGGATTGGTAGCATGGAATGGTGCTACTATTTGGATTTCTGCCAGGTACTTGTGACCTGGATTGGCCACTGATGGAAACAGAACACTGACTGGGCTAGATAGACCATTGGTCTGACCCTGTATGGCTATACTTATGTTCTTAAGCGCTAACGGATTTAGCATGTGCTGAATCCTGCACAGCCCATTCTGTACCTGTGAGCTGAATGGCACTTAACGAACACAAATTTGTTACCTCATGCTAAATCCGTTAGCACGCCTTAGTAAAAGGACCCCTAAGAAAATAATTGAAAGTAAAAAGAACAAGACTAGCCTAATTGTATTACCATACAGATTAGAATATTTTACCCATCTCTTAAGCTGTAGCTGGCTGTATATATATATATAAAAACTAATCACTGTTATATGAGCCAAGAAATTCTGTAGTTCTTGGGGATCATAAAACAAATATTTAACATTCTGAAATCTATTTAAACACAATCATGGAAAGTGCAACACAAAGGTTGTGCTAATGGCAAGTATATTCTGCCTCTTTACAAGAAAGGCCTTGTGCCTCTCTTGTGAGAACCTAGACATATAAGGAAATATTCCAACATTCTTCCCCCTAAAAGCTAACATTCCTATTCTTAAAATATAATTTAAGGGATCAATATTCAAAGCAATTTAGTCATTCAGAAAAGGCCCCTGCCCAGTTAAATTGTGCTCTGTGGGCTAACCACCCAGGCTTAGTATTAGCAGGGCCCTGTGTGAACTGTTTGGTGCTCTCCCCCCCCCCCCCCCCACCCCCCCAGGGCATAAGATTTCAAGTAAGGTGTAAGGATTTATTTATTTAAACAGAATTTTTAATTGCCAACCACTATTGTACCACATTGATTTGCAAGCTTGGGATAACCTGGACCTTAGAGAAAATACAATAGCGAAAATCGAGACATGTTTTATCTATTTTAAAATAGCGTTATCCCTCTGGGAAGTGCGAAAACAAAGGGCAAGGGGAGTGAGAGGGAGGAGATGTAAGTGTTGCCCAGCAGTGGGGTGAGAGGGGAACAGAGGGTCAGTGCTAAGGAGCACAATTACAAAGGGGGCGGGGAGGGAGAAGGAGATGGAGATGGCCCATGTTTGCTCCCACCCGATGATCATAGCCGGCGAGCGAGTGTAACAATGCGCTCACCAGCTCTGAACACAATGAATATGCAAATACATGCTAAACAGAGAATTACCTATTCCTCTCCAGTGCTCAGCGGGCAGCGTACTGAACATTGGCACTGCTCCTGCAGCAAACCCTACGCCAGCTCAGAGCTGGCATTAGGGTTTGCAGAGCCCCACATGCAGGCCCCCTAACCCCAGTTTTCCCTGGTGGCCCAGTGGCCTTCTCCCTCCCCCCACCCCCAGACATGAGGGGCTGGAGATCTGGTGGATTTCCTGTCCCCCTAACCTCCCCCCATACCCCCCAAAAACATCCCTGATGGCCCAAGTGGGCAGCCAAGATAACCCCCCATCCACCCTGGTGGCCTAACAGCCAACCTGCCCCCCCCCCCGTACCTTCGGATTGGAGGAGGGAGTAGCACTCCCTTCTCTTTCAGCGTTGTCTTCAAAACGGCAGTTGCCTGCCCTGCCCAGCACATCCTGAGATATGCTGGGCAGGGTTCCCTACCATATGAGAAGACCCTCCCTCCCACCCACCCCTGACAAGCCAATCCCCCTCTCCCAGCCCTCCCGTGAGAAGAGTAAACCCCTGTCACCCTCCCCCAATTCTCCATGCCCCCTTCTTAGCCACCTCCAGCTCCATACCCCCTTCCAACCCCCTCCCTACTCAAGATAGGCTCCCCCAGGGCTACCTAAAGTCCATGGTGGTCCAGTGGAGGCAATGGTGGCAGGAGTGAACCCCACTCACTCCTGCCCCTTGTGGCTGCCTGTACAAAATGTACAACTTCTAATGGCAGCTTCGTGGTACTTCAGTAGTTAAGTGGGAACCAGCCAATATTCATACCAGTGTTCAGTTTACTTGGTGCATAAAGTTAGGACAGCCTTTTTTAAACCCTTATTTTGTGCAGTTGCTCAGTTGGTTAGTGGACTGAAAATTGCCATTAACCAACTAAGCTTCTGCTCCTTCCTAACTGTGCCCTAGACTGCCCATAAACTAGCCAGTTTTGGCACGAGCAGTTAGAGGGGATATTCAGCAGCATTATCCAGCTACATTCCACTGATAGCTCCCACAAGCGATTTAAACAGCCAGGAGCCTCTCCTGGCCATTTGAAATGCTTTAAATATCTATTCCCAAATAATGAAAGAGATGAAACAATTGACCACTTACTGACTGCAAACAACACCACGACAGAGTAGCCACAATGTTCCAATGAAGCTTGTGTAAGAAGTACGATGTTAGAGTCAGCAAATACTGGTATAAACACCACCCACCCGATGTTCAAAGCGATTTAAATGGCTTGGAGAGGTTCCTGGCCATTTCAGTTGCTTGTCCGATGCGAACTGGCTAGTGCCACTGAATATCTGCAGTTAGTACCTAAGCCAAAACTGGCTAACTTGTGGGCATTACTTAACTTGTGGTTAAGTGCCAATGCTCAGCTTTTGACTGCATAAGATAACTGCATAAATTGGACCACATAGGACTGCTTTTTATCTTTATGCAGTTCATCTTATGCGGTTAAGGGCTGAATATCACACTTAACCGCATAAGTTTTAGCCGGCAACATACAACCAGATATTTAATGCTGGTGTCCAGACATGGCTTGGTATTGAATATTCAGGAATACAGCCAGTGGAAGACATAAAAACGTTGACCGTCACCGGCTGAATCTCAGCCGACATGTACAAAAAGTCGTAGGGGACGATATTCAGCCGACAGGAGGCAGCCCACATAAGTGCCATGGTCGGCGCTGACCTCAGATATTCAATGCTTGCCCATTAAAGTTACCAGCATTGAATATTTGGTTTTTTTTTGGCCAATGCTAACTTAATGGGCCACACAAATATTGTGCGCTGGCCGGTTAAATTAATAGTGAGCAACAATAGGACTGCTATTTATGCGGTCCGATTTGCTCGCTAAACTTAGCTTGTCAGCACTGAATATTGCCAGTTATCACGTGATATAGCCGGTTAACTTTTTGGTGCTGAGTGTAAATATCCAACGGAGGTAACCCGCTATTTCATGCTGAATATCCGTGGCTAGGCGCTGAAACACTATTTAGCTGATCAGCGGCCATTTCTGGCTAGTTAAATAACTTTGGGGTGATAGAAAATTTTAAAAAGTCAAGATTTCATATTCAAATGAACCAACATTTGGCACATAACATACCAAATATCATGGTAATCGAAAAAAATACTACGATTTTCATCCACATTGTGGTACCAGGAAACACAGGAATTAAAGACGCTAAAGGTTGTAGCAGCCATTTTGAGATTGAAACCGGCATGGGCAGGAGTGACAGGGGATCATTACTGTCTCAACTAGGCCACCAGGGCTTCTAAGGTAAACCTAGGGAGGGCTTAAGGGTGGTGGAAGGATGACATTTTTGGTCGGGGGGGGGGGGGGGGAGGTTACAGAGAATGGTCAGTGCCTTTGG
Source organism: Microcaecilia unicolor (assembly GCF_901765095.1). NCBI lineage: Eukaryota > Metazoa > Chordata > Amphibia > Gymnophiona > Siphonopidae > Microcaecilia > Microcaecilia unicolor. The sequence continues at coordinate 313,791,400 of NC_044033.1, read as the reverse complement.
TCGTAGGGGATGAGTTTCAGCCAAAACCGAAAGATGACAATCTAAATTTCGGGCTGGATTCAGTGCTGAAGCCAAAACCAAAACTGTAATTCAGTTGGACTCTAAACAAAGTGTGCTGGTGAGCTGGGGTTGAGATGCTATGGGGCTTTGGTGATTGGAGGGATGTGTTGGACAGGGTTTCCAGGTGCTTTTTGGCTAGGATCAGGTGACCCTCAGGGGGAGGAATGCTGGCTTTGGCCTAACCCCTGGTAAGCCTTCCTCACCTGAGAGGTGCCCAGCTCTACCACCGGCTGCCTTTCAGGTGCAGTGGAGGACTTCCAGCTCATCTGCATATCCTTTACAGCCTTCTCCGGGGTGACTCCCAGGTCCACTCCGATCCACTCAGGGCCTCCGCTCTAGGTGCCCAGGGCTCCCACCAGGTGCTGTGGCAGACTTGCAGCCCTTATGTATTTCCTCACAGCTGTATCCGGGGTGACTCCCAGGTCCACCCCGATCTTCCCAGGACCCTCGCTCCAGTGCCCAGGGTTTCCAGGTGCATTTTGGCTAGGATCAGGCGACCCTCAGGGGGAGGAATGCTGGCTTCAGCCTAACCCCTGGTAAGCCTTCCTCAGCTGAGAGGTGCCCAGCTCTACCACCGGCTGCCTTTCAGGTGCTGTGGAGGACTTGCAGCTCATCTGCATATCCTTTACAGCCTTCTCCGGGGTGACTCCCAGGCCCACTCCGATCGACTCAGGGCCTCTGCTCTAGGTGCCGTGCGCCGTTTTCTCTTTATATCTATTTTTCTCCCAGTTACTACTTATGGCTCCAGTACACTTTTTCTTCTTGGCACTATCCCTTCCTAATTTGTTTCTCCATCTTAAACCACTGTACACTGCAGGAACACAATTTCCACCATCTGTATTCATCATCTCACCATCTCTTTTTTCCTCTTCCTTTTTCTCAGCTCTCAACCTTAAACATTTCCTTCCTTCTATTCATCCATCTCCTTTCTATCTGAGTACATCTCGCCTTCGTTGCCGTCGTCGTACCTCTCCTACTCTTCTCCGTACTCTCTTACTCCTTCTCCTGCTCTCCGCTGGGGACATTAATCCCAATCCTGGTCCTCCACACCTGTCCTCGTCCTATCCATGCAAACGATTCCGGGATGTCTCCAATCTCATCTCTATTCCCCTCCTCCCCCCTCTTCCTTCCCCTTCTCGTGTGCCCTGTGGAATGCCCGCTCGGTCTGCAACAAACTTTCCTTCACCCATGATCTCTTCATCTTCCATTCCCTTCAACTGCTTGCCCTAACTGAAACCTGGCTCACTCCTGACGACTCTGCCTCAGTCGTGGCCCTATGCCATGGAGGTTATCTTTTCTCCCACACTCCCCGCCCAGTTGGCCGCGGAGGAGGCGTCGGGTTTCTACTTTCACCCTCCTGTAGTTTTCAACCCCTCCTCCTACCGCAATCTCACTGCTTCTCATCCTCTGAAGTTCACTTCATCCGTCTATTCTACCCGCTGCCACTCAGAGTTGCAGTCATTTACCGCCCCCCTGATAAGTCCCTCTCTTCCTTCCTTACCGACTTTGATGCCTGGCTCTCCGTTTTTCTTGAACCCTCATCACCGTCCCTCATTCTTGGAGACTTTAACATACACGCTGACGACCCATCCGACTCTTACGCTTCTCAGTTCCTCACTCTGACATCCTCCTTCAACCTCCAGCTGAGCTCCACCACCCCTACTCACCAAACTGGCCATTGTCTTGACCTCGTCCTCTCCTCTACCTGCTCACCCTCCAAATTCTGCGCCTCAGCTCTTCCTCTCTCCAATCATCACCTGATCACCTTCACACTTCATCATCCTCCCCCTCAGTCCCGCCCAACACTAACCACTACTTTCAGGAATCTCCATGCTGTCGACCCTCCCACCTTATCCTCTAGTATCTCTAATCTCCTCCCTTCCATCATGTCCTCCGAGTCTGTCAACAAGGCTGTCTCTGCTTACAACGCCATTCTCTCCTCTGCTCTGGACACCCTTGCACCATCTATCCCCAATCCCACAAGGCGTACTAATCCCCAGCCCTGGCTGACATCTTGCATCTGATACCTTCGCTCCTGCGCCCGATCTGCTGAACGCCTCTGGAGGAAATCTCGCACCCATACCGACTTCATTCATTACAAATTCATGCTATCCTCCTTCCAGTCCTCCTTATTCCTTGCCAAACAGGACTATTACACCCAATTGACTAATTCTCTCGGCTCCAATCCTCGTCGTCTCTTCGCCACCCTCAACTCCCTCCTCAAAGTGCCCTCCGCTCTCACCCCCCCCCCCCCCCCCTCACTCTCTCCTCAATCACTGGCTGACTACTTCCGCGACAAGGTGCAGAAGATCAACCTCAAATTCACTACCAAGCTACCTCCTCCTCTTCACCTTTTAACCCACTCCCTCAACCAACCAACCCAGGCCTCCTTCTCCTCTTTTCCTGATATCACTGAGGAGGAAACCACCCACCTTCTTTCCTCCTCGAAATGCACCACCTGTTCCTCTGATCCCATCCACAACAACTTACTAAACACCATCTCTCCTACTGTCACCCCCCCATCTGTCATATCCTCAACCTCTCTCTCTCCACTGCAACTGTCCCTGACACCTTCAAGCATGCTGTAGTCACACCACTCCTCAAAAAACCATCACTAGACCCTACCTGTCCTTCCAACTACCGCCCCATCTCCCTCCTACCCTTCCTCTCCAAGATACTTGAACACGCCGTTCACAGCCGCTGCCTTGATTTTGTCTCCTCTCATGCCATCCTCAATCCGCTGCAATCCGGTTTTCGCCCTCTACACTCGACAGAAACGGCACTCACTAAAGTCTGTAATGACTTGTTCCTTGCAAAATCCAAAGGTCACTACTCCATCCTCATCCTCCTCGACCTATCCGCCGCTTTTGACACTGTCAATCATAATCTACTCCTTGCCGCACTATCCTCATTTGGATTCCAGGGTTCTGTCCTCTCCTGGTTCTCCTCTTATCTCTCCCACCGTACCTTCAGAGTACATTCTCATGGATCTTCCTCTACCCCCATCCCGTTCTCTGTTGGTGTTCCTCAGGGATCTGTCCTTGGACCCCTTCTTTTCTCAATCTACACCTCTTCCCTGAGCTCGCTGATCTCATCTCATGGTTTCCAATATCATCTTTATGCTGACGACACCCAGCTTTATCTCTCCACACCTGACATCACTGCGGAAACCCAGGCCAAAGTATTGGCCTGCTTATCCGACATTGCTGCCTGGATGTCCAACCGCCACCTGAAACTGAACATGGCCAAGACTGAACTCATTGTCTTTCCAACCAAACCCACTTCTCCTCTCCCTCCACTCTCTATTTCAGTCGATAACACTCTCATCCTCCCCGTCTCATCTGCCCGCAACCTCAGAGTCATCTTCGACTCCTCCCTCTCCTTCTCTGCGCATATCCAGCAGACAGCCAAGACCTGTCGCTTCTTTCTCTATAACATCAGCAAAATTCGCCCTTTCCTCTCTGAGCACACCACCCGTACTCTCATCCACTCTCTCATTACCTCTCGCCTTGACTACTGCAACCTCACTGGCCTCCCACTTAACCATCTATCCCCCCTTCAATCCATTCAGAACTCTGCTGCGCATCTTATCTTCCGCCTAGACCAATATGCTCATATCACCCCTCTCCTCGAGTCACTTCACTGGCTTCCGATCAGGTACTGCATACAATTCAAGCTTCTCTTATTAACCTACAAATGCACTCAATCTGCAACCCCTCATTACCTCTCTACCCTCATCTCCCCTTACGCTCCAACCCGTAACCTACGCTCACAGGACAAATCCCTCCTCTCAGTACCCTTCTCCACCACTGCCAACTCCAGGCGCCACCCTTTCTGCCTCACCTCACCCTATGCTTGGAATAAACTCCCTGAGCCCATACGCCAAGCCCCCTCCCTGCCCATCTTCAAATCCTTGCTCAAAGCCCACCTCTTCAATGTCGCTTTTGGTACCTAACCATTATTCATCTGTTCAGGAAATCTAGACTGCCCTAATCTGATTGACTGCACTTTTTTGTCCTTTAGATTGTAAGCTCCTTCGAGCAGGGACTGTCCTCTGTGTTAAATTGTACAGCGCTGCGTAACCCTGGTAGCGCTTTATAAATGTTAAGTAGCAGTAGTAGTAGTAGTAGTAGTACTTACACAGCACCCCAAGGTATTATAAATTAGAAAATAATTTATTTACATAGCAGCAGAAACAGTGAAAGAGATGCAAGAATAATGACACAGATGACCTTATCTTTATTCAACCTAAAGCAAACACACACCAAACCATGAAACAGGCTTCTAGTTCAGCCAGTTATCCTAACCCCAGAGCAGCAACACAGGTAACCACACAACCTGGAGTGGAGGAGTGGCCTAGTGGTTAGAGCACCGGTCTTGCAATCCAGAGGTCACCAATTCAAATCCCACTGCTGCTCCTTGTGATCTTGGGCAAGTCACTTAACCCTCCATTGCCTCAGCTACAAACTTAGATTGTGAGCCCTCCTGGGACAGAGAAATATCCAGTGTACATGAAAGTAACTCTACTGAAAAAGGTGTGAGCAAAATCTAAATAAATAAAACCTGGGCAGAGATGTCACACAATGCCCAGCAGGTGTCAGGGTGTTCCTCAGGCAGGTCAGTCAAACAGGCAGAACCATGCATCCAGAAATTGTTCTACCTCAGAATTTCCATTATAAAATTTGTGCTTAGTACTCTGTACCCTGGTGTCTAACTTTAGATGCAAACTTACTGAATCTGAGAAAATGTATGTGCATGGTTTAAAAGTATTCATGTATGTTGAAATCTCACACCAAGCCACCCTTGGAATACCCTGCTTGCTGTGGGTAAAATATGCATGAAATAGTATTAGGTGTATATTTTCACCTACAAATATTCTGGCAAATTAATAGCAAGTCATTTATGTGTATAAGCCTCTCTTTTATGTTTTTTTTTTAATTTAAATTTTAATGAACAATGGGTGAAAAAAAAGTACTCATTAGGAAAACAAACAGCCCACATCAAGGGAGAAAAAGGAAATAATAAAGAAAAGTAACAAATAATCAAGATAATCTATCAATTTACATCCTGGCTGAATATAAGGCAATCTAATACATTTCCTACCAAACTGAACTATGTCACTTCGCTATTAACAAATTTTCTAACTGTTCTAGCTCCAAAAACACGTAATTCACATCAGGAAAAGTAAAATAACATTAGGAAGGAAACGTTAAAAAACCTCCACAAAACTTTTACAGAGCTGTGGTAAGCACTAATGCATGTGTATCGCAGCAAAAAATGGAGTACTGCGAGGTGCGCCGAGGTATCCCATGGTAATTTCAGGATGCACACATGCTACCCATGCGTATTTGGTGCAGGAGGGGGGAGGTGTCTGGGGTCAGAGTGGGCATGTTCTGCACTAATCCGTTAGCACAGTGTGAGCCCATACTGCCTACATAATGGGTGGCGGTAAGGGAACACGCACTAATCTGTTTTAATGGCCACACACTAATGGCAAAATTAATGCATGCCATTAACACACACACAAAAAAGGATATTTGGCTATTTTAGCCCAGCAGTAAAAATGGCTTTAGCATGTGGGAAAGACCCATGTAAGGGTACGTTAAGGCCACTTTCTACTGCTGTTTGCTAAAAGAACCCCTTAAATTGAAAACAATTGTTTATGTATTGCTTGGGTGGCCTTAGAAACATCAGGAAATATTTGAAGTTTCCTTCCACAAAACAGGAAATCTTTCTTTGTGAAGTAAGTTTTTAAGACATAAGCCTTTGTTTTATGTGTGTATGTGGCTTTGAATAAAAGGAGAAAAATGAAATGACATTACAGCATTCAAATAATAAAGGTATTCTTGGTTCTGGCAGCGGTCGGTTATTGTCCCTGGTAAGGTTATGTTTTCTGGCCTGCTGGCAGGAATCCCCAAATTTGTTCTTCTCCCTCCCTTTCTCTTGCTTGTCCCTATCCTAGTACTTCTCCTGCCATCAACTTCTGAAGGACGGAAACTGTGCAGGGTCTGGCGGAAGGTTCACAGGGTGCTGATAAAGGCCCTCGCAGAGAAGCTCCTTAACCAATGTGGTTTGAACACAAGCTGCATTTTGTTCTTTATTAACCAAAAACCACCTTCCATCTTTCTGGAGCACAGGATTGCACAATATTAGCAGAGCCTCAGCAACAGTGGGCTCAGAGCTCAAGGAAACAGTGTACAGCTGAGTTCTCTGCACAGAGGTATTGAGACTACACAATACTGCGATAGCTTTTTAGAACTATTCTATTGTTATCATGATTCTCTAGAACCTACCAGATGTCCAGGGTTGTTCAACATGGAAACCAGTTTTATAACATGTCCCCTAGATCAGGAGGGCAAATAATACTTTGGATGCGTATGTTATAAAAACCCAGTGCCTATGGCCTTTACTTTAGAAACATGTCCATAGGAGCCACCTTCCCAATATTGAGCAAACTCTTTCATTGTGTTCAGGATAGTGGCATATTTATTCTAGGTGCATGTGTTGTGTACGCACTTCTTTGTCAGACCCGGCCCCACCACCTGCCTGTGCCTTAAAATCCTCTCTTCTCCAGTCTTTTCCCAAGCAGCAGCTGCACTCATAGATTGCCTGCAGCCTACACTGGACTGAGACTATCTCTCTGAACTGTCCCACCAGTTCTGGTAGAAGTTCCTGTTTTGTGAATGGTGGGATGGTTCAGAAAGTCCTGGTGCAGGTCGCAGGCAGCTTATGAGTGCTGCTGCTGCTGCCGCCCGGGTGAAGACTGGAGCAGAGGTGATTTTAAGGTTATGGGGGAGGGGGCACAGAAGATCTGTTAAAAATTCCTGGCTACACCACTGGTCCAGGTATTGTGTTTGGCACCACCAATTGTGTGTTGGCATCTGTATTGTGTTTGGCACCTCCAATCATGCACCTATGAACATATCCATATGTAAATAGTGGCATTTATAAGTATATACTGCATACAGATGTGACTGGCAATTTCAGAAAGTTGTTCCTTAACACATGGAGATCCACACCATGCAGAGATATCCAGAATCTCTGGAAATGGGATATGGGTTGTGTGTAGCTTGGGTGGCCGAAAAGCCTACAATGAGAATAAAAATTTACGGGAAAAATGGCCCTGTCACTTTTTGCACCAGCAAAGAGACATGCACGGATTTTTCAAAAAGTGTTCATTTCAACCAGAACAAAACACAAATGATTTAGGGGCACTTTTACTAAGCTGTGGTGGGTGCTAGCATGCATTAATGCAGCCTACATTGGTATGTCATGGGACATACTCGTGCATCTTGTGGTAAGTGCCAAATGTGCATGCACTAACCGCATGCTAAAAATGATTTTAAATTTTTTTGGGAAGGCATGTCTGGGGGCAGACACTGGGCATTCCTGTGCTAATCAGTCAGCACAGCTAGCCCTTACCACCTACAAAATGGGTGGCGGTAAGTGCATGGCTATTAATTAAAAAAAAATAGAAAATTAGCCATTTTCACGGCTGTGGTAAAAATAGCCTTAGCACATGGCAAAATCTACACAAGGGTGCACTAAAGCCCTGTTTTTACCACAGCTTAGTAAAAGGATCCCTAAGAATAATTCTCCTTAATTCTCAATTATTTAGGTTTGCCTCTAAAATGAAAAATACTAAAAACTGTGGGTTCTGTACTTAATTGGCACCACTTATAGGGGTCCTTTTACTAAGGTGCACTAATGGATTTAGAGCATGCTAAATGATAAGATGCCCATTATATTCGTACTAGTAAAAAAGGCCTGTTTCTGTATGAAATGAAACGGGCGCTAGCAAGGTTATCCCGCCCCCCTCGCTCTCTCCCTCTGTCCCCTCCAAGTCCCACGGCCCCCTTTCCTCCCCTCCAATTTCCTTTCCAGGCCGTCCCCCCTCCCCTCTCCCACTCCCCTGCAACTCACCACTTTGTCCATAAGTTTCCAGGTGTTCTCTACAGGCCTGATGGGGGTGCTGTTTTCTTTTTTGGTTTTTTTTTTTACAGCTGATGCATTCCCCTCTCCTTTGAGTTCCAGTCCCTCCCTCCCACCCTCCCTCTCTCTCTCTCTCCCCCTCTCTCTCCTTCCCTCTGCCCGTCCTCCGAGTTCCAGTCCCCCTCCCCGCCCCCTCCAAAATCACCGCCCCCCTCCAAAATCGCCAACCCCCCACTCTGTCTCCCAGACATGTCCTTGCGATGCCTCCACCCGCAGCCCTCCCCTACACTGGCCCCGCCCATCCCCTATGTGCACGTCGCCCCCCCCCCTCTGCTACCCTCCCCTCCCCCCCTCTTACCGGGGTCCCGATGGCAGCAGTGAAGAATGAGCAGGCTCAGCGAATCTGCTGCCTTCCCTTCTCTTCACTCTCAGCTCTGACTCTGGTCCCGCCCTCATTTCCTGTTTCCGCAAGGGCGGGACCAGAGTCAGAGCTGAGAGCTGAGAGCGAAGAGAAGGGAAGGCAGCAGACTCGCCGAGCCTGCTCGCTCTTCACTGCTGCCGCCGAGACCCTGGTAAGAGGGGGGGAGGGGAGGGGAGCAGAGGGGGGTTGGCAATTTTGGAGGGGGGGGCGACGTGCACTTAAGGACGTCTCTGTCTGCTCCCGCTGTTCTTCACCTGTCCGCTCCCACTGTTCTTCAACTTTCCACTCCCGCTGTTCTTCAACTTTCCGCTGTTCTTTTTGCGGTCGCGCACTTCACGCTCTCTCACTGGGATTGAAACCACCTCATGAGTCCTGACGTCAGGCAAGCAGGGTTCTAGTGCTGGCCAGTGACGTCAGCAGGTGGTTACGATCACAGTGAGACACATTCGAAAGTTCAAGTAGCAAATTATTATATTAGATGGGCATCTTATCATTTAGCACACACTAATCGCTAGGGCACACTAAGGGGCCCTTTTACTACCAGTGGCCAAACGCAGCTTCCAGCAGTAGTTCCACCTTGAACATGCGCCATTTCCAGCAAAACGAATTTTTTAACTGTAGCGCTAACCCAATGGTAAGCGGGCAGCATGGTTACCGCTGGGTTACCATGGGTGATGGTAAGGGCATGGCCATTTTTTGTAGGGACTTTTAATCCACTTTGGGAAAAAAGGCTCTGGCACGGGGAAAAACGCCCCCCCCCCCCCGCCACTTCTACAGGGCCCTTTTCCCACAGCTTTGAAAAAGGACCCCTAAATCTATTAGCACACCTTAGTAAAAGGACCCCATAGTTTGTAAATTGGACAGGTTATATATGGCAACAGCACCATGTCCATGTGAAAGCTGCTGAGTTCATGCTGCTCATTTTTAAAATGTGCATATTTAAACTGGCTGCTCCAGCTGCAAGTGCAGACAAATACACTTACACATCCTTATTTGTATTTTACAAAATGCTCCACGTTGAGCAGAGGTGTAAATGTTCATGCACAAAGTACGTGTGAACACACCGATTTTATAAAGTATGCTTGTAAATCAAAACTTTGCCTGCCCTCTGCCTAAAATCCACCTAAACACACCCACTACAAAATCGCACATGTACACACACACCTCAACTGTATACATTTTACCCATTATTTTAGCTGATTTCCTACAAGTTGTTCAGTAAAGACACGTGGAGGAGCATTTTTGAAAGAAACATCCAAGTTGCGATTTGTATTTTTGAAAAAAGATGGACGTCCATCTTTCATTTCGAAAATACCATCAGAGATGTCCAAATTCTTAAATTTGGACGTCCCTAACATGGATGTTTCTGACTTTCGGCGATTTTCAAAACCAAAGACGTCCGTGTCAAAAACGTCCTAAAGCAAGCCATTTGGACGTGGGAGGAGCCAGCATTTGTAGTGCACTGGTCCCCCTGACATGCCAGGACACCGACCGGGCACCCTAGGGTGCACTATAGTGGAGTTCATAAAATGCTCCCAGGAACATTGCTCCCTTACCTTGTATGCTGAGCCCCCCAACCTCCCCCCCCCAAACCCACTACCCACAACTCTACACCACTACCATAGCCCTTACGGGTGAAGGGGGGCACCTATATATGGGTACAGTGGGTTTGTGGTGGGTTTTGGAGAGCTCGCTGTTTCCTCCACAAATGTAATAGGGGGGGGGGTATGGGCCTGGGTCCGCTTGTCTGAAGTGCACTGCTTTACATAAAGCAGCAGCGGTGGAGGATCATCGGGAGTGCAGAAGATGACCTGCCAAAGCGGGAGTCTCCCGCTGAATGTGGGAGACTTGGCAGGCAGACGGCCGGGCGAGCCTGAGCCAAGATTGGGCGGGCCTGGGCCCACCCAGGCCCACCTGTAGCTACGTCCCTGCTCTCCGGGCATAGCCGGCTCTGAAATTCTTTTTTTTGGGGGGGAATACATGCCTCGCTCTCCCCTCCCTTGTGCGGGCACGCTAGGCATACCTTTGTCAAGCCCCACCAGCCAATAAATGGAGTGCCACCATTCTCTGCTGCTTGTTTCTGGCTCTGAGCAGCATGATGGAACCTTCTTGCGCTTGCATGAAAAGTCTCAGCCTGATGCTCAGAGTCAGAAACAAGGAGCAGGGAGCAGCAGCAGCAGTCTATTTACTTGGCTGGTGGGGCCAGCATTACTGCCAGCAAAGTAAAAATGAATTCAGGAGGGGACCCAAGCCCACATTTTGGGAGTCAGTTGTTAAAGTAGCCATGGGGAAGCCTACTTTAACAACCGGCTCCCAAAATTCTTAAAAACTTAACAAACGGCTCTCGCGAGCCCATGAGAGCCTGCTTCAGCACAACACTGCCCTTAAGAAAAGTCCCTCTCTAACTAGCCTGGGCCACCTTAAGAGCACTGATCTCACCCCAGGAAGAAGTGAGCCAGGAGAGGCGGAGTCAATACCTGGGATTTTAAAAGACAGGACCAGGTGAGGATAAAGAGGTTCAGGGAAAGAGAAACTGAAGTCTAAGTCTGTGTACGTTTAGCTGCTGTAACCTGGCTGAGGTATGCCAACCATGCTTCTTAAGACTTGCAAGCCTTGCCAAGGTCTGGTTGGGGCCAGACCTGAGTATCAGAAGACCAAGGAATTTACAGGCTGTTTGGGACTTGGCAGTCCCACCAGCCACAGACTGCTGGCCTGCTAGCCAAGAGGCCTACCCAAGGACTGTTACTATACCAGAGAAATTGTTGCATCTGAGGTTCCTAGACTATGAGGTAACAGGTCCCAGGGCTCAGATGAATAAACATTATTTTCAAGTTTATACACCTTGTCTGGCTGAGCTATTCCCAGGGCCACCCCATAACCCGCGCCCAGAGTTTCACATGCTCCCTTATGCCCCTTTGAGTGTTACAGCTTCTCCTCTCAGCATGGCTGAGGTTCTGGCCATCTCTTTGCCTCTAATGTGGCTAGATGCAGACTCTATATGCAGAAGGCAATAATTCTGTCCAATCAACTGAACTGTAAGTTGAATTTTCTTTGTTTATTATGAGTACTACAATAAAGAAGATTTGCATAAGAATTGAGTGTCTACTGGTAAAGCTTCTACTTGGGGATGGTTTAGCTGGCTGTTTAAGCTACACTATACTTGGTTTAGTACAGCACAGTGAAAAATCTCGGACACTACAGTAAAAATCTCAGGGGGAATGAAGAATCTCATAATAACGCAGTGGATTCTAATGACAAAGATTTTAAGGACATTCTCAAACTATCTCATGTATGGATAACAGGGCATGTTCCAGTTCAAGAGCAAGTTGGATACAGAGTAATTATAAGCATTCCTCGTTGTGAAAGTAACAAAATTAAAATTGCATTGTTTTGAAAAGTATTTGTGGTGTCAGTGGAAATCTGGACTGTTAAAGTAAAAAGCTTGATAACACTTGCTGCTGGAGAGTTATATAGAAGTCAGTTTTGGTGCACTCAAAGTCATTCCCCATTTATTTTCCCTGAGGTCTCCCCCTTATATGCTTTGAGTGTTACAGCTTTTCCTCTCAGCTAGGCTGAGGTTCTAGCCAACCCCTTGCCTCTGAGGTGGCTAAATACAAACTCTAAGGAAGGCCACAATTCCTTTACAAGCAACGGAACTGTAAGTTGTATTTTCTTTTATTCTGAGTACTACAATAAACAAGATTTGCTTAAGAATTGAGAGTCTACTGATGAAGCTTCTGCTTGGGGATGGTTTATGCTACACTATATTTGCCTAGAACAGTATTCCTTGCTAGAATAGTACAAAGTGCTCTTACCATTGAAAACCTAATGCTGGTTTGGAGCAGTCATTAAGCTGTTGAAGAGAGGACTTCTCACAATTCTTTCTTTAAAATCTGTCGGCTTTTATTTAATTTCGAAGCAGAAAGAAGCCCACGGAAGACCTAAGCGCTGGTAGTGAGAGTCAGAGCAAGTCAGAGCAAACCCAAAAGTGAAAGCACACATTGGTGCCTGTTTCCTATGATTAAATGTAAACCTTCCAAGTAAAAAAGAAAATAAAAAAATTTGAAAAGCTTATATTTAAAGGTGCAGAAAATAGGCACTAAATTGTGCTTCACTTGCATACGCACAAGAGCTGAGCTTACTGTGCAACTTTTCTGCACATGCGCCAAGCATGTTCCCCTCCTTACGTTCGCTTTTACAGTGCACATATAACTTGAATACCATTTTCTTTGAGCGCTGATGAGCTAGTTTTCTGTGCTTTTCTGGCAGTATGGGTTCTGTGCTGATGGATTACGGTGGAAGTTCTGAGCATTGGCCCATCTGTGATGAAAGCCTTATGTGAAGGAATGATGAGCAAGGCTGTGTTATCATGGCTGCCCGCTGAGAGCTCGATATGAAATACGAGAAGAGAGGAGTGTTAGCCACAACATCTGTTCTGGACGTTCTGGCTCTGTATTGAAGCTCTTCTTTGCTGCAGGGCTGACTTCCCATCACCACTTTCGAGACTCTGAGTGAAGGACTTGTGGTTGATGCAGGCTAGGGTGGTTGTTTTTTTTCAAGTGTTTAATTTTTCACACACAAGATTTAAAACCCACCACACCTCTTACTGATTCTCTTCACAGCTGCTGAGGATAGCTCCTGATCCAGATGTGCATTCCATTGGGATGTGTGCAGCTGTCACTAAGAAGCAGGTAAGGCACAGGACCACATTCCACTTAAATGTACTCCAGCTAACATGTCATTCCACTTACAATAATGATTATTTCCAAGGGAATGTTTTCTCATTCAATTCAGTATGACATTAGCTACGCAAATCGAAAATTTGGGAAGGCTCAGAAGACAGAGATTTGAAAGAGCAAAGAAAGAAGTTTTTTTGAACTTTTCCTAAAATTCACTGAAAGAGGTGTTTTTACAAGAACAGGGAGATTTAAAAAAAATTTTTTTTTTTTTGGCTGAACAAGAGGGAGGGCGGGAGATGGTGAGTTTATGAGCAGTGGAGGATAGCGGAGACAAGAGCAACAGGAGTCTCTCCTAGATGACGGGGAGTGGTGACTACTTGCCCCACCCCTGTGCACCCACTGCTAGTCTGCATCATCCACCTCTCTGCCAATTGCCAGGTGATCATGGTGACTGCACAGCAGTTGGAGGCCTTCCAGATGTCCTGACCAGTTCAGTCAGGTACAGTGAGTTTTGTTACCAAATTCAAGCAGTGCTAGTTAGGCTCCTACTAACAGCTAGTCCAGCTCACATCAGTACAGTCAGTTGTAAAGTATTCCCTGGTCTGATCCCAAGGGTGTTTTTTTTTTTAAACAGAATGGACTTGTTATAAATGAAATGAGTCACAACCTTCTGGCCACCTCCATCCCCAAGTCTGTGACTCAAGCTGACATTATTCAGCAGATTCTTGCACATCGGTTATCCTGCAAACCACAGGCCACCCCCTTCAAATAACTTTACGGAGTGTGTCAAGTTTTCCTTTCCAAGAGAACCCAAATAAAGGAAGCCAAAGAGCACTTTTTTCTTGCCAATGTTCTGGCTTTGATTTTTCTGGAACTTTATAAGAAAAAAAGAAGAAGTCCTTTCTCTCTCTATGATCTAGCAGTAGGAGACTTCTTGAGTTTATCTTTCAGAAGACCACAAGATTTCAGTGAGCTCACCTTTTTGGCTTCATGTTTTCTCATATATAAGAACGTAAGAATAGCCATACTGGGTCAGACCAATTGTCTATCTAGCCTAGTACCCTGCTTCACAAGTATCTGGTAGAAACCCAAATTGCAGCAGCATTCCATGCTACCAATCCCTGGGGCAAGCAGTGGCTTCCCCCATGTCTATCTCAATAGCAGACCATGGACTTTTCCTCCAGGAACTTATCTTAACATTTTTATTAAAATCCTGATACATTAACAACCATTACCACATCCTCGGCCAGCAAGTTCCAGAGCTTAACTATTCTTTGTTTGTAAAAGGAATGGGAGATTGGCTATTATCGCTATTACTATCATTCATTTACATCTTTTATATACCTTTTGTTTTTATATGTTTTATTGCTATTCACAAATGCAAATTTTCCACTTTTTTATGTTTTTATATGTTTTATTGGTATTCATATCTGTATATTTGTTTTTTAGATTCCTGATGTAGGCCTAGCAGCCGAAGCACAACATTGTGTCGGTCTTTTTATCAATAACGTTTTTTACTTAAGATTGCATCTCTCCAGTCTCTGGTACCCATGGTCAATCTCCTACTCCTTCTTATACAGGTAGATCTTCTACATTTTCTTCCGTAAAGACCAAAGCAAATTCAGCCCCTCTGCTATGGTCTTCTCCTCCCCTAGTGCCCCTTTGCTCTTTCATGATCTAACGGTCCCACAGATTCCGTCACAGACTTCTGCTTCTGATGTATCTGAAAAAGGTGTTACTATGAGTTTTTGTCTCCCTTGCAAATTTTCTTCATATTATCTTTTGGCCTCATGATCAATACTTTGCATCTAGCTTGATAGTGCTTATGTTGCTTCTTATTTTCTTATTTGGATCATAAGTACATAAGTATTGCCACACTGGGACAGACCAAAGGTCCATCAAGCCCAGCATCCTGTTTCCAACAGTGGCCAATCCAGGTCACAAATACCTGGCAAGATCCTGAAAAAGTTCAATACCATTTTATGCTGCTTATCCCAGAAATAAGCAGTGGATTTTCCCAAGTTAAATGGCCTATGGACTTTTCCTTAGGAAGCCATCCAGGCCTTTTTTAAACCCCGCTAAGTTAACCGTCTTTACCACATTCTCTGGCAAAGAATTCCAGAGTTTAATTACATGTTGAGTGAAGAAACATTTTCTTCGATTTGTATTAAATTTACTACTTTGTAGCTTCATCACATGCCCCTAGTCCTAGTATTTTTGGAAAGGAGTAAGCAAACGATTCACGTCTACCCATTCCACTCCACTCATTATTTTATAGACTTTTATCATATCTCCCAGTCAGCCATCTTTTCTCCAAGCTGAAGAGCCCTAGCCGCTTTAGCCTTCCTCATAGGGAAGTTGTCCCAGCCCTTTTATCATTTTTGCTGCCCTTCTCTGTACCTTTTCTGATTCCACTATATCTTTTTTTGAGATACAGTGACCAGAATTGAATACAATGTTTGAGGTGCAGTCGTAGTATGGACCAATACAAAAACATTATAACGTCCTCACTTTTGTTTTCCATTCCTTTCCTACTAATACCTAACATTACTATTTGCTTCTTAGCTGCCGCAGCACACTGAGCAGAGGGTTTCAACGTATCATCAACAACGATGCCAAGATCCCTTTCCGGGTTGGTGACTCCTCACATGGAACCTTGTATTACGTAGCTGTAGTTCGGGTACCTCTTTTCCACATGCATCACTTTACACTTGCTCACATTTTTTTTTTTTTGTTACATTTGTACCCCACGCTTTCCCACTCATGCCAGGCTTATACGTCATCTGCCATTTAGACGCCCAGTCTCCCAGTCTCCTTTTTCCATTGTTTGAAGGATATTCTTTTGGCTCTAATAGCTTCTTTCACTTCACCTTTTAACATGCTGGCTGTCATTTGCCCTTCTTTCAACTTTGTTACTGTGTTGGAATACATCTGGTCTGGGCTTCCACATGGTATTTTTAAACATCGTCCACGCTGATTTAAAGTCCTAACCTCTGTGTGGCTGACCCTTTTAACTTCTTTTTAACCATTTTCCTCATTTTGCATAGCAGCCCCTTCGAAAATTAAATGCTGCTACAGTAGATTTCTTTAGTGGACTTCACTCCATATATCAGCTCAAATTTGATCATGTTATGATCACTGTTTCCCAGCAGATCCCACTCCATTACCTCTCATACCATGCTCTACATGTCCACTAAGGACTAGATCTAAAATAGTCCCGCTCTTGTCAGTTCTGGACCAGTTGCTCCAAGAGCAGTCCTTCATTACATCTAAGAATTTTACCTTCCCTAGCACTCCCTGATGTAGCATTTATCCAGTCAATATTGGGGTAATTGAACATCGCCCATTATTATAATGTTGCCCATTTGCCACTTTACCTAATTTCTGTGAATGTTTCTTGTCTGTTTGTTCTGTCCTGGGGATGGTAGTGCAGCCCCAACTTATATACTCTTTTCCTTCACAGATGGAATTTCTATTCACGAGGATTCACGCTTGCTAAACCGTTTTCCCCTTTCTCATGTAGCATTTATTGGTTTGGACTCAATTACCCTCTTTAAATATAACTTAACACCCTTCCAATTTGATCCTCTCTATCATTGCGATTATATTTGTACCCTGATAACAGAGTATCCCATTGATTGTCCTCCTTCCACCAGGTCTCCCAGATGCCTATTATATCTACCTCTCTAGTTAGTGCTAATACTCCAATTCTCCCATCTTATTTTTTAGCTTTTGTGTACAGACACTTCAAATTGTGTTTTCCCTAGCATCTACCAGTTGCTTTGAAGTTGATGGTGATAATTTGCATCCTTTACTCTGTTGTCCCCACTTAAACACTCCTGGCTCTCTTTCACCATCACGAAACTCTCTATTGGGATTCTCTAAAGATCCTGCTTCAATAGTATCCTTCAAGGATCTCCACACCGAACCATGCACTCCTGTTGACTGTTGGCTTTCCCCCCATTTTAGTTTAAAAGCTGCTTTACCTCCTTTTTAAAGTTAGTGACTGGTTTATATTTTAGAAAAGGCTCCCCCTTTCCCAGAATGTTGCCCAGTTCCTAACAAATCTAAATCCCTCATCCTTGCACCCCATTGTCTCAACCCGCATTGAGACTGCAGAGCTTTGCCTGCCCCTTGGGCCTGGGCATGGAATGGGGAGCATTTTCCGAGAAAGCTACCTTGGAGGATCTGAATTTCAGCTTTCTACCTAAGAGCCTATATTTGGCTTCCATAACCTCCTTCCCAACAATTTTCCTATATCTTTGGTACCCCGTGTGCACCAAGACAGCCGACTTCTCCCCAGCAGTATCTAAAATTCTTATCTAGGTGATGTGTGAGGGCCGCTACCTCACACCAAGCAGGCAAGTGGACCAGGTGATCCTCACTCCCACCAGTCACCAGCTATCTACCATGCCTAATGATTGAATTACCAAATACCACAGCAGTCCTAACCCTTCCCTCTTGGCCAGAAGCTCTGGAGACATATCCTCAGTGTGACAGGATTTGTGTCCCCTGGTGTGCTAGTCCGGCTACAGGATTACTTCCTGCTTGACCAGGGTGATGCTGTCCTTCTAGGCGACCTCCCTCCTCTAAGGCAGCACGCAGTGGCTGCCAGACTAGAGGTGGGACATCTCTACAACATCCCTGTAGGCCTCCTCTATGTCACTCTCTGTCTCCTCAGCTCCTCTAAGTCTGCTACTCTAGCCTCAAGAGAACGGACTCATTTTGTGAAAGCTCAGGAGCTCTATGCATTGAGCACACACATATAACCTCTCACCAATTGGAAGATATCATACATGTGACACTTGATGAAAAGACTAGATTGCACCCTCTTGCTGCTGGACTACTGTCTGCATCTTTGTATTATTGAGTTGTTTAAACTTCTTAAGGTAATAGGGATAATAAATAAATAAATAAAATAAATAAATACATATTAGATTAATATAAAGATTATATGGTTATATTGTGTGATTTGCTTTAAATAAATATAATTAAAACTCTAATGAAAACTCCCTCATGTTATCCTAATTATCCTAGTTAAAATAATTGACTATAAGTTAAGGACTATAAATGAAGAGATGATGCTAGAGGTGGTCGGGAGTTGGGGAGGGTGGGTGGAAACGAAGACTGAACTAGGCCCTACTGTGCTTTCTAAGGCTATCTGTTTATGTTGTAGGCTGTGGTTCAAGTTTTAAAATTATGGGGAAACGGGGATGGAGACCTAGTTAATAAAGTTTGCTTTTTAAAATTCTAACTGTCCTTATCAATAAACCTAAAATACCTCTTTTAAACCCTAACCTTTAATCACCAAAGCACAAAGTACAAGAAACTGTTCACTTACCTACAGAAATGTCATGTTCTTTCAGAGCTTCTCAGAAAGAAAGTTTCTTTTGAAGCTAACACAACTAATCAGATTGCCCTAGTAACCTTTGCAACTATTTCTACCGTCCTCACACCTTAATTAACACCTAATTCAGGTTAGTAGCACTGCTACCTCACTTCCATACAAAAGAACGTAAAGTTCTTTTAAAACAAACTTTATGCCCTGCTACTATCTTTTTTAATACTCTTGGCTCTTACAGTTAATGTTTCTGCTTCTAGAGGAAAGATTCAGTTTAAAATTATGGGGAAAAGGGTTTAGCACTATGGAAACTAGTTGTTAAAGCGTGCTTCTTTTTTTTTTTGTAATGAAGACTGAACTAGGTCCTGCTGTGCCTTCTAAAGGCTATCTGTTTATGCTACAGGCTGTGATTCAAGTTTAAAACTATGGGGAAAAGGGTAGGAAACTAGTAATAAAGTTTGCTTGTTTTTATCAATAAACCTACAATACCTCTTTTAAATCCCAACCTTTAAATCATGAAAGCACAGAGTACAAAAAATGTTCACATACCCAGAGAAATGTCCTCTTCTCTCAGAGCTTCTTAGTTATTTGTCCTTTAGATTGTAAGCTCCTTTGAGCAGGGGCTGTCCTTCTATGTTAAATTGTACAGCACTGCGTAACCCTAGTAGCGCTTTAGAAATGTCAAGTAGTAGTAGTAGTAGTTATGTGGCAAATGTATTGGATATAGATGAATTTATGAAACCATGAGGTGTCACCAAGAAATGTTTGAGAGAAAGACCCTGCTAATTTAACTCAGCGGTAGTGTGGTAGAAGATTGACAGTTCAAATCCTGAGAATTCTAATTGATGAAACGGAGTGAAAATATGAAAAGAGGAAGCATTCAGTAGAGGTTAAAGTTTCTGCAATACAAGCCCAATGTAGATCTTGCAGACAAACTTCCACTGCCTTCTTAGGGCCACTGTTTTACTTCTCAGTGCATGCAGTACTAACTCATACAGTTTCTGAATCTTATCCCTCAGCAGTCACAAAACCATCTCCTTTGAACTCAGTTCTATGGTCAGAAATACTAACCCCTTGCTGAGACCCTACATTCCTTTTCTGCAAGCAGGATCCCTATATTCTCAAGAGGCCTTGGCAAACCTCAGACTGGGCAGGACCCTCAATCCAAAAATTGTCCAAATAATTAATCATCTGCATTGCACCTGCTTACGGCTTGTTACCCAATGTACCAATATACTAAAAGTTCCAATACCATATGAGAAACCAAAGATTTCATAGACATACATTTATCAAAATACTACTCCACTAAATTTGAAGACCAGCAACCTAAAAGATTTGAAGTGAATGGGAAGAATACTAGAGGTTGACTCAATATTCACCTTCCAAAACAGGAAGATGTTACACTCCTACCTTGCTGCTCCTGGTGGTGGCCATATTGAGAGGTTCATCTGAGGGGTGGCTATCTTGAGAGGCTCATCGATTTCAGTTCCTGAAGGTCAGCCATCTTGAGAAGAGCATCTGCTTCGGTTCCTGAGTGGCAGCCCTGTTGAGAGGCTTACTCCTATGGGTGTGCCCAATGAGGTTCCTCGCCTGTCAGCTGTGGCAGGGATCTCCTAATGAGAGGCCTATTTAAGAACAGAACACTGTCATCAGTTTGCTTCGGCTTCTACACTGGTGGAGTTCGTGGTGTTTCCTGTTGTTTTGCGGATTTGATCACTGCCTGTATCCTAACCACCTCTTTGTTTGCTGCCTGCCTTGACCATTGCCTGAATTCTGACTACTTCTTTGTTTGCTGCCTACCTTGACCATTCCCTGACTCTGGACCACCTCTTTGTTTGCTGCCTGCCTCAACTCTTGCCTGTTGTCTGACCACTCCCAGTTGGAGTTCGGAAGTCCTGTCAGCCCCCAGTCCTGGGGGCTCAACCCCTGGGGGAAGGGGTCGCTCCAGGTGAAGTCTTGGGATTGTTCAGCCATCCTGCAGAGCTCAGGTCCGAGCTTGTCTCATCTGTGCTTCGCTGGGCACAGGGACTCACAGCATAACAGAAGAGAAGCTCTATGGAAAAGCCAGCCAAACCAGAAAGCAGTAGAGGTTGACCGAATGACGAGCCAACTCAGGAGACGTTGCTTGCAAATACTTTTATACAAAGCACCTGGAGAAGAACCCAACACCATGGTGGTTGCTTTTGTACTTACGCTTTTCAGGCATCATATAACCTGCGGTTACTGCTGTTTCTACCAACAAATCTGCACTAGTCACAAAACTAGTGAGAAATGATATCTCAGCGACTGAAATGACAGGGAACTGGGGAAAGGAAGAAGCGATATGGATCACCTTAAAAAGAGAGGATAGAACCTCTGTCCATGTGGGTGTTGTCTACAGACCTCCGACACAATTGGAGGACCTAGATAAAGATCTGATCGCTGATATTCAAAAGTTGGGGAAGAAAAGAGAGGTGCTGTTGTTGGGAGATTTCAATCTGCCGGATGTAATGCTAAATAGTAGTAGTAGTAGTAGTAGATTGGACGGTTCCGTCTGCGGAATCGGAAAGAAGTAGAGAGATCGTGGATGCTTTTCAAAGTGCTTTGCTCAGACAAATGGTGTCAGAACCCACGAGGGAGGGGGCGACGCTAGATCTGGTACTCACAAATGGGGATAATGTGTCAAATGTCCGAGTGGGTGCCCACCTGGGCAGCAGTGACCATCAAACGGTTTGGTTTGATATGACGGCTGAAGAGGAGGGTGGCCACTCAAAACTCAAAGTCCTGGATTTCAAACATGCTGACTTTAGTAAAATGGGGGAATACCTGAGGAAGGAGCTGATGGGATGGGAGGAAATACAAGAAGTGGAAGGACAGTGGTCCAGGCTGAAAGAAGCTATAAATAGGGCCACGAACCTTTATGTAAGGAAAGTAAATAAAAGCAAGAGAAAAAGGAAACCGATATGGTTCTCCAAGCAAGTGGCTGAGAAAATAAAGGCTAAAGAGTTGGCATTCCAGAAATACAAAAAAACTCAAGAAAAGGGACACGAGGAGGAATACCGGATAACACTGAAAGAAGCCAAGAGAGAGATACGTCTGGCGAAAGCGCAAACGGAAGAACAAATGGCTAGAAATGTAAGGAGGGGTGGCAAAATTTTCTTCAGGTATATTAGTGAAAGGAGAATGACTAAAAAGGGAATTGTGAGACTAAAAGATACTGCGAACCGCTATGTGGATAATGATGAAGAAAAAGCAAATTTGCTAAATAGATACTTCTGTTCTGTTTTCACAGAAGAAAATCCTGGAGAAGGACCGCGATGGACTGCAAAAAGTACAAATGAGATTGAAGTGGATAGAGCACCATTCACGGAAGAGAGTGTGTATGAACAACTTGAAAAGCTAAAGGTGGACAAAGCCATGGGACCGGATGGGATCCACCCTAGGATATTGAGGGAGCTCAGAGAGGTTCTGGCGGGTCCTCTTAAAGATTTGTTTAATAAATCCTTGGAGACGGGAGAGGTTCCGAGGGATTGGAGATCGGCGGATGTGGTCCCTCTTCACAAAAGTGGTGATAGGGAAGAAGCTGGAAACTACAGGCCGGTAAGCCTCACTTCGGTTATTGGAAAAGTAATGGAAGCGATGCTGAAGGAAAGGATAATGAATTTCCTGGAAGCCAATAAGTTGCAAGATCCGAGACAACATGGATTTACCAAAGGGAAATCGTGCCAAACAAACCTCATTGAGTTCTTTGATTGGGTGACAGGAGAATTGAATCAGGGACGAGCTATGGACGTAATCTACTTAGATTTCAGCAAAGCTTTTGACACGGTTCCCCACAGGAGGCTCTTAAATAAACTGGATGGGCTGAAGATAGGACCCGAAGTGGCGAACTGGATTAGGAACTGGTTGACGGACAGACGCCAGAGGGTGGTGGTGAATGGAATTTGCTCGGAGCAGCGAAAGGTAAGTAGTGGAGTGCCTCAAGGATCGGTGCTGGGGCCGATTCTGTTCAATATATTTGTGAGTGACATTGCCGAAGGGTTAGAAGGTAAAGTTTGCCTATTTGCGGATGATACTAAGATCTGTAACAGAGTGGACACCCCGGAGGGAGTGGAAAACATGCAAAAGGTCCTACGGAAGCTAGAAGAATGGTCTAAGGTTTGGCAATTAAAATTCAATGCGAAGAAATGCAAAGTGATGCACTTAGGAAGTAGAAATCCACGGGTGACGTATGTGTTAGGCGGGGAGAGTCTGATAGGTACGGGCGGAGAGAGGGATCTTGGGGTGATAGTATCTGAGGATTTGAAGGCGACGAAACAGTGTGACAAGGCGGTGGCCGTAGCTAGAAGGTTGTTAGGCTGTATAAAGAGAGGTGTGACCAGCAGAAGAAAGGGGGTGTTGATGCCCCTGTATAAGTCGTTGGTGAGGCCCCACCTGGAGTATTGTGTTCAGTTTTGGAGGCCGTATCTTGTTAAGGATGTAAAAAGAATTGAAGCGGTGCAAAGAAAAGCTACGAGAATGGTATGGGATTTGCGTTACAAGACATATGAGGAGAGACTTGCTGAACTAAACATGTATACTCTGGAGGAAAGGAGAAACAGGGGTGATATGATACAGACGTTCAAATATTTGAAAGGTATTAATCCGCAAACGAACCTTTTCCGGAGATGGGAAGGTGGTAGAACGAGAGGACATGAAATGAGATTGAAGGGGGGCAGACTCAAGAAAAATGTCAGGAAGTATTTTTTCACGGAGAGAGTAGTGGATGCTTGGAATGCCCTCCCGCGGGAGGTGGTGGAAATGAAAACGGTAACGGAATTCAAACATGCGTGGGATAAGCATAAAGGAATCCTGTGCCGAAGGAATGGTTCCTCATGAGCTTAGTCAAGATCGGGAGGCGGGGCTGGTGGTTGGGAGGCGGGGATAGGGCTGGGCAGACATATACGGTCTGTGCCAGAGCCGGTGGTGGGAAGCGGGACTGGTGGTTGGGAGGCGGGGATAGAGCTGGACAGACTTGTAAGGTCTGTGCCAGAGCCGGTGGTTGGTAGGCAGGGCTGGTGGTTGGGAGGTGAGGATAGTGCTGGGCAGACTTATACGGTCTGTGCCTGTGCCAGAGCCGGTGGTTGGGAGGTGGGGCTGGTGGTTGGGAGGCGGGGATAATGCTAGGCAGACTTATACGGTCTGTGCCCTGAAGAGCACAGGTACAAATCAAAGTAGGGTATACACAAAAAGCTGCAAATATGAGTTATCTTGTTGGGCAGACTGGATGGACCGTGCAGGTCTTTTTCTGCCATCATCTACTATGTTACTATGTAGTCATTCTAGTTATAAAGAATATTGTTGTGACCCCTGAGGCAGGCGGTTCTACCCACCAAAACACGGCCCATGTCAGGTCCTTCTCCTGGTGCTTTGATCCAAAGTATTTGCAAGCAACATCTCCTGAATTGACTCGTTATTCAGTCAACCTCTACTCTTTTCTGGTTTGGCTCCATATTCACTTTCACCATCAACATCTCATTACATCAGTTCCTCACTAACTCAGTGTCAGTGTCCAGTGAGGCATACTAGATAGAACAGGATCATGGATGTACTGTAAAGACCTTTTTGTGTTATTGGAAGTTTATGGGGGTTTAAGTTTGAGATTAAGGGCAGGGGGGGTGATTATAGAAAGGTTTTATTCCAGGTTTCTTATTTATACAATAATTTTTGTCATCATTAGGATGTATGGCTGCATATGTGACCCACTGAGCAAAAAGGTACTAAAAGTGGGGTATGTGACTTATTTATACCACAAGATAGAGGCATATGAACTGTATAATCCTGTCTTATTTCAGCCTCAGGTACAGATTAATGACATCTTTAAAAAAAATTAGAAACATTTATCACAAAAAAAGAGTATGTTTTCAGGAAAAACGCATTTGAAAAATAGCAAACTTAAAACTTCTATATCTCTGTACACAAAACTTTAACAATGAAAATTGCACAAATTTACCTCTCCAGAGTTTTATAGCCTTGTGGCAGCATGGCTCTTGGCTGGCTGCTGGACGTCATAGAAATGAGGGGCGCACACACACACACAGGTTGCAGGTAAAAATCAAAAGTAATTTATTTATATACATCATAAAGTCTGTAATCAGCTCTGTTACTTCACAGGCTTAGTTTTTTTAAGCAGAGTATCTCTCTCGCTCTGTCTCTCACAATATAGTCCCAGTCATTACTCATCAAGGGGCTAGCTCCTAGCCAGGCTCAAATACTGTGGCAGCTAATGCTGTCATAGGTCCCTTCTGGACACACACCAAGTTCATATACTGTATTTGTTTGTTTATTTATATTCTCAGCAGATCACAATTATTACATACATAATTATTAAAACAAACATATCAACAAACAAAATGTAAAATAATAAAAATACATTAAAAAATTAAAGACTAAAAAACTATTTCTGTCATATTAATAAAAGATTCTCTGCTGATTCTAACAGTAACACACTAGACCCTGCTAAAAGCTTGACTAAGCAAAAAAAAAGTTTTCAATTATTTTTTAAACAATATGATTATTCTGCAAGGTGCTCCCCTACCTTGACAGTCCACTGCAGTGCCCCCTGCTCTGCTGGGATGGCTCATTCACTCACTCCTCAGATACCCAGATCTGTGTTTGAATCGTTCCTATTATGAAACCCTCTGTTTAGAAAAAAAAAAACATTTTTAAGTTAGACCGGGCAGGTGAGAGAGACGCTGGACAGGGGTAGAGAGAAGAGAAAGAAATGCTGGCCCAGCGCCCCCAAATGTTGGTGCCCCTCTGTCGTGCATACCCTGCTTACCGGGTTCTGCTGGCCCTGGTAAAGGAAGCCAGGAGAGATAGGGGAGTATCTCTTGGAAGGTTTCAGGACTTATACAGTAGCTGGAAACCAGCATTAACGGTAAGTACCTTGGAAACCTTAGCCTTACAGGAGTGCTGGAAGCTTGCTGTGTTTCTGACTGCTGGTTTAATGAGGATAAGGAAATCATCTTTCTCAGCAGTTAAGCTGGAATCCAGTGGGAGAAAGGTAAAGGAAGCCAGAAGAGATGAGGGAGTATCTCTTGGAAAGCTTCAGGACTTTAAACCAGAAAAGCTGAGAACCAGCACTAAGGGTAAACACCTTGGAAATGTAAACCCCCTAGTGGTGGAGTGGGTAATTGCAACAAATAGATAAATCAAAATAGATAGAAATGTAATGGATTCAATTAGGGATCCCAAATAAGCTCCACACAACCAAGGGATTTGACAAGAAAAAATATTAGATATTTTATTAAATAGTAAAATTCATGGAAACACTTGTTTCTTTAAGTTGGTACCAATTTTTAAAGTTTGATGGTATTAAATTGAGATAGTACAAGGTGTTAAATACTTTGCAATAAATTACAAAGGCAATAAGGTGTTCAAATTTACAATAAAATTACCAAGACCCCAATCCAACTTCTGTGATAACACAAGACATCCCAAACACTATCACAAACTTAATTGTCACTTCGCTCCTCCACTACCTCTGCTACTAAAACTCAGTCACTCTACAATAAATACTTCAAGGAGAAATATTCACAGTTACTCTGCAATAAGCATCAGACAAATATACCCAGCTACTCTTTAACCCTTAATGTAACTTCAACTCTGTTTCCCAGGGACCAGACCCTTTGTCCTCAAGTCTAAATTTTCTCTTACAAGTTTCAACAGATTCACATACAACCAGGCTTCCCTCAGATGTGTGGTACTGTGAGTGTGTAATACTGAGATCTGAGATTTTTTTTCTTTTTGGGATCAATTTATGAGCACACAATGATATTACTAGCATATCAAGCCTTCACTAGCATCGCAGCTCCCCTTGCGTTTGGTACCCTTGGTCATCTCTGCATCCACATCTCAGTTGGCGTGGTCAGCTCACCGGCCCAGGAACTCAAGGGTACCTTCTATCCTGACTCAGAAGAAATCAGAAAAGAAAAACCCTGACTCCATATGCTTGGTGTGTGTGCCCCCTAGACTCAGTCTGTAATTTTCTTTGGCAAAGAGCCTTGTGGACTAACTACATTTAAATAAAAAGATAAGCAAGGGGGATTTCTACCTACCCCTCCCAACACATACCCCTTTTTCTTTATTGTTTCCCTTTTCACCCGCTCTAATACCCACTACTTGAACTGATGGACCATTAAACTAAACTCTCTAAAGGTTCCTAACTGCAGGCACTCACAGGGCTCGAGGCTTAGGCTGGGCAGCTCCTTCTCCAGGACAGGCTCTCTTAGGTGCAGATACTCAAACTGGAACACTCTTACACTGGATCCTCCTGCAAGCAGGCACTCATATTGGCAGCCACTCCAAAACCAGTTCCTTTGGAGTCTGGACACTCGGTTCAGGGGAGGGGGGAATGGGTCTTTCTCTCTTCTTGTGAGGCTTCTTCTCTTTCTGGATAGGCCTCTTCTTTATAAGACAGGCAGTCAGACAGCTGGCCTTCCCCCTCTCTGGACAGGCAAACACACACACACACACACACACACACAGAGGAATGCGCAGGGCGGAATTCTGGTGGATTCAGGGCTCTTGCCTTGCTGCTCCCTGTTCAGCTCTGCACTGCTCCCAATGCATCCTAGCTCCTCAGTGCGGTCCCTCTTTCTTAGGGTTACCATATTTTGTCCTCTGAAAAAGAAGACATGTGTCACGCCCCTGCCCCACCCTTTCGCATCCTCACCCCACCCCCTGCCGCATATTCCCCTCCCCTCCCCTGGGTCACCTCCCCTCCCCTTACTTACTATCTACTGCCATGGTGGTCTAGTGACCTCTTCGGGGCAGGAAATAGTCCCCTCTTTCATGCCCCAAGGACGCTTCAACTCTTGGGGGCCATTTTGAATCCCGAGACTGTCACAGCAACAGGATGCATGGCAAGGCAGCGCTCCAGGCAGAAAAGAGGGGGCTCTTTCCTGCCCCAAAGAGGTCACTAGACCCCAGGCAGTAGATAGTAGGGAAGGGGAGGCTAGGATAGGCCCGCCGCCCGCCGTTGTCTGGAAATCCGGACAAACGGGCGGGACTGGCAAAACCCGTCCAGACATGTCCTCAAAAAGAGGACATGTCCGTGTAAATCCGGACATATGGTAACCCTACTCTTTCTTCTCCACTTTCTGTTTGGGGCAGGCCTCTGTTGCTACTGCTACAGCTCTTTTTCTCAGCCCTTGCTCACCTGTTTCCCTGCAGCTCAGCTCCTCTTTTGCCCCAGGCTCGCTTTAGACCCCCTTCTCTTCCTCCTCTTTCCTGTTTGATTTGGTGCCCAGCCCCTCACAGGACTCAACAGCTCTCTCTCTCTTCTTCCTGAGCTCGTCAGTGGGTCCTTCCCTTCCAGCCTGCAACACACTCCTGCTCGGGCTTGATCCTCTTCTTCACCAGCTGCAGCTACTTCTTCTTGCCTGGGCTTGTCCTTCTCTGCTCCTGCTTGTAGCATGCTCCTGCCCAGATCTGCTCTTCTTTAGCTTGCAGCTTCTCTGAGCATACCTGCAGCCTCCTTCTTTGCCTGGGCTTGCCCTTCTTCTTCCCAACTTGCCTCTTGTCTTGGCTCCCTATTCTTGAGCTGCTCCACCCCTTTTGTTCTCTGGATTGGCTTGAAATTTGTGCCAATCCATGGATGAGGCTTCCTCCTGCCTCCCTATTGGATATCTGCCTCCCTATTGGATATCCCCCTTGGGCCTCCTCCTGATTGGCCCTATCTCCACAGCACCTGATTGATGCTGTGGCAGTCTCCTGGGCTAGCCCCCTTGCCTGCTTTTTCCTGTTCTCTCTCTCTCTCTCTCTCCTTCCCTGCAGCCCAGAGTACAGCTGCAGAATCTCCTGAGATAACAAGGGGGGGGGGGGGGGTTGCTGGCCCACCTCCTCTCCACCGTGGCACCAGAGGGTGCCATGACTCCCACTCTGCCTACTCCTCACTCCCCACCCTGTGACCCAAAGTGCCATCAAAGATACAGTCCGCGCACTTCTGGGTTCGCGAGGGGTTGCTGGCCTGCCCCTTGAGGGTGCCACAGCCCTCCTGGCTGACTTCTCTATATCTTCTCTCACTCCTTCTCCATGACCCGGTCTGCCTTCGCGAGTCACGGCGCCTCCAGATTTGCAAGGGTTTGCTGGCTGGTGGCTTCTCCGCACCACGGCACTGAAGGGTGTCACGGCTCACTCTGCTGCCCCTATCTGCCATGCCGGGGAGCCCTGACTCCTCTGACTCCTACAAGGTGACATCCCCCCTCTGGGGAAACTTTGGAATGGAGCAAAGGTTTAAAAAAAAATTCCACTTTTATAGAAACCTTGCCCTGACGGAAGTGCTGGGAGCTTGCTGTGTTGGTGACTGCTGGTATACTGAACATAAGGAAGTAACCTTTCTCTGCAGTTAAGATGGAATCCAGTGGGAGAAAGGAAGGGAAGACTCTTGATAAGAACTGTGTTGTTTAAATTTGCTTCTTATACTTCAATTAAGCATTGGTTTGGCTTTGAGACTGGCTATGTTATTTTACCTTCACACTGTGAGTTTCTGTTATTGAGGAGGTTTGTGTGGAAATACAATAAAAAGCATTTGCTTGGTTACATGGAAAACCCAGAGTGGCTCATTTTACTTCTGTGAACTGAACTCTGGAAAAGAGTATGGTGATAATTAACAGGAACAGGTACTTCAGTGCAGTGCTCCTCACTACCACCATCACAATTCACAACAAAATTTTGAAAACAAATACGATTTCAGCTGCTTACAAAAATGACTATAAGAAGGACATAGTCTATCTTCTACTGGGAGTAAATTCCAAAGTTTTACTGTTGAAATTTAAAAGACTTCTCCTGAAAACTTTACAGTTTGACACCTCTGACAGAAGAAACTTGTAACATGAGATAGGCAAATGTTCATTGATCTCTAAAGTCACCCAGCAAGGTGATTAATAATGTCAGATTGGTTGGACAATGACCCTCTAAATTTTTAAAAAGAAGACAACAAATTTTAAAAAACAATCCATGCTTTCACTGGGAGCCAGTGCAGATCAATCAGTAATGGAGACAAATGGTGAAACTTGGTTTTAGGAAAAATAAGCCTAGCTGCTGTGTTCTGAATCAACTGTAGTCTCTGTAATTGCTTTTGATTAATTCCAATATACAGAGAATTACAGTAGTCTAGTTGTGATAAAATTAAGAACTGCACTAGCATCTTAAAGTGATTAGTGAACTAGTCGGAGTTGATTCAGCTTAAAACAAGCCTTCTGAATAGATGTTTAATCTGAACAGAATGTAGAATAACCCTCCCCCCCAAAAAAAAAAAAATTCTTGAGGTTCTATTCCCCATCAACTGAGACCCATCCGAACAGATAATAATAAATATTATCGATGTTTGCAATGAACCAAAGAACTTTTGTCTTATCTGTATTTAGCTTAAGCATAACAGAAAAGGATCAAAGTTTAATTTTTTCATACAGTAATTGATTCTAGAAAATGTAATGTTTTCAGATAAATCCACTGGAATCACAAAAAAAAAATCATCTGCTTATGACAGGTTTCACACAAGGCTCCAATTTTACATTTCTGAGTGAACTCATATAAATATTTTATAACAATGGCAACATGGGACACCCCGTGGAGCTAGATTCTATATATAGCGCCTGAAAAATCAATGCCAAAAAAAATTTCACCTAGGCATATTCTATAAACTGTGTCTAATCTAGGCATGGTTTGTAGAATATGCCTAGTGGCCATGCCTGTGCCTAACTCTAGGCGCATCCACTTACACCAAGTAAAACTTGGTGTAAATACAGGCACCTTTGTTAGGTGCGGAGCAGGTTTATTCTACAACCCTGCACGTAATTTTTCAGAATGCCCATGACCTGCCCATTCCATGCCAAGGGCCATGCTCCCTTTATGGAATTGTGCATTAGAATTTACGTGCACCACTTTATATGCTTAGCAAGTTGTGTGCATAAATTCTAATTAATGCCAATTAGTGTCAATAATTTCTTAAGTGGCAATTATCAGCGCTGATTGGCTTGTTAAAGAAATTAAGTTGTGTATGCAAATCCAGAATATGACTGGATTTGCACATGCAATTTTGGGCATGCTATATAGAATCCAGGGGATAGTGCCTATTTTTCAAAATAGAACTAAATCAATGAAGCACAGTAGCAGTAAAACTTAATTCTGATCAGTGGCGTAGCCAGCGCTGACGTTTTGGGTGGGCCCAGAGCTAATATGGGTGAGCACTATGTATATATAGGTGTGAGTAGTGTTTCTTGGGATACTCCTAAATAATGCCTTTATAGTGCACTTGATGATGGATTTTTAATATACAGTCTGGCCAACAGCTGTCCCTAAATCAACATAAACCACATACATATTCGGAACCTATGTTGCAAACCTTAACACCACCAGTTCTGAACACTCAAATACCAATAACTGCACCTTTAAAAAGGCAGCAGTGAATATACACAATAGCAGTACATGTCCCATTGAAAAGCCAGACAAGTCAGTCAGACTAATATAGATCCCCCCACAAACCACATGCTAGCAGAATCTCTTACCTCGGTCACAGGCGGCAGAACACAGATCAACCACCATTAATTGCAGAATAAAGGACCAAAATTTTGAAATTGTCCTGTAGCCCGGCATCAGCTCTACCCTGCCCTACCCTCCAACACTCCATCCCTGTAGCCCATAATTGGCCCTACCCTTCCCTTCCTAGCCCCCCAATCAGGAATCTGCCCTACACTTCCCTACCCCCCACTCCTCCCAGTAGCCTAGCGTCATCCCTGCCCCACCCCCTACCTGTACCCCCAAGTCTGACATCTCCCCTGCCCTTCACAATCTCTCTCTCCCCCCATCCTGATGCACACCAGCATTAAATATAAAACCTTTCACTGGATGCAGGACGAACCACCCTCCGTGCGGCTTTGGAGGAATAGGTTCCATGAGTTAATGCTCTGGGAAGCCAGGGCGGCCTTTGGCAGCCCAAAGAGAAGAAAGAATGTTATTACTATATGAAACCATACTTGCAAAATATTTCTCACAAAGCAAGAAGTGCTGTACTTAATAATCTTGGCAAACTCTAACTTGTGAAGAACCCAGTAGACATATGCTCCTTGTTTTAGATAGGTAGGCTGGAGACAGAATTTGAAGGAAGATACCATGAAGTAAGAAGTCCACGCACAGAGGTTTCGGGAGGGGGGTGGGTTGAGGGGGAGTTAATGGGGGGGGGGGGGGAACAAATTGATGACACAGTTAAGATGTACATAAATGCATATGATATATTACTATGATTATAGAATGTTTGCCTTTTATAATTTTGTTCCAAATGTTTGTTCATCAATAAAAAACGTTTAAAGATATATATGTTCTAAAATAGAGGGGTGGGGGGATAGAAAAGTTAAAAGTTTGATAACGAAACATATTATTTGTTTTGATTGAGCACACTGTTACCTTTGAATCTCTGTATCTTCATATGGCTAGAATATTGCCTCTGAAATGTCATCAATAAAATTATTGAAACATAAATATAAAACCTTTCTTTTTTAAACACGTCCTGAGTACTACAGAACCCACCCCCATCCAAAAACCCACCATTTATATTTAATGTTGGTGGATTTCTGGGTGGGAGTGAGCTCTGCAATGCCCAGGTTTTAAAAAAAGTTTTATATTTAAATATTTTTTTAAACCTGAGTAATGCATAACCCACCCCCACCCAGCAACCCACCAGCAACACACATAGTAAAACACATAGTAAAACAGTTTTTCTGTCACAGCGCTAGAGGCTTCCACGTGGGTGCACCCTGCTGTGCAGACTAACTGGCGCTTATGAAGACAAGTACCGATTGGCAGATCAGAGAGACAGGTACTAATTTTTGAGTCAGAGAGACAAGACAGGTACCAATTGATGGTGGGTCAAAGATACTGTGTTGCAAGAACTTGATAATTATGGGCCTTGGAAACATTTGCTGATACAGGTTGCTTGGCGATGCGATGCGCACACTCAATGTCTAGGGTAACTTACAGTTTGATATTTAATAATTTAGACAAAAGGTTGCAAGGATGCTGAAATATAGTCACCTTCCAGGTTTTCAGGGACACCTAAGAGGTGCAAGTCTGCCCTGCGTGCATTGCAGAAGAAGGAAATCGCCTCGTCGTCTTCGGGCCTTCCCCACTGTGTCCCGCCCACATGGAAGGAGGGCAGGACACAGTGACAGAAGGCCCGAAGACGAGATGAATTCATTCTTTTGCCATGCACGCGAAGCGCTGCCTGCAAAACGGCTTCACAGATTTTTTTAAATGCCCGATTTTCCGAGCGCTGACTGGGTGGGCCTGAGTTGTGATTGGGTGGGCCTGTGCCCACCCAGCCCACCCTTAGCTACGCCCCTGATTCTGATAGCATAAAATAACATTATGATTCACCAAGGCAGCAGATATATCAAATTATAATAATACCATGTCTCTACCACTGCTTAACATACACTTAACTTCAGTTATTAAAGATAATAAGAGTGTCTTGGTACTTTGATATATGCCAAAACCAGTTGAGATGTCATGAAGTACATTAGTTTCTACATAAACTTTGATAATTGAGAGCTTACCAGAAATTCAACCAATTGGTAAAGAAAGGTATACTTGCAATTGGTCCAAAATTGGCAACCTGCGATGTCTGAACCAGCAAACTTGGAGTTAAAATAATATCACCCACAGACAGTGGAAGACATCCTTGATCCAATGCCAAATTAACCCAATAAACTAACTAGTATAAGAAACTCAGAGGTAGATTAACAAAACAGAAGGAACAAAAGCTGATAGATTAAAATGTTAATTATCCAGTAATTGCAGAAACTCAGACATCAGTATCATTTCATTGTTCTAAGGGCAAATTAAAATCACCAAGTATTATCAAGCGAGTAAAATTTGTACTAGCATATAAAATCTGCTTATGTAAACTAGAAGACTGAGAAGACCATTGGCCAGGAGGTCTATATATACCAGTAAAATCCAATGGAATTTGTAGTGTATTTGCCAAATAATTGACAAATCAACATCTCTAAAGTATTGACATATCAGAACTAGCTACTGAAAGTGATAAAAATATTCATGTGAACAACAGCTAAGCATCCACCCTTCCTGTCACTTTTGGGAACTTGTAACATTGTGTAACCAGGAGGACATACCTCTTTTGTTATAGGACCTAAATGATCAGACAGCCAAGTTTCAGTGATAAAAACCAATCCCAGATCTGAACTAACAATTAAACCCCTTAAAAGCAGTGACTTCTTACAAATAGATCTAACATTAAAATAACAGAACAGTATGAGAATATTTGAATAAGAAGACAAAGCACAAGATTGAATTGGAATTTTTCTCAGTATACGCTTTGATAATCTAATATCTTCCTTATTACAACAGACATACAGTCTCCTACCATATGATCTCAATATGAATAATTTCAATATGTTGATACATGAGAACAATCCACTATTTGCCTGTTAATAACAGGTATTATTAGGAAAGGAATGGAAAACAAAAGTGAGGACATTATAATGCCTTTGTATCAGTCCATGGTGCGACCGCACCTCAAATATTGTATTCAATTCTGGTCACTGCATCTCAAAAAGATATACTGGAATTAGAAAAGGTACAGAGAAGAGCGACGAAAATGATAAAGGGGATGGGATGACTTCCCTATGAGGAAAGGCTGAAGTGTCTAGGGCTCTTCATCTTGGAGAAAAGACGGCTGAGGGGAGATATGATAGAGGTCTATAAAATAATGAGTGGAGTGGAAAGGGTAGACGTGAATCGTTTGTTTACTCTTTCCAAAAATACTAGGACTAGGGGGCAAGCGATGAAACTTCAAAGTAGTAAATTTAATACGAATCGGAGAAAAAGTTTCTTCACTCAACGCGTAATTAAACTCTGGAATTCGTTGCCAGAGAATGTGGTAAAGGCAATTAGCCTAGTGAGGTATTAAAAAAGGTCTGGACGGCTTCCTAAAGGAAAAGTCCATAGACCATTATTAAATTGACTTGGGGGGAAAATCCACTGCTTATTTCTGGGATAAGTAGCATAAAATGTATTGAACTTTTTCGGGATCTTGCCAGGTATTGTGACCTGGATTGGCCACCTGTTGGAAACAGGATGCTGGACCTTGATGGACCTTTGGTCTGTCGCAGTGTGGCATGCTTACGTACTTATTCCTAGACCAGACTCAGAGTATTGATTTCATTCACAGGAATATGATAAGACTGTGAGTCTTATGCCTGCAGTCCCAGCAAGCCTGGAGCAGTTGTTAAACAAAGCAAGATGACCCACAAAGCCAGTCCCATATTAAAATTCATAGTCAGGACATAAAAATTAAAATCATAATAGCAAGAACAACATAGCTGTGCAATTCGCTACACAAAGGAGCATGCTAAGGACGGGCCTTTGGCTTCTGCCTTCCTGCCTTAGACAACACGCCGAGTGGCAGTAGGACCTAGGTGCTGCCTTTAAATCTCGGTACCATCTGATGTTAGAGAAGGGGACGAGCAAGCTCCCACACCTGGAAATAGAAAACAGGCAGCTCACACGGTATCAGAAAAAAAACCCCAAGTGCTTCTCCAAACATTCACCAGCCACAAAGAGCGCTCAATTCTCAGACAGGAGTCACCAGAAACAGTAGTACTTAGTTGCTGTTTAAGTCTTGGCGGTGTCTGATGTCAGCAAAGGAGGTGGAGCAAACCTCCCACACCTGAGAATAGAAAATAGACAGCTCACACAGGAGTGAAAATAAAAACTATGCTTCTCCAAACATTCACCAGTCCAGAGAGCGTTCAGATTCTCAGACAGGAGTCAGCAGTAAGCTTGACTGCAGTGCCAGGCAAAATAGTGGAAACTATTATTTATTTATTTGTTACATTTGTATCCCACATTTCCCACCTATAAAGGATAAAATAACCAACATATAGACAAACAGGTTAATGGGATGAGTTAGCATGGATTCGGCCAAGGAAAATCTTGTCTCACAAATTTGCTTCATTTCTTTGAAGGCGTAAAGAAAACATGTGGATACAGGTGAGCCGGTTGATGTACATAGTACATAGTAGATGACGGCAGAAAAAGACCTGCACGGTCCATCCAGTCTGCCCAACAAGACACTCATGTGTGCTACTTTTTGTGTATACCCTAATTTGAGTTTTGTACCTATGTTCCTTTAGGGGCCAGACCGTATAAGTCTGCCCAGCACTATCCCCCAGCCGCCCCAACCACCAGCCCCCACCTCCCAACCACCGGCTCTGGTACAGACCGTATAAGTCTGCCCGCACTATCCCCGCCTCCCAACCACCAGCCCCGCCTCCCCACCACTGGCTCTGGCACAGACCGTATAAGTCTTTCCCAGCACTATCCCCCGCCTCCCAACCACCAGCCCCACCTCCCAACCACCGGCTCTGGACAGACCGTATAAGTCTGCCCAGCACTATCCCCGCCTCCCAACCACCAGCCCCGCCTCCCACCACTGCTCTGGCACAGACCGTATAATCTTTCCCAGCACTATCCCCGCCTCCCAACCACCAGCCCCGCCTCCCACCACTGGCTCTGGCACAGACCGTATAAGTCTGCCCAGCACTATCCCCGCCTCCCAACCACCAGCCCCGCCTCCCAACCACCGGCTCTGTACAGACCGTATAAGTCTGCCCAGCACTATCCCCGCCTCCCACCACTGCTCTGGCACAGGACCGTATAAGTCTGCCCAGCACTATCCCCGCCTCCCACCACCGTCTCTGGCACAGACCGTATAAGTCTGCTTAGCACTATCCCTGCTCCCAACCTCCAGTCCCACCTCCCACCACGGGCTCTGGCACAGACCATATAAGTGTGCCCCGCACTATCCCCGCCTCCCAACCTCAGCCCCGCCTCCCACTACCGGCTCTGCTATCCAATCTCAGTTAAGCTCCTGAGGATCCATTCCTTCTGAAGGATTCCTTTATATTTATCCCACGCATGTTTGAATTCCGTTACCGTTTTCATCTCCACCACCTCCCGCGGGAGGGCATTCCAAGCATCCACCACTCTCTCCGTGAAGAAATACTTCCTGACATTTTTCTTGAGTCTGCGCCCCTTCAATCTCATTTCATGTCCTCATCGTTCTACCACCTTCGTATCTCCGGAAAAGGTTCATTTGCGAATTAATACCTTTCAAATATTTGAACGTCTGTATCATATCACCCCTGTTTCTCCTTTCCTCCAGGGTATACATGTTCAGGTCAGCAAGTCTCTCCTCATACGTCTTGTTACGCAAATCCCATACCATTCTCGTAGCTTTTCTTTGCACCGCTTCGATTTTTACATCCTTAGCAAGATACGGCCTCCAAAACTGAACACAATACTCCAGATGGGGGCCTCACCAACGACTTATACAGGGGCATCAACACTCCCTTTCTTCTGCTGGTCACACCTCTCTATACAGCCCAACAACCTTCTAGATATAGCCACCGCCTTGTCACACTGTTTCGTCGCCTTCAAATCCTCAGATACTATCACCCCAAGATCCCTCTCCCCGTCCGTACCTATCAGACTCTCGCCACCTAACACATACGTCTCCCGTGGATTTCTATTCCTAAGTGCATCACTTGCATTTCTTGGCATTGAATTTTAATTCACTCACTATATTAAACTTGGGTTCAAAATAATTTATCTTTTTTATTTTTATGTATGCACTTTAAAAAAATACTATAAAGTGTTTTAAATTATTTTAAATGTGCTCAGACCCAAGTTTAATATAGTGAGTTTAAGGTTTAACTTGGTTGTGGATTTGTTCTTCCTGATTTTTTGTGATTTGTTAATTGAATTTTAATTGCCAGGCCTTATACCATTGTTCTAGCTTCTTCAGATCCTTTTTCATGTTTTCCACTCCCTCCGGGGTGTCCACTCTGTTACAGATCTTAGAATCATCCGCAAATAGGCAAACTTTACCTTCTAACCCTTCGGCAAGGTCACTCACAAATATATTGAACAGAATCGGCCCCAGCACCGATCCTTGAGGCACTCCACTACTCCCACCTCCGAGCTAACTCCATTCACCACCACCCTCTGGTGTCTGTCCGTCAACCAGTTCCTAATCCAGTTCACCACTTTAGGTCCTATCTTCAGCCCATCCAGTTTATTTAAAAGCCTCCTGTGGGGAACCGTGTCAAAAGCTTTGCTGAAATCTAAGTAGATTACGTCCATAGCTCGTCCCTGATTCAATTCTCCTGTCACCCAATCAAAAAACTCAATGAGATTCGTTTGGCACGATTTCCCTTTGGTAAACCATGTTGTCTGGGATCTTGCAACTTATTGGCTTCCAGGCAATTCACTATCCTTTCCTTCAGCATCGCTTCCATTACTTTTCCAATAACCGAAGTGAGGCTTACCGGCCTGTAGTTCCAGCTACTTCCCTATCACCACTTTTGTGAAGAGGGACCACCTCTGCCATTCTCCAATCCCTCGGAACCTCTCCCGTCTCCAAGGATTTATTAAACAAATCTTTAAAAGGACCCACCAGAAGCTCTCTGAGCTCCCTTAATATCCTGGGGTGGATCCCGTCCGGTCCCATGGCTTTGTCCACCTTTAGCTTTACAAGTTCTACATACACACTCTCTTCTGTAAATGATGCTGTATCCACTCCATTTTCATTTGTACTTTTTCCAGTCCACCGCGGTCCTGCTTAAGGATTTTCTTCTGTGAAAACAGAACAAAAGTATCTATTTAGCAAATTTGCTTTTTCTTCATCACTATCTACATAGCGGTTCGCAGTATGATTTTCAGAAAGCTTTTGACAAAGTCCCTGTGAGGGGGTTTAAAGAATTCTGCCCCTTACTCTTAAGAATTATCCCATAGACAGCCTCAGCCACCTAAAGAGCCCTAGTTCCGCTCGAGGAATTGAGCCAGAAGGGGAGTGGAGCCGGAACCAAGAAGTATATAAGACGGGACCTGACTGAGGTTAAGGAGGCCCCAATACAGAGGCCCTGGGAGGAGAGAAGCCACCCAGAGTATGGGTCTCTACAGTATAGTGTGACGAACCTACCTGACCTGATACAGGGTAGGCTAAGCTTTAAGCTTCATAAGGACACTGTTCCTGAGGCCTGGTGGAGGGCATACCTGTGTGGCAAAAACCTGGCAAGTGGATGTGTATATGTGTATGTACTATGGGTAGGGTTACCACATGGCTCCAGAAGAAGGAAGACGGATTGAGCCAGCCGGGGTTCACTTCCATTGCTTTCCATTGAAAGCAATGGAAGTAAAACCCGGCTGGGCTCAATTACTTCCATTGAAAGCAATTGCTTTCCATTGAAAGCAATGGAAGTAAAACCCGGCTAGCTCAATCCGTCCTTCTTTTTCTGGAGCCATATGGTAACCCTAACTGTGGGGGTAAGCTAGTAGTTTACAAGCTTGTGTAAAGGTTGTCTCTGACCTAAGAGAGGCTTTACTCTTTATTTTGCTGCACTGTGAAGAATCAGGACTCAGTAATTGTTTAATAAGGAGTTTTGTTTCACTTCTTCCTTTGGCTGTATTTATATGAAGGCCTCCTGCCACCAGTGCATACCTAGGTTGGCTGCGACCTGGGGTAGGTTGCCGCTACACCCCCTCCCCCCTCTCGGTGCAGCACCCATCTCCCCCTCCGAAGCACATCACCCTCCCCACCTGGGGGTGTACAGAGCAGTCGCATGGCTTTCTGCTCTGACGGTCCCCTGCCCCAGTACAGGAAGTAACATCAGAGGGGGCATGGAACAGGTGGAGCAGACAGCAGTGTGACTGCTCCATGCACCCCCTTGCTGCTTGCACCCAGGGCGGACTGCCCCCACCGCCCCCCCCCCTTAGTAAGCTAGATCCTGCCACAACTCGTTCACACATCACAGTCCCTCGTGAGAGACTGCTGAGACAATTAAAAAGCCATGGAATAGGAAGTAATGTTCTGTTGTGGATTAGGAAATTGGTTAATGGATAGAAAATAGAGGGAAGGGCTAAATGGCCATTTTCTCAGTGGAAGGGGTGTATTTAACAGATTTATAATGATCTGGAAATTGGGAACGACAAGTGAGGTGATTAAATTTGCAGATGATACTAATCATTCAAAGTTGTAAAAATGCATGCGGATTGTGAAAAAATTGCAGGAAGACCTTAGGAAACTGGAAGTCTGGGGATCCAAATGGCAGATGAAATTTAATGTGGACAAATGCAAAGTGATGCACATTGGGAAGAATAATCTGAATCATAGTTACCTGATGCTGGGGTCCATCTTAGGAGTCAGCACTCAAGGAAAAGATCTAGGTGTCATTGTAGACAATACACTGAAATGTTTTGCCCAGTGTGCGGCAGTGGCCATAAAAAGCAAATAGGATGCTAGGAAGTATTAGGAAAGAGATAGAGAATAAGAAGAGAATATTATAATGCCTCTGTATCACTGACCTCACCTTCAGTATTGTGTTCAATTCTGGTCACTATATCTAAAAAAAAAAAAGATATAGCAGAATTAGAAAAGAATCACAGAGTGATCAAGATGATAAAGGGGATGGTAGGTTAGGGTTCTTCAGCTTGGAAAAGAGATGGCTGAGAGAGGATATGATTGAGGTCAACAAAATCCCAAGCGGTGTAGAACTGGTAGAAGTAAATCAATTTTTTTTACTCTTTCAAAAAGTACAAAGACTAAGGGACACTCAATGAGGTTATATGGTAATACTTTTAAAATGAATAGGAGGCAATATTTTTTCACACAACAAATAGTTAAGCTCTGGAACTTGTTGCCAGAGCATGTGGTTACAATGGTTAGAATATCTGGGTTAAAAAAAAAAAAAGGGTTTGGACAAGTTCCTGGAAGGAATGTCCATAGTCGTATATTGAGACAGACGTGGGGGAAGCCACTGCTTGCCCTGGGATAGGTGGTAGCATGGAATGTTGCTACTGTTTGGGTTCCTGCCAGATACGTGTGACCTGGATTGACCACTGTTGGAAACAGGATACTGGGCTAAATAGACTATTGGTCTAACCCAGTATGGGTTATTCTTATTTTGAAGGGAAGTTGGGTGCAGTGCCTCACAAATGTAAACCGATAGCCCACATGGCTAAAAAGGGAAGAGGTTTGTCCACCCCAATATCCTCACGACCCTGGTGTCTCTGAGTGATTCGTTACTCCTTTTCCCATCTAATACCAATGGACTTTAAGTGAATGTGCCTCCAGCAGCCAGTACTAACACTTCTTTGATCCCTCCTGTGGCCAAGTGGATCAAAACATTAGCTGTTTGAAGCTTCAGCTGTCTGAACTGCACAGGAATTTCACAAATACAAAACTTCATGCAGTTCAAATAGCTGACATTGAATCATGTGCCACAGAGTGGATCGAAGAGACATCAACACTGACACGCATGGATCAGAAAGAGACCTTTGGGTGACAGTGTCTGAGGATTTCAAGGAAACAAAACAATGTGACAAGGCAGTGGCTGTTGCCCAAGAGAATGTTAGGCTGCATAGAGAGTGGTATAACCATAAGAAGAAAGGAAGAGTTGATGCACCTGTACAAGTCATTGGTGAGGTCCCATGGACTATTATGTTCAGTTTTGGAAGCTGTATCTCTTCAAGAACATAAAAAGACTTGAGGCAGTTCCCCACTCATACCTACCAATTGCCAAGTATTACTACTATTACTACTACTACTACTACTTATAATTTCTATAGTGCTACTAGACGTACGCAATGCTGTACTCACAATCCCCTTGAAATTCCCTCTCCCTTCTCAGATCCTTAATTCCCTGTTCTGCTCCCCAATCCTATCCCATTCAGGCACCAAGTTCAAGTCATCTTCTGTTTCCCTACTGCTTCCACAAGTCTGAGTCCTAGTCTTCTGCTCTGTTCCACTTCTTTCCCCCACCCCTATACCATCCATCTTCTGCTCTTTCCAGGGTTTCATGTCCATTTGATATTTTGTCTTTCTCCATATCCACCGTCATTCCCTGTGTCCCTTTCTGTTCTGTCCAGCATCTCCCCTCTGTCTATATCCCTCCTTGTGTCCAGCTTCTCCCCCTCTCTTCCCTTTGTCCTGCACTTCCCACCCTGTTGCCAGCATCTCTCCCCATGGTACTGCACCTCTCTCTTTCCTATCATGCCACCCTGCAGCAAGACCTATGGGTAAGAACTTAAAATTCTGTGGCATTTACTATGTAAATTCGTTTATATAATTTTATTTTACTTTATAAAAGTAATATAATTCTCTGACATTTCTTGCAGAAGAGAAATGAAGACGGGAGTACAGGAGGGGCAAAAGAATATAGAGGGAAGGGAGAACAGGGAGGGAGCATGGAGGAATTAGGGATCAGAGGAAGGAGAGGGGAAAGGGAATAAAAAGAAAAAAATCCTGGATTGAGGATGGAGATCTGGGATTGGGGGAAGTAGGAACAATTCCCTCACACTTCACAACCTTTCCAGTCCTCCTTACAAAATCTCTCCCCCAAAATAGGAAACAGAGCATCCCACCATGCACTCACCCTCTGCCATCCAGGACCCAACTGCTCTGAACTGTGCAACCAATCATCAGTTGGGCCTGGGGCAGCAGAGGAGGAGGACATGCCCTACAGACCCCTGCTGTCTGCCTTCTTCTATCCAGTCAGCATAGGAAGGGTGCCAGCAAGTATCTTCTGCTTGCCCTGGCCCACCTCATTAATCTTATGGTATTGTTCACATGGGAGGGGTCAGACTTATGCTGCAGAATTGTCCGAGACCAGGAGGATCTGCTAATATGCAGTTTTTCTTATTAAATAGTATGTGATAAAATTACATGTATCATTTGATATTTCCTGATTTGGTATAAAAAAGAAGGAACTAAGTAATAATTTATTCTTTTCCTAGCAAAGCAAAAAATCTCTCTTTTTTTCATTTAGCAGTATGTATTTTTTCAATAATGCATTCAAGAAAACATTTATTGAAAAGAAGCAGCAAGATATAATCAAAATCAGAAAACACATAAATCATGAAATCATCTCTAAATTCGACCACAAATATTGAAAGGGGAGCCGAGAATCAGAAGGAAAAATACAGATGTATTATATTTAACCAACACGAAAAGTAAATAAAGTCAGAAAGAGAAGCCTATTAAATGTTGATTAACCTCAGATGCAGCTGGTGATACATTCAACACAACAGGAGAGAGCACAACTTTTGGAACTTCCCTACTAATGAAAAATAAATTATTCTTAACCTACCAAATTAATAACATTTACAAGGACATTTAAATTGTAGTGTAGAGACCCTAGGATCCAGCTTTTAAGAGTACCCTCAGTGACACCTAGAGGCACTAGTAAAATATATTTTATGCAACTATGACATCACTAGTTGCTAAACAGAAGTATCTGCCCCTGTGACCAATATTCTAATGAGGGGAGGAGATTGTTTTGGAGGGAATGTGCCAAGAGTATAAAGCCCAGTGCATAATTCAAATCCTTGTCTTTGGCTTCTTGTCTCCTGGCCAATGACCTGCATGTGAGGGGAGACCTATCTAGTCCAAAGGCCCCAGCCATCTAAGCCCAGGTAAGTATAGAGATTCCTGGCTGACCTAGTCAGGACAATCTAGAAGGAGAAAACTTGAGCTTTTACAGCAACAATGGCCATTTAACCTCTGTGCTGTGACTGGGAGAATGGGAACAGGGAACCTGCTGCTTCCACTCTTGGGACCAAGGAGTAGACAAGAAGTTGGGCATAATGTCTCTGTATCGCTCCATGATGCGACTTCACCTTGAGTATTGCGTTCGATTCTGGTCACCAATGTCGTGTGATATCCCCCTTCTCACTCAGGGTGACCTGGTTCTCAATATGCAGATTAGTGTGCCACCCCTTCTCGGCTCAGGGTGACCTGGTTCCCACTAAGCAAATTAAACAGGTCTCACCAACTGCATATTCTCAGGAAACTCTTTATTCCAGCCCCTGGGCAAACTTCTTCTAGCTTAATACGTTATGCTTTCATAGATCTTCACACTGAGCCTCCCCACACAGATACATGGGCTCAGTACTACATCAATACTTTGGGGACTCTCAACCCCAGGCTTTGCAGCCTGCTTCTCTCAGTACTTTGGACACACAGTCCTGGACACACAGTCCCCTCTTTGAACACACAGTTCTGGACCACAGTCCCCCCTCTTTGAACACACAGTTCTGGACACACAGTCCTTTCTTCTTTGGACACACAGTCCTTTCACTGAACACACAGTTCTTAAAAGTACTGAGGACACACAGTCAAACACTAATGCTTTAGGGACTTCTTACCCCAGGATTTTCAGGCCTGCTGATCTCCTTTGGA
The DNA here is from genome assembly GCF_901765095.1 of Microcaecilia unicolor. NCBI lineage: Eukaryota > Metazoa > Chordata > Amphibia > Gymnophiona > Siphonopidae > Microcaecilia > Microcaecilia unicolor. The sequence continues at coordinate 313,747,688 of NC_044033.1, read as the reverse complement.
CACACAGTCCACCACAGTCCATAGGGTTAGCCAGTATCTTCCAGGGGCTCTCTCTTCTCTCGCTGCCAGCTTCACCTCTCCCTTTCACACCTCAGGTGGGGTATAAAGTGGTTAATTAGCTACACCGGAACCAGCCCATAACCTCCTCCACCTGTGGACATCCCAGGGCTCTCCCCGGTCCTAGCGACCTCCACCTATTCTCCTACTAGCGCCCTCTAGTGGCCTAGCCCGGATAGGACAGCCTCATACTTATCACAGTCTCAAAAAAGATAGAGCGGAATTAGAAAAGGTTCAAGAAAAGCAACCAAAATGATAAAGGGGATGGAACTCCCTCTAATATGAGGAAACGGCTAAAGAGGTTTAGGGCTCTTCAGCTTGGAAAAGAGACGACTGAGGGGAGATATGATCGAGGTCTACAAAATCCTGAGGGTGTAGAATAGGTAAAAGTGAATCTATTTTTTTACTCTTTCAAAAAGTACAAAGACCAGGGTACACGCAATGAAATTACATGGAAATACTTGGTTTTTTTATTAGAAACTTTTTAAATCAGTGTATAGTAACATAGAGGCTTATTTTCAAAGCACTTAGCCTCCCAAAGTTCCATAGAAACCTATGGAACTTAGCCTCCCAAAGTGCTTGAAAATATGCCTCTTAGTAACATAGTAGATGACGGCACGGTGCATCCAGTCTGCCCAACAAGACAACATATGTGTAAACCTTACCTTGATTTGTACCTGCCTTATTCAGGGCACAGACCGTACAAGTCTGCGCAGCAGTACTGCCCGCCTCCCAACCACCAGTCCCACCTCCCATCACCGGCTTTGGCACAGACCATATAAGTCTGCTCTCCACTATCCTCGCCCCCCAACCACCAACCCCTCTTCCCCCCAACCGCTCCACCACCCAATTTCGGCTAAGCTTCTGAGGATTCATTCCTTCTGCACAGGATTCCTTTATGCATATCCCACGCATGTTTGAATAGTTAAGCTCTGGGACTCATTGCTGGAGGATATGGTAACAGTGGTTAGCGTATCAGGGTTTAAAAAAGGTTTGGACAAATTCCTGGAGGAAAAGTTCATAGTCTACTATTGAGATAGACAAGGGGGAAGCCACTGCTTGCCCCGGGATTGGTAACATAGAATGTTGCCACTATTTGGGTTTTTGCCAGGGTACTTTGACCTGGATTGGTCACAGTTAGAAGCAGGATACTGGGCTAAATGAACCATTGGTCTGACCCAGCATGGCTATTCTTATGTTCTTATAATTGTGTATTTCCAGCAGGGTGAACAGGTCACCCTGCTGGAAATACACAACTTCTATCATCTAAACAGGATCTTGAAACAGCTCTGGTGGCTGAAGAACTTACAAACTACTTAGCTACAGATCTCTTGGGGATCATCACACACCTAACTAGGTCTAAGTCTTCTAAAGCAAGAGTAGGATAATTCTGGCCTCCTGAACCCCAGGAAGGTCAGGAACCCCAGGCAGGTTGAGAACCCCAGGCCTCCTTGGTATGCAAATCTATCTCCTGCATATTATTGTGGATATCCTGAAAACCTGACCTGCCTGGGGACTCTCAAGGACCAGAATTGCCCTACCCCTGTTCAAAAGCGTTGCTTAAGAGCCTCAGAATCCCTGAGTCTTTCAGCATCTCAAACAACTAAGACTGTAAGGGGAAGATTGTGAGAAAGCAAAGGAGAGAGGGCCTGGCAAGTCTGTAGGGAAAAAGGCCAGGGAAAGAAAACTTATTTAGCAGCCCACGGAGGACTACATTCCCAGAGGCCCCGGCATAGATTGCCCTCCCCTTTTAGAAAGAGCAGTCCTTCCCTTCCTCTGAGATGCAGGAGGACTACAGTTCCCAGCAGGTCCCGGATAGAGCACCTGACCCATCCAGGAGGCATGTTCAGCACTACAATTCCAGGCTCCTCAGAGAGATGTGGGTGATTGGTCCAGGAGGTCTAATCAGGATGATATCATGCAGCTGGGGGAGAGGCAGGGGGAGGAACCCATGGACTGGCAGCCCTTAGAGCGAGGACAAGGGGATTCTTTAGGAAACAGCGTTGGACCAGGAACCTATGGATGTCTCAGCTCTGGCGAAGGTGAAAGGGCAAAAATTGAAAGGGCTCATTTCAGCCTTGCTTTCTGGCTTGGTGCAGGAGGGGAGAAGGTTTCTGGGAAGGGAGAAAAGAATCCGGTGGAAAGCTCAGCCTGGACCCATGTGGGAGGATACCAGGAGATAGTGTTGGTAAAGATCTGGGAGGAGGTCCCTTCAACCTCTACTAATTCTCAGGGAGAGGGGTTGAGGAAAATGGTTGAAGCTAAGTGCAAGCAAACTGTTCTGTCTATAAATGAACTTTGAAACTGAATGCAGCAGAACTGTTATGTCTATAATTAACTTGGACTGGAATTGGAATCAGTAAATGGTTCTGCTACAAGTGGACTCTAATTGAAGCTGAGAGCCACAGCTCTGCTCTGTACGCATCATAAACCGATGGCCAGGTTTCTGATTTGTGTTGGAGCTGAGATGCTGAGGGACGCTTGTGCGGATTTGGGTTTTTCACGAACTTTGGGGTTTTGCTGTGAACTGTGCTTTAAAGAGCGAGAAGTGGACTGATATTTAGCGTTTGCTTTCTCCCCATTATTAATGATTGGATTCCTCTTCTAGACTAAACAGACTGATTAAAGAGGAGGGAGGAGCCATGGATAAAAGCAGTACATTACACTTGGGGCTGCAACTGCTCTAGGCGGTCACCTACATGACTATGGAGCCGGGGTTCCGAGTCCTCCAGAAAGCCCAGTCTATTGGGGGGTGAGTTTTAAGGGAGAAGTGAGTACCCTTAATTCAAGTGAGAAGCCGAACTCACCCAAGTCAAGTGAAGTATGTCTACATATCCAAGGCCCGGCAAACTGCCTCTCCTACCTGTACAAGGGGTGAGGATCTGCCCACCCCTGACCACAAGATGGTAACAAAGTATGATTTTGACTAGTTCTAACTGGTTTAGTGGACATGGTTTTGAGCGAGAAAAGCACAAAGGGGCTCTGCATGCTTTTTACCATTCATGGTAACAGACAATGGGAATCATATGCAAATGTATTACAATCAGCTAATTACTATTCAAATGTGCATTCCAAGCAATGCACAACCATTTCCGAGTGGTGCAGAGAATGTAGCCCCTACCTTCTATGAGGAAATTTTAATGGGAGGTCAGGAGCTGTCAAAGCATGATGGTAGCTTCTCGGTGAACAGTCTGCTTAGTAGACTGGAGGCTGCAGAACACTTGCAAACAGCTGTCTGCTTTATTTTATCCCAACAATGCTCTTAAACATCTATTATAAAACATTTTTAAAGCAGGACAGTGTGTCACAAAAGAAGGGGAGTTGAGAACCAGTGCAATAAACCATGCTCACAGTTCTGAAAAGGGTGCCAACTGCCAACTATCCTGGGTTTTACCACGATTCCTAAGTGCTGTCATGCTCGGGCATCCATGAGGCCTTCCAGAATGGAGAAATCAGAGGCAGATGTTTAGTAGGTAAGGAGCATCCTACACCCCTACATCCTTCTAATAATTGATCTCATCTCTTTGTTTGCTCCACATATGTGTGGCCAATATAGGCCCAGTGGTCTGGAGGATGGAATTTGTGGGGACTGCCAACATTTTTAAAAATTTTATTTATTTATTGAATTTGTATCCCACATTTTCCCACCATACGGTAGGTTCAATGTGGCTTACATATTGCTAAAATGCGCTTACAAAAAAATTAGATTTGATGATGTTTGGCATATAATACAGGTGTACAATGATCACTTTGCGAGAGAGGGTTAGTGTCATTGTTTTCCATTTCTTAGCATTTTGTGAGGTTTGGAGGTGTATGGCTTGGCAGATTCTAGGGGAGGGACTTCTTGAAAAGATATGTTTTAGGTTTTTCCTGAATTGCAAGTAGTTTTCGGTGAGTTTATGTCTTTCGGTAGTGAGTTCCAGAGTTGTGTGCCTATAAATGAGAAGCTGGCAGCGTAAGGTGATTTGTATTTTAAACCCTTACAGTTGGGATAGTGAAGGGTTAGATAAGATCTTGCTGTTCTTATTACGTTTCTTAATGGAAGATCGATTAAATCAGTCATGTAAGCTGGAGCAAGTCCGTAGATGATTTTGTGGACTATTGTGCATATTTTGAAGGTTATACAAGCATTAATTGGAAACCAGTGTAGATTTCTTAGAAGGGGTTTCACGCTTTTGAAGCTTGTTTTGCCAAAGATGAGTGACTGCCATGTTTTGTATTGTCTGTAATTTTCTTATGATTTGATCTTTGCAGCCCATACTGTTGCAATAGTCTACATGGGCTAGTATCATGTTTTGGATCAAGTTGCGGAAAGTGTCCCTAGAGAAGTAAGGTTTTATATATTTGAGCTTCCACATTGTGTGGAACATTTTCTTGGTTGTGATCTTAGCTTGGTTTTCTAGAGTTAGGTTGCGGTCTATTGTTACACCTTAGATTTTCAGGTGGTCACAGATTGGAATGGATGAACCGTGTATGTTAATTGCAGAGGGGAGGACATTGTTGTATTGGGACGAGAGGATGAGACATTGGGTTTTATCTCTGTTGAGTTTGAATTTGAATGCTGATGCCCAGGCTTCCATGATGGTCATGCTGGTTGTTATTTCCTTGGTGATTTCTGTGGGATTCTGTTTGAAGGGAATATAGATGGTGATGTTGTCTATAGAGAAATGGATTGAGGCTTTGTTTGTTAGTGATCTAGCCAGAGGTGTCATCATTAGGTTGAATAATATAGGTGAGAGCGCTGATCCTTGTGGTACTCCACATTCTGCTTTCCATGGAGGGGATATATCTGAGTTTGATTTGACTTGGTATGTTCTGGATGTCAGGAATCCCTTGATCCAGGTGTGAACTTTTCCTGTAATTCCTATGTTGTCGAGGAATCTCAGTAGAATGTGGTGGTCGACCATATCGAATGCACTTGATAGGTCAACGGAGTAAGAGGATGTTTTTACCCTTTGCTATTTCTTGCTTGAATCTGTTCAGGAGTGTGGTTAGTACTGTTTCTGTATTGTGGTGAGGTCTGAATCCGGATTGAGATTCGTGCAGTATGTTGAAATCGGTGAGGTATTCTGTAAGTTGTTTGGCGACTATGCCTTCTGTCAGTTTGGTTGTTAGTGGTATGGATGATATCGGTCGGTAATTTGAGGTGTCTTCTGCTTTTTTTTTTTATGTCTTTTGGGAAGGGTGTTAGTAGGATGTTTCCACAATAAAAGTTGTGTGTACCTTAGCTAATTTCTCCCTTCTCCTCAATACAGGTGACCATGGCTATCCGCTAATGATATAGCTCATGACCCCAATCGTCAACCCCCAGAGGAGGTTTGCTTCAATAGAGCCCAAAGTGCTACCAGGGCAGTCACCAAGCATACATTTGGCCTGCTGAAAACCAGATTCTGCCAGCGAGCTATTATACAGTTCCACCAAGGTATGTGACATTGTTGTAGCCTGCTGCATGCTTCATAATCTTGCACAGCCTTGCCCATAGACAGAGGGTTTGCTATTCTAAGAAGGAGGTGGTAGAGTGGTTAGAACACTTGCATGTTCTATCTGTGGCTGAGAGTTCAAATCCCTTCACTAGTACCCACCCACCCTGAATTTATTTTGCTCATTCCGCCTCAAGGACACAGCCTTGCCCATAGTCAGAGGGTTTGTTACTCCAGGAAGGAGGTGACAGAGTGGTTAGAACACTTGTCTTATCCTTCTGGGGTTGGGAGTTCAAATTCCATCAAGGTGCACCCCCCCAACCTGCATTTATTTTGCTCATCCCTCCTCCTGGACACAACCTTGCCCATGATCAGAGGGTTTGTTACTCAAGGAAAGAGGTGGCAGAGTGGTCCTTTGTTTTCAGACCTCCATTCTTAAATATGCTTTTTAAATTTTGCAATAAGGTTTAAATGGCTGTTCTCAAGAACAGACCTTCTGCCAACATGGCCATGTTTTGTGCTCTTCGCCAGGGTAGCAGTCCAAATAAAAATAACTGCAGCATAAAATCCTGCCGTGTTGGCAGAAGATCTGGCCTTGAGAACAGCCATTTAAATCATACTGTAGTAGTTAAATATAGCACAAGCACGTTTAAGAATTTAGGTTTGAAAACAAGATTTCTAATAAAATGTTCAATAAAAATATCTGGACCAATAAGGAGTGGGTTACTACTGTACTAAAAATAATATTTGTGCTTTAAGTATGCCATATATTCTGAGGATCTATGAAAACAGTTATAAAAATATGAAGCATTTCTAGACACACTTCAGTTGGCGTTGCAGAATATATTTTGCTGGGATTAATGCATCATGCCTAATAGGCATCCCTAAGCTGGAGAGGAAGGAAACTACTACAATCATAAACATAATTTGGGTACAGTACTTAGTATACTTACATCTCTGGGGATTGAGGCTTGGGATTTATATTTATTTATTAGGATTTATTTATTATTATTATTATTATTTATTTGTTGCATTTGTATCCCACATTTTCCCATCTATTTGCAGGCTCAATGTGGCTTACATAATGCCGGAGTAACAGTCGCCACTTCCGGATCTGAGAAATACAGACTGGTATAGCATGTACATTATACAGTATAGCATTATTCTTCATTGATGATAGCATAAATTACAAGGTGTTATTGCATTGGCGTTCATAAATGATAGAATAAAGTAAAGGGTGGTTAGATAGTCAAATATAGAAAGTTCATTTACGGTATGGACAGTGTATTTTTTCCAGCACAAAAGGTGCCGGTACTCAAATGCCAGGCCACCCTTCAGAGGTGGGGTGATCACTGAGGGACCCACCCCACAATAGCCAGGCCCCATGCAACCAGTCACAGAATCTATGTCAAGGCAGAATTGGTGTGTAGAGCCTGAGCTCTTTCATTCAAACTTGGGGATCATGGGTCAATTTTAGCAGACAATGGAAAAGGTGTCGGTATTCAGTACCCCCAAGTACCCCCTCAAAAAAAGCCCTGGGTATGGACAACAGGTGGTGGTGCATAGTATGTTACACGTGTCCGAATTGTGAGGTAGTCCAGCGTACGGAGTTCGTTTTTGTTAGTTTTGCTGATATTTCGTTGTCCGGTATTTAGATAACTCATTGTGGTCTGCCTTTTGGAACAGGATTACCACCTTTGAAGGAATTCACTCAAGGCAATGTACAATAAGAATAGATCAAACATGAGCAATAGGCAATTACAGCAGTAAAAATATTCAAATAACAATACAAAGTATGGCTTAGTATACTGCTTACAGTGTCAACACAATACGTAATAGGACATTTTAATTAACAGTGAAGGGTATAAGCAAAGATGAAATATAAAGATAGGTAAGAGATTAAGAAGAGTTAGAAAGTAAGGTGACTAATTTATGCCACCGTAAGTCTCTCCCAGGCCCTTCTGTACCTTAGGTATGACCTTCTGTGGCCTGGAAGGACAATGTAGTGTTTGTCCTTGCGGAGAAATAGCCTACCCCTTATTTTGGAGTCTGCATTTCCAAAGTAAGGCATTCTTCTGTGGGAAGGCATAACTGTAAAATGTCCCCGCAGATATGACATCATGACATCTTAACACGTTGACATCAAACCTGCACTGATCAATTTCTATACAATGCGCGCAATTCCAGGCATATTTTATATACGGGTGGAACAGGGCAGGCATAGAATTTTATGCACATAGGTGGGAAGTTGTGCTCCACACATAGATTTAGTCAAAGGGATGACGCCTAGGTGCATTCTATAAACTGCTTAGGTGAGTTTTCCTTCCTCATGGAAATTTTAGGCACCATATATAGAATCTAGTCCTAAACAGAGCAAAGGCCCGAATGTGTGTGACTTGGCATGTCTGTAGATGTATTTCTGATATGCGGCAGTGTTGTTCAAAAGTACTAGGTCAAAGGAAAAGTACAGTGAAGAACATATTAAAATGTATTTAAGTGAAAGTAAAAAAATTATAATACTATTTGAATAAAGAGTAAAAGTACCACAACTACAATGAATGCTACTATTGTAAACATTTTTATCCCAACAACTTTATTGTTCTACAATTCAATCCACTTTGGTTATAGTAATACTAAATTTTTGAAAATGACTGTCACTCATGTGAGTGTGATTGTGAGTCATTAATCCAGCACAGCTAAAAAGGATCAACAACCGCACTAGCAGAAAGTGAATTATTCAGTCTGATAAAAAAGTTCCTTCAAATCAGGCCAGGTTACAGTGTATTACTGATGTCTTCTGGCTGGGTTTGCAGGTTGTGATTAAGAGAGACTCTTTGAAACACTTGACTTCCATATAGCAAAGAGTATTTTATCATCATTATTGCCATTATCATCTGCATTAGAAGTGGTGCTGTCAAATTCATCACTTGCACCTGCGTCTATATCTTTGTTATTGTCATCATGCTATCCTGTTACAGAGAAGGTTTTCACAAAGTTGAAAAATTGTTAGAACAGCACAATGATTCCATCTAATGGTGAGTGGCCTAGTGGTTAGGGTGGTGGACTTTGGTCCTGGGGAACTGAGGAACTGAGTTCGATTCCCACTTCAGGCACAGGCAGCTCCTTGTGACTCTGGGCAAGTCACTTAACCCTCCATTGCCCCATGTAAGCCGCATTGAGCCTGCCATGAGTGGGAAAAAGTGCGGGGTACAAATGTAACAAAAAAAAATATCTTTAAGAACTGATGCAAGAATATCAAATGTGTGTGATTCCTTCAGTCTTAAAGCCAGACAAGCAGACATCATCTCTAAAGACTTATCAATCCAGTGGACAGTCACCCCCAATGTAAAATTTCCCATGGGATAATGAGCAGTCTGTTGTGGTAGAGACATATGTCTGTTCACCAAGAATTGCTACCAGCTTCAACTTCATCTCCATATTAAAATGACCCAACTCATCACTGTTCTGTTTGGCTGGAGATCAGTAACCAGTTCATAAAACACAAGCAACTTCACTGTTCTCATAGGCTATATTCACTGAACAGCAACATTTAAGATGAGATGATTCACTATTTGCTTGTTCCCAGTTTTGCTGCTTCATTTGTTTTACTGAGGAATTGTCATTTACATCTCTCGCTCCGCTTTTACTTTTTACTTTTAACTGCAAGCATCAAATGTAACTGAGTAAAAATTGATGAAATTATTAGTTCAGTAAAAGTTAAAACTAATGTTATCCTAATTTTAACTAAAGTTAACAAAACTTTTATTTAAGTGCAGCAACTTGTTACATTTACAAGCTTATTTTCGAAAGTGATCGCCGGCCATAAATCGGGAGATGGCCGGCGATCTCTCAAAAGCGGCCAAATGGGTATAATCGAAAGCGGTTTTTTTGACAGAATCGCTGCTTTCCCGTCGCCTCACCGGCTAAAGTTCAAGGGAGCGTGTCGGCGGCGTAGCGAGGGCGGGCATGGGCGTGGCTACCAGATGGCCGGCTTTCGCAGATAATGGAAAAAAAAAGCGGCGTTCAGCAGTATTTCGCCAGGTTTACTTGGTCCTTTAATTTTCACGACCAAGCCACAAACAGGTGCCCCAACTGACCAGATGACCACCAGAGGGAATCGGGGATGACTTCCCCATACTCCCCCAGTTTACACCAACCCCCTCCCACACTAAAACAATAAAAATAAAAACCTTTTTTGCAAGCCTGTATGCCAGCCTCAAATGCCGTACCCACCTCCATGACAGCAGAATGTGTTCTATCCTCTGACAGCTTTTCCCTGGTTGTGATGTGGCTCTCGGGTGAGTGTGACACCTTTTCTGTTAGGTGCACTGCAGAGTCACATCAGCAACGCATTGTGGTGGGTGTAGGGTAGTGGGCTCTACTCCCATGGTGCTTTTCCTCCTGCTAACTGGGTCAGAGTGTGTCCAGTTTTGTTTCCAGTAGTCCATGAGGTAGTGGCCATTTTTGTAAGCCAGTTTTAGATCCCTTTTATGTGTTACCCACGTTAGAGAACTTAGTTATTACCTTGAATGTTGCTGAAAGAGGGCATTGTACACCATTCTGCCAGCTCTGACCTACTACTAATCTCAGTACCAGGGAGACTCTTTACCAGTGGGGCACAACCTCTGATCTGCAGTTAACTGTGAGTAAATGTTGTTATTCAAATAAAGGACTTTTTCAGAGAGATTAGTCTTCAGGTGTCAACTGGTGTGCCAAGGTTATACACCAGCAACAAGTCCTAGAGGCCTGCATGTATGCAGGTCCCTGGAGCACTTTTGGTGGGTACTGCAGTGCACTTAAGGCAGGCGGACCCGGGCCCATCCCCCCCTACCTGTAACACTTGTGCTGGTAAATGGGAGCCCTCCAAAACCCACTGTACCCACATGTAGGTGCCCCATTCACCCCTAAGAGCTACGGTAGTGTTGTACATTTGTGGGTAGTGGGTTTTGGGGGGGTGTGGGGGGCTCAGCACCCAAAGTAAGGGAGCTATGCATGTGGGAGCTTTTTCTGAAGTGTACCGCACTTACCCCTAGGGTGCCCAGTTGGTGTCCTGGCATGTCAGGGGGGCCAGTGCACTACGAATGCTGGCTCCTCCCATGATCAAATGCCTTGCATTTCACCGGGTTTGAGATGGCTGGCAGTTTTTTCCATTATCGCTGAAAAACAAAACCGGCGATCTCAACCCCGGCGAACTCTGGCATTTGGCCGGGCTAAACCGTATTATCGGGAAAAAATGATGGCCGGCCATCTTTTTCGAAAATACAGTTCCGGCCAGCTGTTGTGCCACCGCCAACATAGATCGCCGGCGATCTATTTCACCGGCGACATTCGATTATGCCCCTCTTAGTTACTAAACAACACTGATAGGTGGTATATCAAAACTGAATAAACCTGAAACTTGTAGCCTGCAGGCCCTTCATCCAAGAGTCATAGCTCTCTTTCCTTGGCTCTAGAGGATGCAGATACCTTTGTGTTTCCTCTCAAATCCCTAGAGATCCAGGTATGTGTTTAATGGGCTGGTTTTTTCATATCAAAGCACATCTTGAAACCAGGGGTGGATTTAACCTTCCAACTGGCCCTAGATATTATAACAGCCAGCTTACCCCCCTCCAGGTATGTGTGTGTGTATCTGTACTGGGGGGTGTGCTGGGTCAGTTGGCTGGCCTAACATAAGGAAGGAAACATGCAAGCAAGATTACTGCTTCCAGCAACAGAGTTGAACTTCCAGTGGTACTGTGACTACCCCTGGACAACTGCCTTCTTTGTTTATTGGGATTTCACTACTACTGCTACTACTACTTATCATTTCTATAGTGCTACTAGATGTACGCAGCGCTGTACACTTGAACATGAAAAGACAGTCCCTGCTCGACAGAGCTTACAATCTAATTAGGACAAACAGGACAAATAAGAAATAAGGGAATTACTAAGGTGGGGATGATAAAATAAGGGTACTGAACAAGTGAGTAATGTTGGAATGTAATTGTATTTTACATGCATTGCCTGTCACCTATTATTTCTCTGTGATTACTCTGTGACCTCTGATGTGAATTACTTAGAGAGGTCACACAGCTATGCAACTTCCTGTGGGGGTTAGATGCAGCAGATGCAGCACATGGAGCACATGGAGCACATGGAGCTCATGATCTCTCCTAACCTGAGAGGATCTATGGTGGTGTGAGCATCCATTACCATCTAAGCACATGGAAAGAGCTGATAAGACAAATGTATAGTAATATGTATATATAAGCCTGTCTGATTATAATCTAACTACAAACTGTGAGTAAACAGATGTTTTGTTACTTCAACTTTAAAGTGACTCAGCAGTGAATTATTCAGGGGTGAATGAGAGAGAGATGAAGAAAGAAATTAACATTTCTAAAGCTGAAGCTGTGTGTACTAAAATCTGCTAATTATTTACTACAAATAATCCAACAAAAGGGTTATGGGCCCAGGGGCCAGGAATTGAAAAAGAAGAGAAATATTACCAGGCAGAAAAAAAGGCCACATTTTTCTCTTAAGTTTTAAAGGAAAGATTCAGTCTGTCTCTCTCTCCCCCCACACAGCAGACAGAAGGCTAAGAAAATGGCTGAGGGAAGAAATTCACCATTTTTCTATTCTCTCAAGGTGCCTAAATTAACTGAGTTTAATTATCGGCAGTGGGAACTAAGATTCATATGTTTCCTTCGAGCAAAAGGATTAAATATATGCTTAGACCAAGACAGAACAGCTGAAAATATGGCTGAATGGGACAATGCAAACTATTATGTGAAGTGCATGCTTTTGGAAGCTCTCTCAGAGAAACAAGCCATATTAGTGGAGGGAAAAGATACACCAAAGGACATTTTATATAAACTGAGAACTATGTATGCAACTACATATGCAAAGCAGCAACCAATTTGGCTGGCAGAGTTGAATGAAACCAAATTAAGGGATAAAAGTAAATGTAATGATCACATTATGTATCTTATGTCTTCATTTCAAAAGCTAGAACTTTCTGGAATTCCCATGTGTGATGCATTGAAAAGAGCATTTCTTTTTACCTCACTATCAAAGAAGTTTGATGTTTTTAGGTCTGTAAATGAGGCCATTGAAGGGCAATCTTTTGAACAGGCAACATCAAAACTAAGGCAGGAATGCATAATAAATGATTCTGAGGAGATGTGTTCTCAAAGCAAGTCAGAGAGAAATGAAACAAATTTCTTGGCAAAGAACAGAGGAAGGCGGAGCTATGGGAAAACTCCACCCAAGGGCAAGCTGATTTGCTACTCATGTGGAAAGGAGGGACATGTATCTAAATGGTGTAAGGAAACACAAAACACTCCCTCTAGCTCACCTAAGCCAATGGAACTAAAGAATTTTCAAACCAGGAAATGTATGAAGGACAAAGATAAACACAAGGGCTTTCTAATGGCAGAAAAATCTTTGACTATGGTAAATAATAATTCAAATGAAAGTACTTGGATTTTGGATTCAGGGAGCACATGCCATTTAACCAATTGTAAAGATTTCTTTCAGGAAATGTGTCCAGAGGAAGGTATTCTTAAAACTGCAAACGCAGGGACTGCTAAGATCCAAGCAAAAGGAATTGGATTCTTAAAATGCAAAGTGTCTAATGAAGTTAAAGAAATTCCTGTAAGTGATGTCTTGTATATTCCCCAAGCAGTTTGCAATATGCTTAGTGTATCTACATTAGATAAGAAGGGATTTGTGATTCATTTTGAAAACAGTAAGTGCACAATCTCTAAAAATGATGAAGTGTATGCTGAAGCTTTTATGCATAATGATGTTTATAAGCTGAACATTTCAGGTGAAGCCTCACATATGGCACAAGTAAGGAAGAATGATGGTAAATGTAGTCTGGAAATCTGGCACCGCCGCCTGGGACATCGTGATTTTAAGGTGATCCAGGATCTTTACAGTAAGCAACTGGCCACTGGCATTCAGATAAGTGCAGATGCTGGTAAAATGGAGAAATGCATAGACTGTGTTACTCAAAAAGGTGTGAGACCCTCATTTCCTGCATACACAGGAAATAGGAGTAATAAAGTGCTGGACTTAATACACAGTGACTTATGTGGACCGTTTAATATCCCATCATTGGGAAATAACAGATTTGTGCTAATATTCTTGGATGATTTCTCTAGATATTGTGTGGCCTATTTGCTGAAAGAGAAAAGTCAAGTCACAGACATGCTGAAGAAATACGTAGCCATGGTGAGCAACAAATTTGAAAGAAAACCAAAGGTTCTTCAGACCGACAATGGTGGTGAGTTCACTTCACAAAGCATGCGCACATTTCTAGAACAAGAAGGCATTCAACATATCACAACAGTAGCTTATACACCAGAGCAAAATTCTGTTGCAGAGAGAAAATTTAGGTCACTTGTGGAAATGACCAGATGTATGCTGTCAGATAGCAATCTCCCTAAAAGACTATGGGGGGAAGCCATTCTCACAGCAGTGTACCTACAAAACAGAATGCCAACTAAAGGCGCTGAGCGCACACCACATGAGACATGGCATGGTAGGAAGCCAAACCTGTCACACATAAGAACATTTGGAAGTACAGCATATGCTCATGAACCAAAGCAAAGAAGGCATAAGCTGGATTCCACAACAGAAAGGGGCATTTTAGTTGGCTATGCTCCAGGACACAAAGGATATAGAATTTTGAATCTGAAAACTGGCATTGTTGGCATAAGACATGTTACATATTTTGATGAAAACAAAAGGGTTGATAAAGGCTGGATTATCCCAGATGAGCCTTATCATCCAGAATATGAAACTAGAACCATAATAGACATGCCAGTGTATATAAATGCCATACCAAGGCAGATGTCTGAAAGCAACTCACCTGTATCTAACGAGGAACAGGCAGAGGAAGCAGACACAGAAAGGATCATTGAAGAAGACAGTACAGTTGGAGAAGGGGAATCAATTGGAGAAGGACTCTCAGATATAGAGGATGCAGAAAGGTCAGACCAACCTGTAGTCAGACGCTCATCCAGGGAAAACAAAGGTGTTCCACCCCCAAGACTGTCTTACCTAACAAAGTCAGCAGAAGCTCAAGAGCCCTTAACATGGGATGAGATTGAGAAAATGCCAGCAGAAGAAGCTGCTGAATGGCATAAAGCTGCACAAGAAGAAATTGATGCATTGGATAAAAATAATACTTGGATTCTTACAAAATTACCTCCTGGCAAGAAAGCTATAGGATGCAAATGGGTATTCAAGTTAAAAAGGAATGCACAAGGAAAAGTGGAAAGGTATAAAGCCAGATTATTGGCAAAGGGATATCTTCAAAAATATGGAGAAGATTTTGATGAAGTGTTTGCACCTGTAGTGAAACACACGACAATCAGAACACTTCTGAGCATTGCAGTCTCAAAAGGCATGCAAGTCAAACACATTGATGTGAAAACAGCATTTCTTCACGGAGATATAACTGAAGACTTGTACATGGAACAACCAACAGGTTTCATAAATACAAAACAAAGACAGCTAGTGTGTAAATTAAACAAAGGTCTTTATGGATTAAAGCAAAGTGCAGAATGTTGGAATGATAAATTGCATGAAATATTGACAAATTTAGAATTTAAGCAAGGTGAAGCAGATAAATGTTTGTACACTAGGTGCACAAATGGACAATATGCATACATTTTAGCTTTTGTTGATGATCTGCTCATTGCAAGCAAAAGTGAGCAAGAGTACAAGGACATTGTAAAATGTTTAAACCTCAATGTTGAGATAAAAGAACTTGGTAATGTGTCATACTATCTTGGTATAGAAATTGAGAAACAAATGATGGTTCTTATCTTCTAAGCCAGAAGCAGAAAATAAATGAGCTTATTGAAAGTTTAGGTATGCAAGATGCCCAAGTTGTAAGCACTCCCATGATCACTGATTTTCTGAAGGATGAAACAGTAAGAGAACCTTTACCAGATAACATCCAATATAGATCAGCCATAGGTAAGCTTTTATATCTAGCTACCACATACAGGGCTGATATAGCAAATGCAGTAGGAATTTTGAGCAGAAGGGTCAGCTCACCTACCAAATCAGATTGGACTGCAGTTAAAAGGATGGTAAGGTATTTAAAGGGTACCATTGATTGTAAATTAAAGATTTCAGCCAATAGTAATCCAAAACTAATATGTTACTGTGATTCAGATTGGGCAGGGGATCATTCTAATTATAAATCCACAAGTGGATATGTGTTTATGTATGGAAATGTACAAATTTCATGGGCCAGTCATAAACAAAGTATTGTGAGTTTGTCTTCTACAGAAGCTGAATACGTGGCCGTATCGGAAGCGTGCAGAGAACTGATGTGGATTGAAAAACTTTTGCTGGATTTTGGAATAGCTGAACAGAGACCAATCCAGATAATGGAAGATAATCAGAGCTGCATCCGACTGTCACAGAATGACAAGGTTCAGTCACGCACCAAGCACATCGCAACGAAATACCACAACGTGCGAGAGTTGGCAAAAGAAGGGGTCATCAGTCTACACTATTGTCACACCAGTGAGATGACAGCTGACATCATGACCAAACCGTTACCCAGAGAACATTTTGAAAATCTGCGTATAAAGCTTGGACTTTGTATGAATAAATAATTGCATGACAGTTATGCATGAGAAGGGGTTTGTTGGAATGTAATTGTATTTTACATGCATTGCCTGTCACCTATTATTTCTCTGTGATTACTCTGTGACCTCTGATGTGAATTACTTAGAGAGGTCACACAGCTATGCAACTTCCTGTGGGGGTTAGATGCAGCAGATGCAGCACATGGAGCACATGGAGCACATGGAGCTCATGATCTCTCCTAACCTGAGAGGATCTATGGTGGTGTGAGCATCCATTACCATCTAAGCACATGGAAAGAGCTGATAAGACAAATGTATAGTAATATGTATATATAAGCCTGTCTGATTATAATCTAACTACAAACTGTGAGTAAACAGATGTTTTGTTACTTCAACTTTAAAGTGACTCAGCAGTGAATTATTCAGGGGTGAATGAGAGAGAGATGAAGAAAGAAATTAACATTTCTAAAGCTGAAGCTGTGTGTACTAAAATCTGCTAATTATTTACTACAAATAATCCAACAAGTAAGGGTTAGTAGTTAAAAGCAGCATCAAAAGGTGGGCTTTTAGCCTAGATTTGAAGACAGCCAGAGATGGAGCCTGATGTACCGGCTCAGGAAGTCTATTCCAGGCATATGGTGCAGCAAGATAAAAGGAACGGAGTCTGGAGTTAGCGGTGGAGGAGAAGGGTGCAGATAAGAGAGATTTATCCAGTGAACGGAGTCCCCGAAGAGGAGTGTAAGGACAGATGAGAGTGGAGAGGTACTAAGCAGCTGCAGAGTGAATGCATTTATAAATCAAGAAGTTTGAACTGTATGCGGAAATGGATAGTGAGCCAGTGAAGTGACTTGAGAAGAGGGCTATATGAGCATAGCGACACTGGTGGAATATGTCATGCAGCAGAATTTTGAACAGATTGAAGAGGAGAGAGATGGCTAAGTGGGAGACCTGTGAGAAGCAAGTTGCAATAGTCTAAGCGAGAGGTGATAAGAGTGTGGATAAGGGTTCTGGTAGTGTGCTCAGAAAGGAAAGGGTGAATTTTGGTGATATTATAGAGAAAGAAATGAAAGGTTTTAGCAGTCTGCTGAATATGTGCAGAGAAGGAGAGAGAGGAGTCGAAGACGACCCCAAGGTTACGAGCTGATGAGACAGGGAGGATGAGAGATCATGGATGCATTTCAAAGTGCTCTGCTCAGACAAATGGTGATGGAATCCATGAGGGAGGGAGCGATACTGGATCTGGTGCTCACAAATGGGGATAGTATGTCAAATGTCCGAGTGGGTGCCCACCTGGGCAGCAGTGACCATCTACTAGTTTGGTTTGATATAACAGCTGAAGTGGAGGGCAGCCACTCAAAACTCAAAGTCCTGGATTTCAAGCATGCTGACTTTAGTAAAATGGGGGAATATCTGAGGAAGGAGCTGATGGGCTAGGAGGACATACTAGAAGTGGAAGTGCAGTGGTCCAGGCTGAAAGAAGCTATAAATATGGACATAAACCTTTATGTAAGGAGAGTGAATAAAAGCAAGAGAAAAAGGAAATCGATATGGTTCTCCAAGCAAGTGGCTGAGAAAATAAAGGCTAAAGAGTTGGCATTCATGAAATACAGAAAAACTCAAGATGAGGAACACGGAGAGGAATACCGGATGAAACTGAAGGAAGCCAAGAGAGAGCTACGTCTGGCAAAAGCGCAAATGGAAGAACAAATGGCTAGAAATGTAAAGAGGGACGACAAAAATTTCTTCAGGTATATTAGTGACAGGTGAAAGACTAAAAATGGAATTGTGAGACTGAAAGATGCTGTGAATCACATCTTCTTCATAACGATGAAGAGAAAGCAAATTTGCTAAACAAATACTTTTGTTCTGTTTTCACTGAAAAAAATCCTGGAGAAGGACCACGATTGACTGGCAAAAGTACATATGAGAATCAAGTGGATATAGCACCGTTCACTGAAGTGAGTGTATATGAACAACTTGAAAATCTAAAGGTGTACAAAGCCATGGGACTGGACGGAATCCACCCCAGGATATTGAAGTAGCTCAGAGAGGTTCTGGCGGGTCCTCTTAAAGATTTGTTTAATAAATCCTTGGAGACAGGAGAGGTTCCGTGGAATTGGAGAAGAGCGGATGTGGTCCCTCTTCACAAAAGTGGTGATAGGGAAGAAGCTGGAAACTACAGGCCTGTAAGCCTCACTTCGGTTATTGGAAAAGTAATGGAAGCGATGCTGAAGGAAAGGATGGTGAATTTCATGGAAGCCAATAAGTTGCAAGATCCGAGACATCATGGTTTTACCAAAGGTAAATCGTGCCAAACGAATCTCATTGAATTCTTTGACAGGGTGAACAGAGAATTGAATCAAGGACATGTTATAGATGTAATCTACTTAGACTTCAGCAAAGCATCTGACAAGGTTCCCCAGAGGAGGCTCTTGAAGAAACTTGACAGGCTGAAGATGGGACCCAACATGGTGAACTGGATTAGGAACTGGTTGACAGACAGACACCAGAGGGTGGTGGTTAATGGAATTCACTCGGATGAGGGAAAGGTGAGTAGTGGAGTGCCTCAGGGATCGTTGCTGGGGCCGATTCTGTTCAATATATTTGTGAGTGACATTGCCGAAGGATTAGAAGGTAAAGTTTGCCTTTTTGCGGGTGATACCAAGATTTGTAACAGAGTGGACACCCCGGAGGGAGTGGAAAACATGAAAAAGGATCTGCAGAAGCTAGAAGAATGGTCTAATGTTTGGCAATTAAAATTCAATGCGAAGAAATGCAAAGTGATGCACTTAAGGAGTAGAAATCCATGGGAGACGTATGTGTTAGGTAGTGAGAGTCTGATATATACAGGCAGGGAAAGGGATCATGGGGTGATAGTATCTGAGGATCTGAAGGCAACGAAACAGTGTGAGAAGGTGGTGGCCATAGCCAGAAGGTTGCTAGGATGTATACAGAGAGGTGTGACCAGCAGAAGAAAGGAGGTGTTGATGCTCCTGTTCAAGTCGTTGGTGAGGCCCCACCTGTTCAGTTTTGGAGGCCGTATCTTGCTAAGGATGTAAAAAGAATTGAAGCGGTGCAAAGAAAATCTACAAAAATGGTATGGGATTTGCGTTACAAGACGTATGAGAGACTTGCTGACCTGAACAGTATACCCTGGAGGAAAGGAGAAACAGGGGTGATATGATACAGACGTTCAAATATTTGAAAGGTATTAATCTGCAAACAAACGTTTTCCAGAGACGGGAAGGTGGTAGAACTAAAGGACATGAAATGAGGTTGAAGGGGGGGCAGAGTCAAGAAAAATGTCAGGAAGTATTTTTTCACAGAGAAAGAGGTGGATACTTGGAGTGCCCTCCCGAG